>NC_067472.1:202327067-202627067 GCF_947179515.1 Apodemus sylvaticus
ACACCAGAAATGGGTATCTCAGATCCCTTTACAGATCTTTGTGGTTGCTGGGAATTGAACTCAGGACGACCTCTGGAAAAGCAGTCAGTGCTCTTAACTGCAGAGCCATCTCTCCAACCCCTCTTATTTTATTTTATTTTATTTTAAGATTTATTTATTATTATATGTGAGTTCACTGTAGCTGTCTTCAGACACTCCAGAAGAGAGAGTCAGATCTTGTTACAGATGATTGTGAGCCACCATGTGGGGACTGGGATTTGAACTCAGGACCTTCAGGAGAGCAGTCGGTGTTCTTACCTGCTGAGCCATCTCTCCACTCCTTACTGTTTTATTTTTTAAAGACAGGGTCTCCCTCTGTAGCCCTGGCTGGTCTGGAACAGGTGCCCACCCGCCTCTACTATGGAGGAGTGATGTTCGCAGCTTGCTCAGTTAATGCGTTCCAGAAGAAGGAATCCGATTCCATTACTGATGGCTCTCAGCCACCCTGTGGGTGCTGGGAATTGAACTTGGGACCTCTGGAAGAGCAGCCACCGCTCCAGCTCTCCATTCGCACTCCTATCTGATGGTCGTGACCTAGCTATACCCTAAGCTGAAACCTTAACCTGACCCGGGATTCACCTTGACCTTGACCCTGGCCCTACTCCTACACCCAGCCCTCAGTCAAAGTTCAGCCCCAACCTTGGGTATATTCCCGGCCTCCCTCTTGATTCTAAGTCTAGATGCAACCAGGGTCTTGATCCTAGATCCCATCTTTCTTTCCAAAACTTTATTATTATTATTATTATTATGTGCATTGCATGTGTGTATGTGTGCATCATGTGTGTGTACTGCATGTATGTGTGCATTGTGTATGTGTGCATTGTGTATATGTATGTATTGCATGTGGATGTGTGCATTGTGTTTGTATGAATTATGTGTGTTCGTGTGTGTATGTGTGTGTGTGCATGTGCACACAAGAGTGCATGTATGTCCCAGGGTACACGTGGAGATCAGTTGACAACTCCATGGAATCTGTTTCCTCCTTTAAAGGGATCAGATTCTTGCTTTGGGGAGAGCATCTCTAGCTCTGTCCCAGACATCTTGGTGTCCTTCCATATCCCATGCTTATTTACCTCTTCTCCATAGCTGAATCCCTCCTCCCTCCATCTTTCCTTCTTCCCCCTCGGTATCCCTTTCTTTTTTCCTTCAGTCTTTGACACCCTCTTTCTTCCTTCCTTCCATAGGTCTGGGGGCTCACACCTATACCCTCAGACCGGGAGACCTGGAGCAGAAGGAGCGCCTGCCCTCTCCCCTCTCTCCCCCTTTACTTCTCTTCTTTGGCTTCTCTTTTGCATTTGTGTAGGATGCATTGTGCATTGTGTAGGTGCATGTGTGCACCTGTGTGTGAGCACGACATGCATGCAGGTGTGTGCGCAAGCATTTATACATAGCTGTGGTGATCAGAAGCCAATGTCTGGTATCTTCTTGGATTGCTAAGGCAGGGTCTCTGGGTGAACCCGGGACTCACCGATCAGGCTAGGCTAGCCCTTTACCCCAGGAGTCCTGCCTCCCTCTCTCAAGCAGAGGATCACAGGTAAGTCTCCCTTCCTGTCTGGAATGTTCATGAGTATGAGGGATCTGTATTGAAGTCTTCACATTCAGTGCTGTGGAGGGCAGAAGTGTCAAATCCCTTGTGTGTGGTTCCAGATGATTGTTAGCCACCATATGGGTGCTGGGAATTGAACCCAGCTCCTCTGCAAGAGCAGCCACTGCTCCTAACCACTGAGCTATTATTCCAGTCCCAGTTTTTGCATTTGGCTGGCAAGCTTTGATTCTGCTGATGCAGCACCTCAGTCACCCCTCCCTAGCCTACTCTACAGTCTCACTGTGTAGCCCTGGCTGCCCTGGAACTCCCTCTTGTAGACCCGGTTGGCCTCAAACTCAGAGATATGCCTGCCTCTGCCTCCTGAGTGAGGGGACTAAAGGCCGTGCGCCACCACGGCCTGGCTATCCCCTACCCCTTTTTTCATAGGGTTTCACTTTCTAGCTCAGGTTGGCTTTGAATTCACCAGGTAGGTAGCCTAGCTTGGTCTTGAGTTCAAGGCCATCCTCCTCCCTCAGTCTTCCAAGTGTTGGAATTACAGGTGTGAGGTACCACACACTGTTACTCTGTTGTTCCTCTCCCCTAGGCCCCTCCCATCTGTGCTGTACACTAGGACTTTTCCAGTAGATGCTTACTAAATATTTAATATTCAAGCTTAATTGAGTAAAGGGCATAGGATGGAGCCGGTCATGGGCTTCATAGACAGGCTTAGTGCTCCCTTGTAGTCGGCTGACGAAGGCTCTGGCTCTAAGCAAAGCTCTTCAGTCCATTAACTACCCGAGTCCAGGCTAGGAACTCCCTGGACTCTTTGGCTTTCCTCTGGGAGCCTGTCTTGAGCATCCCCCATGTACAGGGGGTTCAGCCAGGAAACCAAGGCTGTCTTCAACCCAGAGCACCCCTTACCAGTCCCTCCCTCCCCCGACCTTCCCTCATCTTCTTGAAAGCTCTGAGATTGGGGTTCACCTAAAAATGGGATGAAGGTGAAGGGGGAAACTCAGTAAAGGAGCTGGCACCAGGGCCTGGTGCAGTGGCTAATGTCTGTTCTCTGGAGGCAGAGGCTGGAAGAGCACTGCGACTTCCAGGCCAGCCTGGTCTACAGAGAGAACCAGCCTGGTCTACAGAGAGAGCCAGCCTGGTCTACAGAGAGAACCAGCCTGGTCTACAGAGAGAGCCAGCCTGGTCTACAGAAAGAGCTAGCTCTAGTGCAGCCAGGGATTCAGAATGAGAGCTGAGACCATGTTTCAAAAAGGAGGTGGTGGCGCTGAAGAGCTGGCTCAGCAGTTAGGAGCACTTCCTATGCTTCAAGACATAGGCGCAACAGGCATCTCCCTCACATGCGCTCACCCAGACACCTAATTCAAAACAATTAAAAATAAATCTCAGCCGGGCGGTGGTGGCGCACGACTGTAATCCCAGCACTCGGGAGGCAGAGGCAGGTGGATTTCTGAGTTCGAGGCCAGCCTGGTCTACAGAGTGAGTTCCAGGACAGCCAGGGCTACACAGAGAAACCCTGTCTCACAAAAGCCAAATCCAAAAAAAAAAAAAAAAAAAAAAAAAAAAAAAAAAAAATCTTATAAAAAAGCTAGAAACAAACAAACAAAAACAGCTCAGAAAAGGGGTCCAAGTCTGTAATTCTAACCATGGAGAGGCTGAGACAGAGGATGGCTTGAGGCTAACCTGGGCTACAGAGTGAGACCACATCTCAAAAAACCCAAAACCAAAGGAGAGGACATGAAGGTGAGAGGAATCCTGCAGAGGGGCTGGGGGTGAGAGGAGGGGGTGGAAGGAGGAGGTTTGTGTACTAAGATACATTGTGTACAAGTATGGAATTGCTAAAGAATAAAATATGTTCTCAAAAGAGAGAGAAAAAAGTCAACCTAAAACCAGAGAGAGATTCACCGCAGAGAAACTGAAAGTGAGAGACAGGTGTAAATGGAAACTGAGACGGGTTCACAGACGGGGAGAGTGCATGCAAAAATGTGGAGAAACTGGAGCTCTTTTCTCATGGCTACTACACTGGCAGGCGCCACCGAGGCAGAAGGCTAAAACTACATTTCCCAGGAAGCTATGCGGTCGGAGTTTGGCCCCACCAATCAGATGCCTTAGCGGGAAGCTTGACTTTCTAACCTGCTTGAGTAGAGGGAAAGGCAGCTTGGAGGTCGTTCCAGCCAGTGTGGATCCTTGTCATGTCACGCTGGCAGCCAGCACTTCCTGTCACCTAGGGAAAGCAGCTCACATGGGAAGTTCTTTTCTTGTCGCCTGTCATCCCCACCTCCCTCTCCAGTGTTACTCGGGTTGCACCCAGTGTACTGCCCAGGATGGCCTGACACTGTCCATCCTGGGTCTCGGCCTCCCGAGTGCTGGGATCGCTCCTGTCCTTGACGTTCTGAATGACTTGGCTCCAGTATGTGACACGCGGTGACCTGTGACCTTTACACACTCAGCTGGATAACCTCTTTCCCTCCTGCTGCCATCCCAGCCCTCTTTCTAGAGTGATCTCCCTGCTCCAGGCAGCTTCTCTGCAGTTTTCCTCTATCTCCCTTCGGGAACATCACCTGCCTCCGCTGCCCCACACCCATCAACTAATAACTCACGTCGGTCCTGACTTCCTCTTTCCCTCTCCAGGAGGGCCACAGAGGTCAGCAGAGCTGCCCAAAGGCAGAACAGGAACTAGTCCCACAGCACCCGACCCGCGTCTAGGTGGAAAACCATTCTTCCTGAGGTGGCCGTGCCTGGAGAGGCCAGGACCGTAGGCACCCTCGACTCACAGCAGCCTTCTGAGAACTGTCTCAGAACCGACAGCATGGTTATGTGTTTAGTGCTCACACCCCTGCAAAGTCTTTTGTAGACAGGATGGCTTTGAACTTGCTGAAGCTGCCCTTGATCTGAAAATCTTGTTTTACCTGCAAATGCTGACATTACAGGTGTTTACCACCCACACATCCTGCTTATACCCCCCATACCCTCTTTTTTAACACTATGCAGCTGTGTCTGGCCTGGAACTCTCTAATTAGACTATGCTGGCCTCGATTTCAGAGACCGCCTGTGGGTACCATTGAGCACAGCCTCCACGTCTGGTTTCTCAAAGTTACACTGAGGATTGAACCTGGGAACTGAAGCAAGATAGTTGAGGTCCCACTGAGCCACGCCCCCAGCCCCTCAAGGGGGTGGGGGGATTCTAGGCGGGGCTCTACCAGAGCCACGCCCCCAGCCCCCTCACTGGGGCATTCTAGGCAGGGGCTCTACCACTATGTTATATGCCAGCCAAATCTGTATTTATAACTTTGAAATAGGCTCTCACTGAATTGTTCAGGTCATTCTTAAACTTGCTCCGTGGCCCAGACAAGCCTTGAACTTTCTTCCAAACCCCTTCCTTCAAGCCTCCCTGAGATTCTAAATCTGTACTGTTGCCCTCTGGTTACAAACGTCTGTGGGATGAATGAATAAACACATGCGTGAATCCAACCTAAGGCAGCTGATACTCAGTTCAGGGCTGCGCGCCTCTTCAGCCCCAGTGAGGTCTCTTACTTTGTCTGGGCCTCCCTCCAGCCTCCTCCAGCCTCCTCCAGCCTCCTCCAGCCTCCTCCAGCCTCCTCCAGCCTCCTCCAGCCTCCTCCAGCCTCCTCCAGCCTCCTCCAGCCTCCTCCAGCCTCCTCCAGCCTCCTCCAGCCTCCTCCTCCCTTCTTAAGCAGTGTTGTTAGATGCTGATGAAGTGACTGACACATTGTACCCTTATACAACATTCCAGCAGGTAAGTACACAGATAAGGGTCTTCCTAATTGTGGAGACTCCGACCAGAGAGGATGATGGGAGGAGCCCTGGATCGTGTCCCCTCCACACCCCCTTGCAGAGCGCGCATCCTACACAACTCCTGACGATCTGTCTCCATGTCAGATTTGTTTGGTACCTCACCTGCCCAGCTTCATGGTAACTTCCAAAATGTAGGACATTCGTGTCAAGCATTTACTCCGGGGCTGCATCCTTCAATCCATCCAGGGAGAGAGGCAGTTAACACAAAGGAGCAGTGCACGCTGGGAATCGGCTGTGGCTACCCCTGCCCATCACAGCTTGCCTGTGATAGCAACCGGACCCTATCTTGGGGTTATCTTCTTTCTCTTTAGCCTCTGGAGACAGGGGTCTTGTTATGTGACAGCTTGGCTGGGAGCTCATCAGCTACAGCTCAGGCTGGCCTCCAGCCCTCGGGAACCCCCGAGCTGGCCCCCAGCTCTTGGTAATCAATCCTGTCGCCTTTTTCTTCCAGGGCTGTGAGGACAAACCTGCGCCGCCATGCCTGCTGCCATCTTGGATTTTCTCAAGCCAGAGTTTCCCATGTAAATGCTGTTCAGGGGCTGGGAACCAGTTCTCTGTTTGCCAGACTTACCTCTCTGGCTGATGGCCTGAAGCCCCCAGATGTGTTCTGTGTGTGCGTGTGTATGCCAGGCTTTAGGTTAAGAAAGAATTTGGATTCCAGTAGAACACACATTCCCTGAAGGCAGACATGTTTGGGTCTGTTTAGTTCATTTTTCTAACTCTGGCACTTAGAACAGTGCCTTACACATAGTAGGTGCTTAATAAACCCTTTAAAAAGTGAATGATGTATTAAATTCAAGCATAAACAATTGATGTAGAAATAACATTTAAAAAAAAACTTTTCATTCTACAGTTGGCAAGGTTGGTGGCTCAGATGGGCAAAATCTCAGGGATCTGAAGTGGGGCCTCCTATCACTCCAAGCACCCGGCCCCGGGGCTCTCCTGGTGCTACAGGACTGGAGGAGCTGCTCCTGTGGACACAGGCCTCCAGGAGCTGCCTGTGGGCTGTGTGTGTGTGTGTGTGTGTGGCTGGTGGTGACCTTGGTTCCCAGGACTGGATACTGGATGGACAACTTCAGCCTTGAAACTCTTCCTGTCTCTGACCATGCTTACGCTCATTGGTTCGCCCAAGTCAGAGACCACACCCCTCCCTCCTCTGAGACCATCCTTAAAGTTCCCCCCTCCCCTTAAACGCCCAGAGCCCTGGGTGGAGGATGGGGACAAAGGGGAAAAGAGTTGAGGATGAGGGTGGAGGTGCCAGGGAGGAGGGAGAGGGAAGGGGATGGGTTAAGAAGGCGTGTGTGATGCCAAGCAAAAAAGACAACATTAGACACAGATGCTGAGATGACGTTTATCGCGGCAAAAAAAGGTGAAGTCGCCGAGGGAGGGGGTGGGGGAGGGGTGTGGTGGGAGCAGGGGGTGGGTGGGTGGGGTCCATGGAAGCTAATACATGGTGCACTAGGTCACACAACGGACACTGGGGGGGTGAGTGGGTGGGAGAGGTGGGCGTGGCCCAGGCATGGCGATGGGGGGATAGGGAAGAGAGTGCGGTGGCCCCAGCCAAGAGCTTCTGGAGGTGGCGGGAGTGGGCAGCGGCGCTGGTCGGAGGATGGAAGGGAATCAGTTAAGAGGGGGTTGAATGGAGAAACTGGAGGCATGGCCACGTCACTGCCTACCCCACCCCACCCCAAACCAGAATGCGGCCTGGTGGCTGCAGGCAGGGGCCGGCTGCGGGGCTTGGGCCTTTCCTTTAACGGGTTGGAGAGGGACCTCTGCCGTTCGTCTGACTACCTCTTTGCAAGAAAACAAGCCTCCCAGAGGTTAGCTTCAGGCCCCAGGAAGAATTCAGCAGTCAGTTCTCCAAAGACAGCCCCATCCAAAAGCCATTCATTTTGAGCCAGCCTCCAACAGAGGAAGCGGCGGAGAGATTCAATTCTCAGCTCCCCCAAGGTTCTTCAGGGAGATCGGAGGACGAACCCATTTCACAGGAACAGAGGCTTCCTCTCCCTCCTCCCGGTCCCGGTCGGGGGACCAGTGCACTCCAGCCAGCTCTGTCCGAGTTAATACTGTTCTCTCGAAATCCTTAACATTTTGGCAGGGCACACCTTGGGTTTCTCCCAAATCGAACCGGGGTGTGGACCATGCCTCCAGCAATTGAGATGCCAACACAGAGAGAGAGACAGAGAGAGAGAGAGAGAGAGAGAGAGAGAGAGAGAGAGAGAGAGAGAGAGGAGAGAGAGAGAGAGACTCCCCATGTCGCCTGGCTCAAACCAAGTACAAAAGTGACTATTTACAATGAAGGCGTGGGGAGTGGTTGGGGGCAACGGAGAGGACAATCAGAGTGAGCGCTCCGATGGGGAGGCCACGCCCCCTAGGCCCGCCTTTGCAAAGCCAAATAGCAAAGGTAATTCTAGAAGATCCTTGTGCCTCCAGGGGAGGCGGATCCTAAGGGGTGAGGGGTAGGGATGGGGGCATGGCATGGGGAGGCATGGGCGCTGGGAGGAGATGGAGGGAAGGTAGCAACTGCCCCTAGCATCCACCCCCCTGGCCTCCCTGCCGGACACACAGGTTTTCCGTGGGATGAACACAGAAAGGGTTAATCAAAAGAGTTCGATGGAGCGAGTCTGACGGTCGAGTGGGGCGGGCTGGAGCAATGAGGCCGCAGGTTCCAGTGGTGGCCGGTGGTGATGGAGTCACTTAGAAGATGAGAGGTTGGTGGTTTTGTGGGGGTGGGAGGGGTGGGGGAAAGGGAGGAAGGAGGAGGGTCTCCCTATGTTAATTCTAAGGAGACGAGTGTCCTAGACTGTCTGAGAAGGGATTAAAATCAGCAGTCTACACCACCACCACCCTCCAGAGACTTTCTCTCCCTCCTGCCACTCAGCGGGAGGTCGTCCATGTCACCGGTGAGAGCCGTGGGGACCCGATGGAACGGACGCGCCAACTGGGACATCGAGACCGCTGACTTTGGTGGAGAGGGCTCGGACCGGACCGCAAGGCTCGGCGTCTACGCTCCACAAAGCGTAAACCAGGTTTCACTGCCCCCACCTCACCCCCACCCTCGACCTGGGTGTTGCGATTCTGTCCTCCCCCATGGTGACCACCAACTGAGGTTTTGACGACGCCGGCCTCAATTCCGGATGGCGCTTGGGGCGGATGCACCGGGCAGAAGGCCTGTCTGGCTGTCCCACCGGTGTACAATCTAGTGGAGCATCCTGGACGCCTAGATTGCCACCTTCACCGCTGCTCTGGCGAACGCTTTTGCAAATTAACCTGTTGTCTTAGGCTCCAGACGGCAAGAGTCCATGCAAGGGAAAATCTCCTCTCCTTTTTCAAATAGCTGGAGACCAGCTGGCCATAAAGTAATAAGGATGGTATCGGGCTGAAGAAACTGGGGTGGCAACGGGGGTCCGACATTCCAGGGGATTTGGTTGGTCAAGAGTGGAGGAAAAAACTAAACAAAACACCGTGGGAAAACAAGTGGTACCGTAATATCCCGAGTATAGGTCCCACACCTTTAAGACTCTTGCCATGCTCCCGTAATTCCCATCTCCAAGTCCAGTACAGAGACAGCAAAATCCCTGCCTTCCGATCCCTGCCCTGCTGATTATTGCGGCAAAAATTTCCCACCCATGTAGAGATGGCTGGTAGAGGGCAAAGCTGACCGCTGGCCAGCCTGGCTCAGAGCCCTGCCCAAGACAGGATGAAGAAGGTGAAATTTGGCACTTTCGAACCCCTCTTGTCATAAATGCTTTGAGGTCTCTCCCCAGCAATCACCCCGTTGAGCCAGCAAAAGAGGGTGGAGTCTGTCTCTCCATCCCCAGTTTCTATGGATTTGCCCATAAAAAGGCAAAAGGGGTTCTCCTTGGCTGGTGGAATTTGGGGGAGGGGAATTCAAAAAAGTAGGGGTTAGTTGAAAATGTTTTTTTTCTTTTTCTTTTTTTCTTATAAAGATTCTAAGAAAAAACTCAGGGTGAGGGGAACGAGGAATGGGGATCCAATTTTGCTCAGCGTCCAAAAGTGTTTTCTTTGCCTCTTAAGGGCCCCCCCCCCTTTAAGAGAGGTGGTTTCCTCCCTCCATCTAAGATCCTCTCCTCCCCCCCCCTCCCCAGATCGGCTCAGTTCCGAGGAAGTTTGGCACTTTTTGCTTTTAAAGGGGAAATGAAAGAGTCGAGAATTCAGGAGGGGAAGAATACAGACAAAGGTAGAGACAGGACAGAGAACCGTGGGGAAGGGGCAACCACAAGAGGAAAACCCAGTGGGCCTGAGGGAAGCAGAGATGACTTAGAGAGGAGAATGCTGGGGTCGGGTATCGGGAGCTGGGAGGCAGATGTGGAGACAACACTTACTAACTTATTAAACACCCACTGGTGCTGAAGAGTCGGATGCAAGGAGGCGGGTCAGATCCTTTGCGATCTGATTGGCTAACGGGCAGAAGGGGCGGGGAATGAGCTTTGTTATTACTAATACTTTAAAAGTAATTCTCATCCCTGACCTGTATGACGCATCCCTTCTGGACCAACTACAGCACAGAAAGACTGAGGTTGGATTTCAGAAGGGATTTTTAGGGGGGAGGGAAGATGGGATTTTCCAGGGTAAAATGGGGGTGAGGAGGTGTGCGGCTCCCCACTCACCAACGTGGTGAGTGGACCCCCTTACTAAGCTAGCAAACTACCTTTCAAATAGCCCTGGCTGGTGGGGAAGGGGATCCCTGTGAACACGGGCACGTCACACAGGAAATGGACCCGGACTCCAGCCAGCAGGCTTATGGAAAGCAGGCTGCCCACGCGAGGACACAGATGAGCTACAAATGGTGTTTCTATCCCACCCACCCATCCACCCGGGACCTTCCTTCACCCCCATTCCTTCCCCTCCTCATGGGGCCTGTGAGTCTGACAGGGGAGGGGGTGATTCCAGCTAGATACTTTACTACCCACATGCAGGTGGGGCTACAGGAAATACTATAAGGTCATTTAAGAGGTGGAGGGGAGCAGTGGCCCTGTGGGCCGGCCCCCACCTCCAATCCCAGCAGCCCCTGTCTGTAGAAGATATGTACAAAGTGGTATCAAGAATTGTTTTGGCACTAAAATCTCCATCTGGGCTCAGGGTGGAGATTAGGGGTAAGGGGGGCAGCAGCGAGAGGCGGTGGGAGATGGGGCGTGTCAAGGAAATGGGGCCTGCCCCTCACTGGGGAGATGAGGATGTGGAAAAAGTGGCCCCAGTGATCAAGCTATAGCCCCCCCCCCCATTCCTGTGGAAGGGCTGGGGGAGGGGGAGTCAGTGCGAGGTACCTCGAAGGCTATTGCTTTCTAGGGATTTTCACATTTTGATTTGGGGGTGGCTCTCTAGCATGGGGTGGGGCCTCCCTGGCTTCAAGGGCATAGTAGGCATCGGCTGGGTGGTTTCTCTCCTCCCAGCTCCTCTGTAGGGATAGAAACAAGGAGGCCAGATGTCCCCAAAGCCGTGAAGAGCAGGGTCTGGAAGACCTAGGAAGGGGTGGGGGAGGGAGCGGGCACGGGTGTCCCTCCCCCAGAGATGCTGATGATGGACCCAGGGCTCTGAGGACCCTGCTTGGGGTTGGAGGAAATTGAAGGTGTTCTCCAACAGGGAGGGGCTGATGGGAGGGGCCAGGAGGACGCCTCAGCAATCCTAGTCTATAGGTTTCTCAGGCCCTGACTCTTCAGAGCAGACCAGAGCCACCGTGCCAACTGAGCCGCGCCCAAGCACTCCCAGGTAGCGTGGGTTGTCATCCTTCCAGAGAATCTCCTAGCTCCTCGAGTCTAAGGCTGAGCGCACCGAACATTTCTGACCTATCAAGATCGGGCGACATACGCCAACTCCCTGGAAGCCGCCAAGCCAATCAAATCCGGCGACCACGCAAGGCATTTCAGCCCGAGATACCCTAACCTTTGCAAGGCTCACAGAATTCTACATCAGATCACACTGGCCTGACAGAGCCACCGTACATTTGGCTCACCCGTCAATGAAATGAAACCACGCAGACACAGGCATGCACACGAAAGGCAGGGGAGGGAGGGGGGGGCTTTAGCAATCGTTCATTTTCACTAGCTTAGCCTCCCATTCGTTGCCTGTCAAGGCAAGTTCATAGATGGCATGTTTGGATGGAGATGACCCTGACAGTATTTTTTTTCCTCAGAATCCTCCGTGTCAGATCCAAGTCCCTTTCTTCCTAAGGATTCCCCCTTGCCCAGGGCCAACACCCACCAAAGAGGAGTGTAGAGGGAGGAGAGGGAACTTGAGGACTGACCACTGTCCAACACAGGAAGCATGCTTCACCCCTATGATGCCACAGGAAGTATATGCCCCTGCCGTCACAGATGGACCTTTGAAGGCTTTTGTTGTGTCCTCACAGGAAATTATTTTCTCTAACCAGTCCTGGAAGCTGCCTCTGAGGAAATACTTCCTATAACATCAGAGGGAGCTACCGGAAGCACCCCGTAAATACTTGATTCAGTGACGTCACAACAGGGGCTCTCGTTCCTCTAGGAAGAGCCTTAAGCTGCT
Organism: Apodemus sylvaticus; assembly: GCF_947179515.1. NCBI lineage: Eukaryota > Metazoa > Chordata > Mammalia > Rodentia > Muridae > Apodemus > Apodemus sylvaticus. Next base: position 202,338,982 of record NC_067472.1, read on the forward strand.
CCCGGCCTCTCACAACGGTGTGGCTCACAGGACCTGAAACCTCCCAAAGCTGGAGTCGCTCTCAGCAGGAGCATCTATGCTCAATGAAGAAAGTTACATTTCCACTCCAGGGAATACTGCAGGGGGACAGAGGAGCTGAGGGACTGTGGGAATCCTGGGGGCTGGGGAGTGTCTATGTTCCAAACCCCTCATTTCAGCTCCGACTCCTGGGTGGCTACCTCTACTCCTCCTGGGGTCTCTTCCCTCGGTCCTGGAACTGCAATCAGAGAGGCAGGATGCTGTGTTTGGGAGAGGCACCTCATTCCAGGTGACCTGAAGGCTCCCTCCCCTCCTCCCATATGTTAACAACAAAAAAATTCTTATAAAGGAGGGGGATCCTTATCAAAAAAAGAAGAAAAAGTTAAAAAGAAAAAAAAGGAGGGAAAGAAAGAGAAAATAACGCTTTGTTTTCTATTAAAATCAACAAAATGCAATATATACAGATATCACATAGACCTGGACCCCGGGAGAGGTGGGTCAGGCCCAGTCAAGCACAGGGAGGGAGGAGGAGGAGGTCAGTTCAAGGCTGGGGAGGGGGCTCAAAAGCCCCCTCCTCAGCCGGCACTCAATCCTGTCTATGACTACCAGAAGGGAGGATGAAGCCAGGCCTACCCCAGCCCCATCCCAAGCCAAGCAGGAGTCACACCAAGCTGAAGTCTGGCGGGAGTGGGGAGAGGAGGAAGAGGAGGGAGGAGGAGCGGGAGGGGGTGGGGACGCACACCACAGGCCTCATCCCACTTTCTGCGGGTTTGAAGCCCTCACCCCCTGCTCGTAGGTGACCCGCTGGCTGATGAGGTATTGAGCGGCTTGCGTGGCCGCGGGGCTGCCCGTGATGGTGACCCGCCGGTTCCGCGTGCCGGGCAGGAACTCGCCCTTCTTGGAGATCTGGATGCGCGCGCCCGTCAGCTCCTGGTACTCCACCAGCGTCTTGCCCCCTTTGCCCAGGATGGCCCCCACCAGGTTCTCGGGCACCGCGATCTCCACCAGCTCCTTGGCGCTCTCGGCCGCCAGCTTCTCGGCCGTCAGGAAGCCGCCGGCAGCCCCGGCCGCAGCCGCGGCGGCCACCAGGGGCGCGCCCCCCGCTCCAGCCGCGCCCCCCGCGCCCGCACCGAGGTAGCCATTGGCGGCCGCGGCCAGAGCGAAGGAGCCCAGCGCTCCGGGGGGCGGTGGCGGTGGCGGCGCTGCCCCCGCCCCCGGCCCCGCCCCGGCGTCGCCCGCGTAGGACGCCAGGAGGTTGGCTGCGGCGGCGGCGGCGGGGTTGGCCCCTGCGGCCACCGCGGCCAGGACGCCCGAGGCGGCGGCCGAGTTGAGGCCCAGGCTGAGCGAGTTGGTGTTGTAGCCGTAGCTGGCCAACGTGTTGAGCGCCGTGCTGATGGCCAGCAGGTCGGTGCCCGAGAAGGCGGGTAGCGCGGCGGGGAAGGCGCCCACTCCCGCCAGCCCCGCGGGACCGAGCAGCCCCGAGGCGGCGGCGGCAGAGGCGGCGGCGGCGGCGGGCAGCACGTCGGCCGGGCTGGCGTAGGGCGAGCCGGTGGGGTTGGAGTTGGCCACGGGCCCCGCCACGTTGGCGTAGCTGATGTTGAGGCAGCTGCTGCTCTGCGGGTCTTCCTGTACCTTCTGCACGATGGCGCTCACGGCCTTGTGCACCTGCTCGGGCTCGCCGCTCACGGTCACCACGCGCTCCTGCAGGTTGATGCCCTCGGGTTTCTGCGACAGCTGCACCCACGCGCCGGACTGTTCCATCACCGCCTTCACGGTCGCTCCTCCCTTACCGATGATCAGTCCCGCCGTGCTGTTGGGGACGATGAGCTTGGCCTGCGTTGGGGAGAAAGAGACAGAGTCTGCGCGGGGGAGAACGGGGTGCGCAGTCGTCTCAACTCACTTCTGAGGGTTTTTGTTTTGTTTTGTCTTTGCTCCAGAGTCCGTCAGCAGGCCCACTGTGGACCCACTGCGGTCCTCTGATGAATGCCATGACAGCCTTACTAGTTCCTAAAAGAAAATTTGGAAATACCTGGTGGGGCATGCTTGTAATCCCAGCACCCTATTGGGTGGAGGCAGAAGGATGTCAAATTTGAGGTCAGCCTGAGCTTTGTGTGTGTGTGTGTGTGTGTGTGTGTGTGTGTCTGTCTGTGTGTGTAGGTCAGAGAGCATAGCTCAGGTTGTCCCACTTACAGGGTCAATGCTTTTGCCCTCTCCCTGGCCCTGTCTCTTTTATTTTAAAAAGTTGCATAAAAGCAACAAAATATGGGATGCATCCATGTAATGGAATAGTATTTGGGAATTAGTACACATGAAGTACTGACATAGCACATGCTATAACATGGATGTGTTTAGAAAACACACGGACTGAAAGAAACTACACATAAGAAGGACACATGGCTTCATTTGCATGAAATGTCCAGAGTATGCAAATCCACCGAGACAGGAAAATGATCGGTGAGCTGGAGGGACGGCTCAGTGGTTAGGAGCACGCGTTCTTTCAGAGAACTTAAGTTTGGTTCCCATATCAGGGGCCTCACAGGTATGTATAACTCCAGCTCCGGGGGATTCTACACCTCCGGCCCCCACAAGCATCTGCACAGATCCACAGACAAACCCACAGACTTCTGTGTAATGAGAAGTAATAAAAGTGAATCTTCATGGGCAAGCTTTTATGCGTGCATGTGTGTTTTTTTGCCTGCATGTTTGTATGCGTGCTGTAGGATCATGCCTCCAGAGGCCGGTCAAAGCCAGCAGACCCCTGGGGACTGGAGATGGAGCCACTCTGAGATGCCAGGCGGGCGCTAGAAACTGAACCAGGTCCTGTCCAGCCCAAGGGGGCTGAGTTTGTATACCTAGCACTAAAAAGCCAGACGCAGCTGTGTGTGTAATCCCAGCACCGAGGCTGTCTAGCAGACCCCAGGGGCTTGCTGACCCGTCATCCTATTCACTGGGCCGCTGGCGTTGGTAAGACATCCAAAAGTCAATGAAGCAGAGAGCAATGGGGGAAGACACCACTCACATCAGAGAAAAAGGCCAGTGGATGCCAGAGGAAAGAGGCAGGGCTTGGGGTGGCTGCTAACAGGAACAGTAGAAATGTTTTGGACTTCAATGGCAGCGGGGGTTGGCCACGTCATCTACTTTAAAAATATTTGTATTTTACACGTATGGGTGTTTTGCTTTTGTGTGTAGATGTGTGCCATGTGCATGCCCTGGTGCCGGCAGAGGTCAGCAGAGGGCATCAGATCCCCTGGCATCACAGACGGCTGTGAACAGCCATGTGGGCGCTGGGATCACACCTGGGTCCTCTGGAGGAGCAGCCAGTGCTCCTAAGTGTCCAGCCACCTCTCCAACCCTTTAGGTTTTGTTTGAAAAGATGTTGTTTCATACAGTCCAGGCTGTCCTGGAACTCACTATGTAGCTAAGGAGTTCTGATCCTCCTGCCTCCACTTCCTGAGCTCTGGGATTGCAGGTTTACATCACCACACCCTGCTTGACTTTAAATTCTACGAGTGTCCAGAACAGGAATCTGCAGACACAGACGACTAGTGCTGGCTGAGGGAGAAGGTGAAGAATGAGCTGGGGAAGGGGTGGGGCACAGCTATGGGGATGAAGGTTTTCTACGGAGGGACAGTGAGTAAAAGCATTTGCCACCGAGCCTGAGGACCTGAGTCCCACCCCTGGGTCCCACACGGTGGAAGGAAGGAATCAACGCCAGAACGAACACACACACTCTTTCCCTAGTAAATGTAGAGGAATGATTTGAAGGATTTCTTTTGGAAGCCAGATGACTGTAATCCTAACATTCAGGGACTTTAGTAGTTGGCTCTTGAGTTCAAGGGTAGCCTGGGCTACATAATGAAACCTAATCTCAAGATGAAATAAAATGAAACAAAACCAAAGGAGGACAAACACAAATTCAAAAACAAACAAACAAACAGCCCCCACCCCCCAAAAAAAACCAGAAAAATAACCCGGACCTCTGGAGCTCTCCGAGACGGAGCCACCAAGCAAACGGTGAACACGGGCTGGGCCGAGGCCCTAGCACATGGGTAGTAGACACGTAGCCCAGTCTCCATGTGGGTCCTCCAAGGTAGCCTGCCTGTGGGATCCGTTCCCCAACAGGGTCGCCGTGTCTGGCCTCAGTGGGAAAGAGGATGTGCCTAATCTTGATGCAACAGGGTCAGGGATACCTGAGCAGGGGACCCTCTCAGAGGAGAAAGAGATGGGGCTGGGGAGACACTCTGAGGGGGGAAGCCCAGAGGGGAGGTGGCATTTTGGATGTAAATAAGTAAATAAAAAATAAATAATAAGTATTTTTGACTGGGCATGATGACACATACATTAATAATTCCAGGACTTGGGAGGCAGAGGAAAGGAGATCTGTAAGAGGCCAAGGCCAGCCTGGTCTACAGTAATGATACTCTGTGTTTAAAAAAAATTAAAAGGTTTGGGAGGTGAGAAGTGTTCTAACTGACCTCTGGTGGCGGATGCACGCCCTGTACATGCTGAAGCAGGTCCCTGTTTGACGGGCATTCGAGCCAGGGCTCCACACGTGCTGGCAGAGCCCTCCGAGCGAGCTGCACCCCTAGCCTTCCCCTGCACTTCTTTGAGAGTCTCCCTAACGTGACCAGCCTACCCTCAAACACACCATGTAGGCAGTGCCTTCCCGCCTCAGCCTCAGAGCGACAGGGATTACAGGCGTGGCCAGCAGCCCTGGCAACTAACTGCACATGTGAGTGCATTCTTAGTATGCAGACTGTATTTCTACATGTCCTGGTTAGGTTTTTTTTTTCTTTTTTCTTTGTCATCTTAACATCAGCTGGAGTCATGGTTTCTGCTTTAATTTCTCCTCTCGAATTCATGCCCTGGCTTCCTCTGACGATGGATTCTATGCCAAATAAACCTTTTCTCCCCTGAATTGTTTTTGGCCAATGTTTTATCCCAGAAATGGAACCCTGAGCCAAGTACATTGAAACTGATAAATCATTTAAAAACATACGCGAACCTTTCATAAGATTTTTCATTTCCTGTGGCTCAGTGCGAGAGCAGGGATCAGAGGACTGCTGGAAGGAGCCGGCTCTCCCCCGGGGACCCCACTCAGGAGGTCAGACTTGACCGCAACACCCACTGGCTGAGCCATCTGCCTGACCCGAACAGGTAAAGTCCTACATATAGTATACAACTCCCCATGCCTACGTTTCCAGAGACTAGAAGAAAAGATTTTTCACTGTAAAGAAAAGGAAGCCAGGCATAGTATATCATACCTGGAATCCAAGCAACCAGGGAGTTGAGGCAGGAGGGTAGCTAAGAGTTTCTGGCCAGCCTGGACAATGTAGTAAGTTACAGGCTGGCCTGAGATATAGGGGGAGACTCTATCTCAAGACAAAAACAGAAACAAGAACAACACACACACACACACACACACACACACACTCACACACTCACACACACACACTCACACATCCCAAAAACAAAGTCCCATGAAGATGGCAGCTGCCTTTAGGATAGGCCCCGACCTGAGTCGTACCACTGTAGACTCAGAGATCCGCAGTGTGAAGGAGTCTAACGGGGCTGACGAGACGCACCCACAGGAACGGAGCCCGAAAACCCAAGCCTGAGTTCAGTCCCCAGAACCCACGTGGCAGGGAGAAAACCGTTACCTTAAGTTGTTCCCTGACCTCCACCTGTGGCCATGGCCTAGGCTTGCATACACACATGTAAATAAATGTGAGAAAGGATATTTAAAAAGGAGAGAAGCCAGATCTCAAAATAACAATCTATGCTCACAGAGGAATCGATTTTTTTTTTTCAGAGTCAGGGGTCTTACTACTTGAGATCCTCCTGCCTCAGCCTTCCAGGTGATGGGATAACAGGTGTGTACCTGATGTTCTAGAATCTTGGAGTCACAGAGCACAGCCCTGGAGGCCGGTGAGAGGCCAGAGGAACGCCATTATCTGCCTTGGGGATTTACAAGCTAATGGAAAATTCCAAAACAGAACTATCAAGGACAGATAGCCCGGCAGTGGCAGCCAAAACCTGACCGGGACTTTCTAAAAAGTTTTTGTATGGCAGCTAGCATAGTGGCTCATGCCTGTAACCTAGGACTTTCAAAGCTAAGACAGGAGGATTGCCCTGGCTTTGTAATCACCTGGAACTACATGGAGGATTCCAGGCCAGCCTGGGCTACAGAGAGAGACCTTGTATCAAACAAAATAGAATAAAATAAAAATAATAAACTAAAAACGGGATCCACCTTCGAAAGCCAACAGCTTCCAGAGGGTTATGGCTTCTTTTAACATGTCTGCAATATGTGGAGACAGTTTCTGCTCCTGTAGGAGAACTGGATGGGGCTGACCCAGGGCTGTCCTGTCCCTGTTAAAATACCCTTCAGAGAGCCACAGCCCTTACTGCCTTTTACTCCCTGCCTGCATCTTGAAGACATTTGGATGGATAGATTCTGGTTGGATGTCGATACTGTACCTTAAGAAAAAGAGAAAATGGGGCAACAAGCCTAACACAGCAAATCTAAAGAAGAAACGTGGGCAGCAGTCCTGATTAAGACAAGTCCTGTAGGGGCCGGAGAGATGGCTCAGTGGTTAAGAGCACTACCTGCTTTTCCAGAGGCCCTGAGTTCAAATCCCAGCAACCACACGGTGGCTCACAACCATTTGTAATGGGATCTGAGGCCGGTCGGTCTAATTTTTTTAAAGATTTATTTATTGGTTGGGCGGTGGTGGTACACGCCTGTAATCCCAGCAGTCTGGGATTCTGAGTTTGAGGCCAGCCTGGTCTACAGAGTGAGTTCCAGGACAGCCATGGCTACACAGAGAAACCCTGTCTCAAAAAACAAAAAGAAAGAAAAAAGTAATGGGATCTGATGCCCTTTTCTTGTGTTTGAAAACATCAACAGTGTACTCACATACATAAAGTAAAAACAAATAAATCTTTTAAAAAGAAAAAACGGCAAGTCCTGTAATAGCCAATGAGAGGCTCAGTGGGTTAAGGCCCTTGCTGCTCTTAGATTGATGTCATTCTTGAACCCTTGGTGGAGGGGAAAGCCGACACGCCCTAGCTGTCCTCCAGCCCTCCCATATCCCACGGCGGGAGATGACGCTGTAGCCTGTCTGAGGCTACCGCCTCTCTGTGGGCTGACTTTGTGCTTATCATGCACAAAGCTCTGGGCCAGATTTCCAGCACCTCATAGACAGGACATGGACCTGCAGATCTGTAATCTCAGCACTCGGGAGATGGGTAGTGGTAGCACTGGCGACCTCATAAATCTGAGGCCACCCTTAATTTCCAAAAAATTCCTTAGGTCCAAAGAAAGGAGAGAAAGAAAAAAATAAGGTCTGTGAGATGACTCAGTTAATTAAAGTACCAAGGACAGAGGTTGAATCTCTAGCTTCTTGGCCAAAGCCAGGCAGCTGTGGGAGCTGTGAATAATCACAGCACCGAGGAGGCAGGGACTGGGCATCCTTAGGGCAAACTGGCTAGCTAGACTTGCCAATTCAGCAAAAGACCCCACCTCCACAAATAAAGTGGAGAAATCTGAGGAAGACAGCTGGCATTAACCTTAACAGCCCCACATATACCTATGCACACGTGTGTGCACCCGTACACATGCAAACCCTGGTTCACATACACAAGTGTACACACACACACACACACACACACACGCCAAAGACAAAAAGGGAAAGAAAGAAGCCACGTATGATAGATAGCTCAGGCCTTTAATCCTAGCACACAGAAGCTTGAGGCAGGTGGATCACTGTGACTTCAAGGCTGGTTTTGGCTATAGTATGGATCCTGTCTCAAAACCAAAATCCAGAACAGCTGACATTGTGTTTTTGAGGGGGAGAGGAGAGTCTTGCTATGTAGTCCAGGATAGCCTGAAATGTTCTCCATCCTCCTGCCTCCACCACCCTGTGCTGGATCACAATATACCACCATGCCCAGTGCGTTTTGTTAGAACTGTCTATGCACTAGGCATCCAAGCTAAGTACTTTTTGCAAACACTACCGAACTAACCAGCATCCACAAATCTACACCACAATAAATCTCATTTTACAAACGAGAAAAACCAGGCAAAGAGCAATAACAATCCTGTCACCTCTCAAGGCCAGAAAGTAGCAAGAAAGAGCAGGAGATCCAACTCAAATGTGACTTCACAGCCAGGGCCTCCAGCCACACTCACACTTCTCTGTAGCCTTGGAACGGTAAGATAAAGACTAACAGGTCCTGGTTCTGAACCTTCGGACTGTTCTGTGTGGGTGTGAGGCCTAAATGGTATGACCCCATTTCCCATGCAACGTCCACATTCTAAGAACCCTCACTGCCTGTGGCCACACCAAAGCGGAGGGAAGGCGAACCCATGCCTGTTGGGTGTGAAGCCGTTTTGGAGAGACCTGGCTGGGCTCAAGGAGCACAGCCTCTTCAGCACCAAGGACAGCAGCGATGCTCCCAAGCCTCACAGCTGCAACATTTTTGGTGGGGAGCAGTTACAAGGAACGCGGTCCTCCAGAGTTCTCCACCCATCGTGTCCCCAAGAGTTTGGGAGAATTCAGGTTTATGGTCTCATTGACAGGGCTGAAGAATCTCAGCTTCTTTGTACCAAGCCTTTGCTTTCTAGTCTGGCTTTAAGGAGCTCTTTCAGGCGCCTTGCTAGCTGATGCAGAACTTTTCTCCTTTGTGTCCAGAGCTCATATATTGGGGAGTGAATAGGGAACGGGGAGAGCCTGTAACCATCCCTGCGTTCCTTTCTCCCTGCACCTCCCAGTGGATTGGGACCTCAAAAACAAATCAAAACAAAAAAACTAAAGCAAACAAAACCCCAAACCAATCAACCAACCAACCAACCAAAAAAAAAAAAAAAAAAAAAAAAAAAAAAAAAAAAAAAGGACCCAGACCGTCAATCCAGGACTTTCCCTAAGTGCCCACCTGGCCCAGGCGCAACATTGTCATGGCAACCGGAGAGCTCGGGAAGTCATTGGTCCGCTCTCTGCCACGCCCCCTTACACCACCGCTTCCTGGTAACTAAGGCAACCGAGAGGCAGCCTTCCCTTCTCCATCCTTTTTAGACAGGGTTGGAAAGGATGGGGACCGGCCGCTCTTTCTCTAAGCAAAACACTTATCTCTATCCCTATAATGGGTATTAGGGAGGAGGGAGAAAAAAAGGCTGCTTCTAAAATTCTGGAGGAGTTGGGCTGTCACTAAAGTCACTTCCGGTGAACACAGGAAGTAGGAGGCAGGTTGCTTTGCGAGATAAGGGTGGAAAGGAAAGGAGGTAGGGCATCTCCGGAAAGAGGGATGAATGGGTGCAGCCTTGGTCTCCAGTTCCTCTAAGTCCAGCCCACTACCAGCAGTGTGGAGCCCTCGCTAGGCTATGAGAGCTGATTTCCGAATATCAACCGCTTGCAGGCATTTGCCGAAAGAATCCCATCTAGACGGAACCCGCTGTCCAGGCACCTCACCGGCTTTACAGAAACCCGCTGTCAGTTCCCAGCTGACCTGCTTGGCTCTGTCGGGGTTCATCGTGGTTTGGGGTTGAAGGATGTTGACCACCTCGGGCTTGGTCATCGCTTGAGGGATTTCTCGGACCTTTTCTGCGATAAAGCTGTGGACAGCATTCAAGGCCTCTGCCGTGCCCTGCACTAGGCATACCCGTTCTGTAGTTCCTGTTAAGGAGGGACAGAGGGCACACATCAGACAGCAATGGAGACATTCCTGACAGGCTGGCTCCATTTCATGGAATGGGAAGACTAAGGTCTGGGCCAGCTGATGTGGGCGACTGGTCCATGCTGGGTAGCCAGCTCAGAGCATGAATGGAATCCCTGTTTCATAATCTGTACTTTAACTCCCTCCCCTAGAACAACCGGGGGGGTGGTGGTGGAAGAATGATGCTTAAGTGCCCACAGCAGCCCTGGGCACGGGAGGTAGGGCTCAGCTGCCTCTTCCCAGTTCTTATGGGCTCCCCCTGGTTGCTGTGGTAACCATTCACTCGCTGCTCACCCCCCCTTCCAGAAACAGAAAGCTTAGGCCCGAAACGGTTGCCACAGTAACTGGAACCCCCTTATCGGTCTGGCTGGCCGGGTCCTCAGCCCACCCCCAGGGGGATGAGGGATGAGGCTCGGTTGCTATGGCAACCACTGAAAGCCTACAGCGCCTGGCCTCTGGGCTTTTGGAGAGGATGGGGAAAGGTGGGGGATGGGGGAGGCAGAAGAGAGGCCAGAGTGCAAGCCTAGACCCACCAGATGGAGGGCTGGGTGTGGGGGAGGGCAGGGGTGTGGCTAGGGGAAGAGCGGGCTAGGTCAAAGGCAACTCTTAAAAAATAGGGACCAAGAGACTAGAAATAGAGGGTGGGGTTGCCAGCTGCCCTTTCTGGAGATCTTCCAGGTACTGGCGGCAGGTCTGACCTGGCATTCTCTGGGGAAGGGGATAAGAGTAGCTGGGTGATGCTGAAATATATGCACCGGAGGAAAATGATTGTGGGTGACATTGCGATCTGTGTGTGCCTGTGAGGCTGCCTGGGGGGAGCTGTGAGTATATCTGTGTACTCGGGCAGGGTTGGAGAGATCACCATTCTGGGTGTGTGTCTAAGAGAAAGTCCAGAAGAGATTGTGATACAAACACTGTGTCTTGGGGTATGGTTTAGCACCTACCAAGATTCCCTCAGTGAAGGTAGGTCTAGGGGCGTGGCTCAGTGGTAGAGCCCTGCCTAGAATCCCCCAGTGAGGGGCTGGGGGTGAGGCTTAGAAGTAGACTCCTAACACCAACAGTTGCCCAGATTCTCCCAAAAGGGGTTATGGGTGTAATTCAGTCAGGTAGTTGCCTAGTTTGTATAAGTTCCTGGATTCACTCCCCAGCAACGCACACACCAGAATGGACAATATAACACAACTACTGGAGTGAGAGGGCTGGGAGTGGGAAGACAGCATTAGCGTGTAAGCAACAGAGGCTGCGCAGGGACTGGACCCTGTCCACTGGCAGTGTGAGCTTGCATCTGTGGAAGCAAGACAGGAGGACAGTGCACTCTTCTAGGTGTTGCCAGGCTGCCTGGGTGATGAGCCTGTGGTGTGAAAATATTAGCGTGTATAAACACACGCACATGCAGGCACACACGCACGCACACACACGCACACACGCGCACGCACACACGCATGCACACATGCATACACACACATGCACGCATGCACAATACATACATACACGCACGCGCTCATACACATGCACACGCACGCACACACGCACACACACGCGCATGCGCACACATACACGCATGCACGCACGCACACATACATACACACACGCACGCACAATACATACATACATGCACGCGCTCATACACACACACGCACGCACACATACATACATACACACACGCGCTCACACACGCATGCACACATACATACATACACGCACGCGCTTACACACACACACACACACACACACGACTCAGTTGCCTGTCTTTACTGGCTGGATGAGGACAGACAGATGTAAATGTCCGTCTGCAGCTGTTCAGATGGCATGTGTACTGGCGTATGTGTGCATTCCCCAGCTTATGTACACTGTAGAGACAAAGAACCCTCAACCCCGCCTGACCTATGTGTGCCTATGGGAGCCTTGGTGTGCCCGGGCCTCTTTAATGTGATGTGTGAACGTTTCTGTCCCCAGGAGGGACTCAGCCTGTACGGTCAACTCCCTGGGCCTGTAAAAGGTTTTTGAATGTGTGCCAAGTCCTGTGCCTGTGTGTCTGGGACACTTAGTGCTGAGTGCCTTTGTCTAGGGAGCACTTCAGAGCAATGTGCTGGGTGTCCAACCCTGACCTGCCCCTTGCTATTTCTCAGCCTGGCCCTTCGACGCTGTCATGAGTCTGGGGTGTCCCTGTCTGTTGGCCCCTGCCCTTGCCCTTGGCAACATGGTCCTTACTTTTATGCCCCGCTCCGCCCAAGAACAATAGCTTGGTCTGGGCCAAGGGTGAGTCAGCTGTAGGCTGCCTCTGTCTGGGTGTAAATAGGAAAGGGTGTGGATCGGGCTGGGAATGAGGGTGCGGATGGGGGTGGGGGAGAAGGGGAACCCTGGGGATAGCGTGGGAGAAGTGGCCAGCGGCGGGCGCCATTTCTGCAGGGCTTCCTTCTAATGAGGGAAGCCTGTGTGTACCCACCCCTATGTAGTTCTTTCCCTGGGGTCCACGGGGACGTGATAAGGGGGCTCTGTCCTGTAATCACAGCCGGGGGTTACGTAACGCTCGACGCCAGGCACTGTGCTGAGGACTTTGTTTCAGTTTGTTCACTGTTCACTGACACAGGAGGGCTGCCTTGATGTCCAGCTAAGGACACAGAGAACTCTGGTCCTGTCCCAGATCACCCGTGGTGCATCTGTGTGTGTGTGTGTGTGCGCGCGCGCATGTGTGTGTGCGTGCATGCGTGTCTATGTGCGCGTGTGTGTGTGTGTGCGTGCGTGTGTGTGTGTGTGTGTGCGTGCGTGTGTGTGTGTGTGCGTGCATGTGTGTGTGCATGCGCGTGTGCGTGTGTGGTTCAGGGGACAACCTCACCTGTTTGCCTTTGCCTTTCACTTCATTTGAGGTAGGGTGTCTTCTTCCCCACTACACAGTAGGACAGGCTAACTCTCCCACAAACATTTGGAGACTGTCCTACCTCTGCCTCCCACGCAGTCACGGAAGCATCAGGATTACACACCCTACCGCGTGCGGCTTGCCATGGGTTCCAGGATTCGAACTCAGGTACCTGTATTTGCAAGTGTCTGCCGTTTTTGTGTTTTGTTTTTGCTTCAAAGCAATGTCTTGCTAGGTAGCCTAGATTGGCCTTGAATCTGCTATCCCCCTGTCTCAGCTTACCAAATATTGAGATGACACATATATACCACCATACCGAGTGTAGGTTCTGTGCTCTAAATCTTAATCCATTCAGTGTTAAATTAGAGATTGAGTTATTAGTCGTACACATGTGTGGGTGTGTGTGAGCAACATGGGGGGGACAGGGTTTCTCTGTGTAGCCCTGGCTGTCCTGGAACCCACTGTGTAGACCAGGCTGGCCTCGAACTCAGAAATCCGCCTGCTTCTGCTTCCTGAGCACTGGGATTACAGGCGTGCGCCACCACTGCCCAGCTGCTTTTATGTTTTATTTGTTTTTTTTAAAAACCTTTGTGTGGTTTAGATTTTTTTGCATGTCTGTCTGTGTGTGTGTGTGTGTGTGTGTGTGTACCAGAAGAGAATGCCATACGCCCTGGAACTGGAGTTCCAGGTGGGCGTCTGTGAGTTACCTGATGTTGGTGCTGGGAATTGAACTCGTGCCCTCCGAAAGAGCAGCAAGTGGTCTTAACTGCTCAGCCATCTCGTCTCTCCAGCCCTGAAGCTTTGCTTTGTAAGATTTCTTTATTTAACTTTTCACAGTGTGAGTGTTTGCCTTGGGTGGGTGTGTATTCCTGCAGCGCCCACAGAGGCCAGAAGAGGCCCGTGGCGCCCATGGAACTGGAGTTTAGGATAGTTGGGAGCCACCGCGTGGGGTGCTGGGAACTGAACCTGGTTCTTCTGGAAACACAGCCGGTGCTCTTGGTCACTCAGCCTCCTCTCCAGATTTGAGAACGAATAGGAATGACGTCACTGAGTAGATGCTTACGATGCTGCGCTTTGGTGCAGCTATGCTGTAAGGCCGTAACAATTATGAAGACGGCCACATGCAGCCCTGCTCGTGGGAGTCCGGCGCAGAGCTCGCACACGTGCCTTGGCTCTAGCTCTGTGAGGGGGGTGGGCGGAATCTTCGCTACTCACTGACTTTAGCTCTTCCCTTGATCATAAAGACTGAACCCGAACTTCTGGCCTTTGTTACCAAAATAAGGCACTTTTTTGCATGTTCTGACTCCTTCTCTCTGGGGTTAAAGGCTGGGTAGGTTTAGCTTTGTGAAACAGACAAGCATGTGTGTAAACCTTAGCCCAAAACTGGTTCTTTGGGTTTTGTTATTGGACTCTGGGCCCGTGCATATGCTCAGCAAGTGCCTTTACCCGAGCCACGCCCCCAGCCCCTCACTGGGGGATTCTAGGCAGGGGCTCTACCACTGAGCCACGCCCCCAGCCCCCCACTGGGGGATTCTAGGCAGGGGCTCTACCACTGAGCCACGCCCCCAGCCCCTCACTGGGGGATTCTAGGCGGGGCTCTACCACTGAGCCACGCCCCCAGCCCCTCACTGAAGGATTCTAGGCTCAGCAAATAAATACTCTAGCTCTAAGCCACGCCCCCTATCTTTCCCTTTCTTTCCTTTAATACAGGGTCTTGCAAAGTTACCAGGGCAGGCCTTCAAGGCCTGGGTGATCCTCCCAGTGCAGCCTTCTGAGTCTTTTGGAGCACAGTCTCTCTGCTGTCCTTTCTCTTCTGTTTTCAACACATCAACCTAACTTCCCAGCAAACCATCTCCCAGCTTTTGTCGTGTGGCTCTTCTAGAGTCCCTTCCGTGCCCCTCCCTAGCTCACCTGAAGTCACTGCTGAAGTCACTTCCGGGCAGCTCTGTCCTCTCTAGTCTGGGTCCCTCTGTCTCACCTTCCCCCTTTCTCTGACCTTCCTGTTCTAGCCCTGGGCATTCTGGGTCATCATCATGACTCTGGGTCTCTCTCCCTAACTTGAGATCCATGAGAACGAATCGGACGTCTCTTATCGATATGTCCTCATGTCTGTCCAACTGGGGACACAGAGGGTGAATGTGCGTTGGGTGACAGAATGAAAGGTCATCAATCAGGACCCAGGAAGTACACGCCAGAGACATGCAGCGCAACAGCTGTGCGATCTGGGGTTCCAGGGATGGAAGTAGGGCAGGGTTAGGAGAAGCCACACCCCGTGTCCCCACTGAGGAGCCAGGCTCTCTATGTCCTGCATGGCCCGTGTCAGGAGCTGGTTGTCTGGCTGTGAGATGCACAGAGAAGTGGCTCACATTGGTTTGCACATGGACACAGTATGTGGCTGTGTAGAGCGTCAAGGGCTGTGGGTGTCCCAGTAGCCTGGCCCTGGGTGAGGCACTGCGCTGGGAGGAGGGAATGTCACCACCTCCTAGCACAGAATGTGATGCAGAGGCAAGGAGCTAAGTGTCCTCAGACAGATGTCCCGGGCAGAGAGGTCTCACCCACATGGTGTGGGCTAGAATGGAAAGAGGAAACTGGGCCAGGATCCCGAGGAAAGGAGGTGGGGCGCCAGGGTTACTAGATTTTCTCTAAACTCTTGGTCAAAGCAGCTTAGTGAGATGAGAGGCGGGGAGGGCAGGGAGGAGGGCAGGGAGGAAGGGAGGGAGGAGGGAAGGGAGGAGGGAAGGGAGGGAGGAGGAGCCGGGAGTGTGGAGAGGGAAAAGGGGGGAGAAGAGAGGGAAAGGGAGGGAGGAAAAAGTAGAAGAGAGGGAGAAGGAGAGAGAAGGAATAGGATGAAAGGGAGGAAAGAGAGGGAGGAGGGAAGAGAGGGAAGAGGGAGGGAAGAGAGGGAGGAGGGAAGAGAGGGAAGAGGGAGGGAAGAGAAGGGAAGATGGGGAAGAAAATGAAAGGATGGACAAGGAGGTGAGGAGAGGATAGAGACAAAGGGAGGAGGGGAGACTACAGGAGTGAGGAGGGGGAGAGAGGAAGGGGAAAGGAGGCAGGGAAGAGAAGGAAAGGGAGGACTGAGGAGAGAGAGGGAGAAGGGAATGAGAGGACCAAAAGAGAGGAGGGGCAGGGAAGGAGAGAGAGGAAGGGGTGGGGCAGATCCAAACCCTGTGCTACATCTCTGGTATCTGACCTAAAAAATATTTTAAAAATCCGAGAGGATTAAGGATGCTCTAGAACCAGTGGTGGGCTGCGTGCTGGTGCAGTCCTGGTGCCTGGCCGGGCTTCCTAGAGGCCGCAGCTCAGGCTTTGCTCTTGGGAGTGAGAGACTTGACAGGCTCTCAGGGAGAGCAGACAGTTGTTCAAACACGCGAGGCTGGGGGCTGAGGATGTGGTAGACTGAGTGCCTAGCGCACAAGGAGCCTGGCGTTTGATCCACAGCCCTGCGTACATTCCGCACAGTGGCAGCCAAAGCCGTGATGCTAGCATGTTGGATACGGAAGCTGGGGGAGCAGGCGGTTAGGGTCATCCTTGGCTATGCGGTACATATGAGGCTAGCCTGTGCTTCATAAGACTTTGTCTCAAAAAACAAAAGGGGGGGGGACAAGATGGAGTCTAGGAGGAGGCAGAGGATGGGCTGGGCTGAGTTGAGTAAGAAAGGAACAGCCGTGGGAAGCTGAGACTTTTTCAAGAGAGACACTGAAAGGGAGGCAGAGACAAATGAAACCGAAGAGGGGAGCACAGCCTGTACAGCCTGCCCACCTCCCGACCCCAGGGTCACTGCTAAATTGGCTCAAATGAAGTTCTGAGGCAGGGGTAGTGGTGGGAAGCAGAGGGAGATGGGAGGACAGACAGGGATGGCAGACAGGACAGACAGATGGACTGAATGACAGCCTCAGAGGACAGGAGATGCAGATTCCCCAACAAACCCCTAGAGGCAAGAGCAGAGAGAGGCAGAAGGGCAGAAAGAGCTGTGTGAGACGCATCAGGCAGGGCATGGCAGCAAGCAGGCGTCTGTGAGCAGCCCGGCACTGGGAAGCAGGGGAGACTGGGAAGCTACAGGCCAGAATGGGCTACGGGCTGAGGTCCTCTCTCTTTGGAAATGCCGCAAGAAAACCAAGTGGGTATGGGGCACGCATCTGCAATCCCAGCACTTGGGAGACGGAGGCAGGATGAGTTCAAGCTCACTCTCAGCTTTGAGGTAGAAGCCCTACCTCAAAGGGGAAAAAAGTGAAAGAAAGAAAACTATTTTAAAATGCCCCTTCTCCAAAATAACTCTGAGGAGAGTATGTTGGATGCAAGTCAGATCAATAGATCCAAATGGACAGAGGGGTGTGAGTAATTCAGAGGCCTGCCCCTGCCCGGCCCAGCACCTGCCGTTCTCCCGTCCTGAGGCGGCAGGTGTGTGGGAAGGGACGCGACTGCTGGGCATATTGCAAATGAGTCCATGAATATGCAGCAGCTCATTGTCTGGCCCTGCCCCCACCCCATCTGCTCAGGCCAGGCCCCTTGGGCTGCAGGCAGCTCCGACTCTCTAAGGGGAGAGAACGTAGTAGCCTCCTCCATCACTCTAACTGTCCCTGGCCTCCTCCATCACTCTGTCGCTGGCCTCCTCCATCACTCTAACTGTCCCCGACGCAATCCTTCCTCACATCCAGGGTGCAGGAAGGAGGAAAGGAGAAGAGAGAAGACCACTCAGGCACCCGGCCGGTCTGCGGCTTACCTGGGTAGAAGTCTTTGGACTTAGACAGCTTGATGGTGGCTCCCGTCTCCTTCTGGAGCTGCACGATGGTCTGGCCACCTTTGCCGATGATTGAGCCGGCGGCGTAGCTGGGGATGAGCACCTTCAGGAAGTACTCGCCTTCCTCTGCAGGGCACACAGGGTGGGAGGGCGTGAGCGAGGGAGGGGCCCACTGCAGGAAGGCATGCTACTATAGTAACAACTACGACAACAGCAGTTAGAAAGATAGCATAACACCATCCTCATTCATTCACCTCTTTTTCTTTCCCCTTTTGCAACATAGTCTCACTATGTAGTCCCGCAGGTCCAGAACACACTCTAAAGACCAAGCTGGTCTTAAGATCACATATAATAACCATCAGTCCCAGTATCCCTGGTGTGGGGACCTACCGTGTACACCACCATGCCTGACCTACATTTTATCTATCTATTATCTATCTATCTATCTATCTATCTATCTATCTATCTATCTATCTACCTATCTATCTATCTATCAGAGGCAGGCTCTCACATAGCCCAGGCTAGCTTCAGATTATATAGCTGAGGATGGCCTTTAATTCCTGATCTATCTGTCTCCATCTCCCAATGCTGGGATCACAGGAATGTGCAACCATGCTTCTTTTGTTGTTGTTTTTAATGTGGTGCTGGGGATGGAACCCAAGATTTCATGCCTGCTAGACAAGCACCCTGTCAGCTAAGCCATATCCCCAGGACGGGTTGGTTGATTGGTTGATTGATTGATTCATTCATTCAACAAACAGTTACTGAGCACCTGCCTGGCCTGTGTACCTTCTTGGCATTAGCGTGGGGAAACAGCCATGAAGGAAACAGCGAAAGCGTCTCTTCAGTTTGTGTGCAAATAAGGCCGTGAGTGTCTGAGGAGCCTAAGCCGGAGCTCAGACAATGGTATCCTTCTAGAAAGGAGCTGTGCCCGTAGTTCATGCAAGATGGGAGGAAGCAGAATAGTCTGAGAGTAAAAGGAAGCAGGAAGTGGGGTGGGGAGCATGGAGCGGAGCAGGAAGAGGGGTGGGGAGCACGGAGCGGGGCAGGGCCAGGCGTGAGGGATGGAGAAAGCCAACACTTCTGTCTACTGTTTTAGGGGACAGGATAGTGAACCAAGGCTTTCTCACAAGTACTTTTATCAGCAAACTATACTCCCAGCCCCTCACTGGGGGATTCTAGGCAGGGCTCTACCACTGACTTATACCCAGGTCCTTTTGTAAATTTAGGGACAGGATCTCACCAGGTTGCCCAAGGCTGGCTTTGAACTCACTCTGTACCCCAAGCAAGCATTGAACTTGGGGATTCTCTTGCCTCATCTTTCAGAACATCTGAGGTGGCAGGCCTCTCTCTCTCTCTGGCCATCAGGCCCAGCTTTGAGTAGGCACATTTATTCACCATTCATCTGCAGCACCTGATAAACACTGGATTCCACCAGAAGTTCTTTACAAACATTGGTTATTTCAATGTTCATATTGTGCAAAGAACCCCATTCTACAGAAGAACCCCATTCTACAGAAGAACCCCATTCTACAGATGAAGAAATAAGGTTAAAGCCTCATCTCATAGTCACGGCGCTGACAGCGTACTGAGCCAAGATGTGGCCTCAGCCTTGCTGCTCTGGAGGCCGGATCCTGGGCTACTGTCACTGAGGCGCAGAGGAAGAACCAAGCCACACGGCAGGAGTGAAGTCCCTGGGTGGGGTGGTCTGTGAGCTGCTGAGAAAGTCAAGGAGGCCAAGAGTGTTAGTGAGGGGGGGAAGAGGGACAGAAGGTGGTGGTGACAGCAGACTGGTGAGGCTTGGGGACCACAGTGATGCCTTTGGCTCTTATTCCAAGTGGGATCAGGGGATCAATGGGGTGTGAACTAATTTAAGATTTGGGAATATTCCTCCGGAGCCAGCAAGATGACTCAGTGGTGAAAGGAATTTACAGCCAAGCCTGATGTGACTTCAGTTCAATCCCCAGGACACACATTGTCGAAGGAGAGAACCGAGTCCTGTCAGCTGCCCTCTGATCTGTCAAGGTGTGCCGTGGCACATGTGTGTGCACACGAACACACACACAAATACACAAATAAGCTAAAACACTACATTGGTTTTGAGACAGGGTCTCTCTATTGTGTAGCCCTGCTGTCCTGGAACCCACCATATAGACCAGGCTCATAGACATATGCATCTGTCTCCCACGTGTTGCGATTGAAGTGTGTACCTCCATATATTTAAATGGCTTGGTTTTTTTTTGTTTGTTTGTTTTTTTTAAAAGAATATTCTTCTAGGCTGGGGATACAACCGAGTGTTTGCCCAGAATTCATGAAACCCCGTGTTCCATCCTCGATGTCATATAAATCGAGTGTGATGGTGTACATATGTGACCCCAGCCCTTGGGAGACAGAGGCAGGAGGTCAGGGTTATGTTCAGCTACACAGTCAGTCTGGGGCTAGCCTGCTCTACGTGAGAGCCAATCTCAAAAACACGACAAAACAAGACTATTACCCTGATGCCCATGACAGGAGCAGATGGTAGGGCAAAGGTGAAGGAGATGGGTGTGACAAGCAGGAGCCTCTGCACAAGGTGGGGGACAGTGGGCTGACTTAGGGAACAACAGGCAAAGTGGAGAGGGCTGGATTGGAGACTTCCTTTGTGTGCACTGTCGGGGATGCATCTGTGTATGCAGGCATGTTTACACGTGTGGAGGCCAAAGGACAAGGCAGGATGCCGACGGCATCAAGACAGGATCTGTCACTGGTCTGGAACTCGCCGACTGGGCTAGGCTTTACTCAGACGACAACGTGGCCGTCAGCTCTCGCCTTCCACTGTGTGGATCCCAAGGACTGAACTCAGGTCATCAGGGTTGACAGCAAGCCTCTCTACCCGCTGAGCTGTCCTGCTGACCCCTGGGCATTCTTTCTTATAGAACGGTGTCCTCAGTAATGCGGTCATGCGTAAATCTCCTAGCTAATGCATCCTTAAGGCAAATCTCTAACTTCACTTCTAAACAAATTGTTCCCAGAATGGAAGTTCTGCAAACTTCTGGGTGTAAGCCTTTTGTGATGTGGACCTAATCCTCAGCCTCACTTCCTCGTCACCTGTGGGCATGAGATTCACCGTCCTTTTATTTCCTCAAGTGCTCCCAGTCCCCTCCCACATCGGGACCCCTGGGATGCTCTCCGCCTGGCGTTTCTTCTCTGTCCGTCATTTTGGGAGCCCCACCTATCCTCAAAACCTTCCCTGGAATGCCAGAGACTGAAGAGCCCTCCCCTCCCCCCTTGCTTCATCTATCCGGAGCAATTTGTCACATAGGACCAATATGGACCCGATCAGCAGAGAGTACATCTGTGTCCCTTACACCATGTGACAGCACACATTAGGCTTGGGACAAAGTGGGAAAAGAATGGGTGTTGGGCCATCCTGCTTTCCAAGGCGCAAGGGCTTTTCTTGTCTCCCAGAAATTTTTAAGTTTTTCTTTTAGATATTGCACTGGCGGTTTTGTGTGTCAACCTGACACAACCTGGACCTAGCGCAGAGAAAGGAGCCTCCCTTGAGGAAATGTCTCCATGAGACCCAGCTGTAAGGCATTTTCTCAATTAGTGATCAAGCAGGGAGGGCCCAGCGCATTGTGGTAGGCAGTGGGCTGGTGGTCCTGGGTTCTTTAAGAAAGTAGGCTGAGCAAGCCAGGGGAAGTAAGCCAGTAAGCAGCGCCCCTCCATGGCCTCTGCATCAGCTCCTGCCTCCAAGTTCCTAGTGCCCTGTGTGAGTTCCAGTCAGTTCCTGACTTCCTTTGGTGATGAATAGCAGAGTGGAAGTGTAAGCTGAATAAACCCTTTCCTCCCAACTTGCTTCTTGGTCATGATGTTTGTGCAGGAATACAAACCCTGACTGAGACAGACATAGCTTATCTATTTTTACCATTAAACACAGGACCCCAACTGGCAGTGAACATAGCTGCCCCCTAGAGCAGATAAAGACATGTTATTTGTAGTTGGGAGGGCCCCAACAATGGCAGAGCCCCGCCTAGAATCCCCCAGTGAGGGGCTGGGGGCGTGGTTCAGTGGTAGAGCCCTGCCTAGAATCCCCCAGTGAGGGGCTGGGGGCGTGGCTCAGTGGTAGAGCCCCTGCCTAGAATCCCCCAGTGAGGGGCTGGGGACGTGGCTCAGTGGTAGAGCCTCTGCCTAGAATCCCCCAGTGAAAGGCTGGGGGCATGGCTCAGTGGTAGAGCCCCTGCCTAGAATCCCCCAGTGAAAGGCTGGGGGCATGGCTCAGTGGTAGAGCCCTGTCTAGAATCCCCCAGTGAGGGGCTGGGGCGTGGCTCAGTGGTAGAGCACCTGCCACTGTGCTCCAGGTCCTTAGCTCCTCCCCTAGCATTTCACAAACTAAACAAAGTTGGTCTCAATGGGGTAGGTGCTATGTTCTTCCCATCTCAGCACTGGTCCTTCAGAGTGAGGGTTCTGGGCTCCTAATATGTTTTATAGGGTGACGCGGCGCACAGTGGCTGGACCTGTCCTTCTAAGCATGAAGAGGAAGTCAAGAATAAAAGGGTTTTATTGAGCCCAAAGCAATCCTCTTAAAATGGCCTAATCAGACCATTAAGCCTATTAGGTAATTAACCTCCCCGACTCCCCCAGGGAGCCTTCCCATCCATCATGCGACCCTGCTCAATTCACTTCCTTTCTTCTCTTTCCACACCCATTGTAGATGCAGCTTAGCCATGTATCCTACGCTGTCCTCAAATTTATAATCCTCCTGCCTCAGTCATTTAAGTGTTGGAATGACAGGCTACACCATGACAACTATGCTTCCCAGCTTCCTTTCTGAGGGTCAGAATTATCCATTGTCCCTGAAAGCAGGGACATCCGCACCTCATTCCCTCTGCCCTGTGTCCCCTTAGGCTCTAGCTGGGGAGTTCTACACGGAGGCCAGCCAATCCCAAATGTAGTGTGAATCTTATTACTGAAGCAGAGAGGTGGTGGCACACGCCTTTAATCCCAGCTCTTGGGAGGCAGAGGCAGGTGGATTTCTGAGTTCGAGGCCAGCCTGGTCTACAGAGTGAGTTCCAGGACAGCCAGGGCTACACAGAGAAACCTTATCTTGAAAAACAACAACAAAGAAAGAAAAAGAAAGAGAAAGAGAAAGAAAGAAAAAAAGAAAGAGAAAGAAAGAAAATAAATCTGGATGGCTTTGGATATGTTGTCTCACTTCTTTGGGCCTCAATAACCTAACAGTAAGATTGGGGAGGCAGTGGCACTGACCCCTAAGGGACGGTGAGCTGGAAAGGAGCTCGGAGCTTCTGTGCACATAGCACTTATGCACGCCATATGTCACTGTGATCACTACAATCCAGTGTTTGTTTTTGAGACTGACTGTTCTGGAACTCACTATATAAACCAGGCTGGTGTCCAACTCACAGAGATCCTCCTGCCTCTGCCTCTGCCTCTGCCTCTGCCTCTGCCTCTGCCTCTGCCTCTGCCTCTGCCTCTGCCTCTGCCTCTGCCTCGACTGCTGGGATTGAAGACATGCACCACCAATTGTACTGGGACTTGTTTTTTGTTCTTTTTGGTTTTGAGTCAAGTAGTCTCTGTTTTGTTGAGGGAGGGCTGGAGCTCCTGAGCTCCCTGCCTGGGCCTTGGGAGAGTTTCTAGTAAAGCACAGCTCGGCCCCAGACTTAATGGGCACTCTGGGCTTGCGGAGTAGAAACCTGTGCTTAAGGTTTGCGGATTTTGTTGGGAAGTAGGAGAAAAGAGGGGAACTCTATGTCCCTCATCATCTGGTCCCTGGGCTGTCCAGTGCTGTGCCCTGCTTTATGGAAGAGGAACATCCTCTTTGAGCTGTCTTTTTGCCCACCCTCTCTGTGAAGGTCTGCATGTAGCACATGTGTAGGTCAGAGAATAATGTGTGGTAGCCGGTTCTTTCCCTCTATTTAGGTCACCACACATGGTAGTAAGTGTCTTATCAGCTGAGCAATCTTACCTGTTAGTTTCCTTTTTTCTTTTTGTGGTATTATCGATTGGAATGAACTCAGAGCCTTCTACATACTACACAGTTGCTCTACCACTGAGCCACGCCCCTCACTGGGGGATTCTAGGCGGGGCTCTACCACTGAGCTATGTCTTCAGGCCCCAGAATGGGTAGATTTGAAGCAAGTACTCTACCAGAGAGCTACTTTCCAGTCTTCTTTATAGTTTTGGATTTTGAGATAAGATTTAAGTTACCCAGAATGACCTTTAACTCACGATCCTCTTTGCCTCAGTGTCCAGAATGCCTGGAATTACAGGCCACACTCTTGCATCCTGTCTGGAGAAGGCCTTGTGACATGAGGGCAACCCGGTGCCTCATCTACTATCTGGAATCTCTTCCTTTGTAGAGTGTTGTTATTGTATTTTGTTTGCTGCCCCTGACTTGTGTGTGTATGTGTGTGTGTGTGTGTGTGTGTGTATCTGCATACGTACATGTATGCATGGATGCCGTTGCGTGAGTGTGGAGGCTAGAGAAAAACTTTGGAAAGTTGATTGTCTCCCTTGTACTGTACAGGTCCTGGGTGGTGAACTCCGGTCAGGAGCCTTGATGTTAGTACTTTTTAACCCGCTGACCTGTCTTGCTAGCTTTCTCTGGCTTTGTTCTGCCGTGCACTTCATTTCTGTGTGCCCTTGAATCATGACATCTTTCCTTCTCTTTTCTCTTCTTCCTTCCCTTTCTGAAACAAGCCCTCCCTGAACACTTCTCAGTGCTCATGCTTGCATTAGATGGTAGGAATATAGCCCAGTCCACATGGCCGGTACCTTTCCCCCTAAACTACTTTTAAGACACATAAACACATTTATTTAAAGAGGGGATTCTGGGCTGGTGAGGTGGCTCAAAAGATTTCAAGCCAGGCATGGCTGTGCATGTCCTGTATCCTAGCATTGGGGAAGGTGAAGTATTTGGAATGTCCAGCCCTTCTTATTGCAGAGTTTCTGTTAAAAACAAAATCAAAAACAAAACAACCCAAGAAACCTGGGCTATGTAGATGGTGTAGCGGGCAAGGGTGGTTCTCTCCAGGCCTGACCACGGGAGTTCCAGCTCTCAATCTTCCTCAGCATGGAAGAAGAGAGCCAGCTTCTCAGGCTGTTCTTTGATCTCTACCGTGCACCACAGCATGAGTATGCATGCACATATTTGAACACACACACACACACACACACACACACACAGAACAACTAATTAACTAAATAAATGTAATTAAAACAAACAACTGTGGTGGAAAGGAGACAGAAACCACAACAGGGCACACCTCTAATCCCAGCACTAGTGAGGCATCAACAGGAGGATCAGGACTTTAAAGCAAGCCTGGACTACAGAAAGAGCAGCAGGACAGCCTACCCAACATGAGGCTGCCTCTAAGAAGAAAAGACAAAAACCCCAAAGAAAGCTAAAGACAGTGAGCTTCTCTGAGATGTAGAGTCTGATTATTGGGGTTGGGATGTAGCTCAATGTTGTTTGCTTGTCTAGCATGCATAATTCCCCAAGCTTGATCCCTAGGGCTACCTAACCTGGGCACCGGTGGCACACGCCTGTAATGTCAGCATTTGGGAGGTAGAGGCAGGAGGGTCAGGAGTTCAAGGGCATGCCCGGCCACTTATAGAGCATACGGAGAATGGAGACTACATAAGGCCCTGTTTTAAAAAAATTATCTATTTATTGTATATATGTATGCATGTATGTGTCTTTACGTACGTACAATCCATCCATCCATCCTTCCATCCCTCTATCCCCTGTGTATGACATGCGATCAGAAGGACCACTGGTACTGGGGAAGGAAGGGAGGAACATGGGAAGGCAACTGAGGGGAAGCATGAATGAAGGACCGTGTGGACTTACAAATGTCACGATGAGGGGCCAGCAAGACACCTTGGTAGGTCGAGGCATTTGCCACCAAGGCTACACCTTGAGTTTGTCCCTGAGGCCCACATAGTGGAAGGAGAGAACCACTGTTCTCTGACCTCCACATGTGTGCTGTGTCACATATAACCAACCGCACACATTCGAGTATGCAGGGACACACACACACACACACACACTGACTACATATAACTTAAAATGTTAAAAAAAAAACCCTATTGTTTTACACACCAAAAAAAAAAAAAAAGAATTCAAAGAAAACAACCCCCTGCCTCAAAAGAGTGGCAAGGAGATGTAAAAGGCATGGCCAGTAAATTATAATTTGGCAGGTGTATCAATGAAAATCTAAGACAGTCAAGAAGAAAACAACAGTCATAGGCCTCCTGCCTACAGAAACTCAGAACTCCTGGAGTCCCTACTGCGCTCTATCTGTTGCCTGTCCTTTGCAGAATCTTCCACCTATCCTTCCTGTCTAGGGCATGTCACACCTCGGAATCCCACCTCTTTTGGGAGGAAGCCAGGCTTCTGTTTCCTACAGCAAAGGCAGAGACACTGACCTTAGCTGAACCTGGAATCCCCAGTCTTCACAAGCCTTTCCCTGTCTCAAGAGCTAATGTCAAATTTTCTGTGCCCTTGGCCCTCTCTTCCTTTTATGCCTGTCTCTCTTGACGACGCACACTCAACCAGTGCCCTGCCTTGAAGACAGGGCTTTGTTTACCCAAGGGATCCGGACTCTTAAGGTAAGGATGGGACACCGCTCCAGAGTCCTGTAAGATGACTTAGACATAGTGGCACATCTCTGTGATCGCAGTACTCAAGAGGTGAAGGCAGGGGGTTTGCTTCAAGTTCAAAGTCACCCTGGGCTACATAGCAAACTCTTGTCTTACTACAAAACAAAACACCACACACAGGCACATGCGCGCGTGCACACACACACACACACACACACACACACACGCATACACACACAAGTCAAACAACATTTGGAGAGACAGCTCAGTGGTTAAAAGTATTTGCCGTGCAACCATGGGGACCTGAGTCTGGATTCTGGCACCTATACAAGTCTTACACTCAAGTATGCCTTTAACCCAGTGCTGCGCTGGGTGGACACAAGATGGGAGGCTCACTAGCACTTGCTTGCCGTCAGCCTCACCAAAACTAAGTGAGATCCATATTGAAGTAGAAACCCCACGTCAGAGGCATAAGACAGAAACTGACAGTAGAGGACATCAGAGATCTTCCTCTGGCCTCCATGCATACACACAGGTACACATGCACACATACATACACACATGTGCATGACACACACTGACACACACATGTATATACATGTGCACGCACACATGCACATATACACATACACACATGTAATACATGCACACACAGACACATCATGCATGCACACACACATGCATGTGTATGCATGCACAGACACATCATACATGCACACATACATGCATGTGTACACATGGACACATAACACACAGACACATACACACATGCACACACATGCATGTACACAAACACATGCACATAACACACACCACACACATGCCCATACACAAATGCATGGACACACCACACACATGCACACACACACACACACACACACACATGCACATACACACATGCCCATACTCGCATACACATGTACATACTTACATGCACACGGGGTCAAAGAGGCACACATCTTAGAGAGGTTGCTTTTCTCCTCTACCATGTCTAGTGAGAACCAAAGTTGGGATAGGAGAGTTGACATGTTATATGAAAGGAAGCGGAGGCCAGGGTGTGGGATTGGAACGTCATTGAAAGCATGGGGGACGTTGAGGGTGTGGTGTGGCAGCATGTGCTGGGAAGGGGTGGGGTCTCAGGCATCTGGGGTCCCTCTATGAATGACTATGTACCAGTCTGTGCAGAAAGCAGCCTGTCTGGATTGTGCTTGTTCAGAGTAACATGCTGAAGGTGTGATGCTATCAGAGAGACCGAGAGACCGGTGCACTGTGTGCCTGGAGAAGCAGCACAGGGGCAGAACCCTGGCCTAGCAGGTGCTGGCTTCAGTTCTCTAGCATTCCAACATAGAAGAAGAAAGGAGGGGGGAAGGTGGGGCCGGCAGGATGACTTATCGAGTGAAGGTCCTGTCACCAAATCCAATGACCTGCGTGTGATGCCTGGGACCCACAATACGGAAGGAGACAAGCAGTGTCTATAAGCTGACCTGACATGCCCTCTGCTTGAATGAATAAATGTGATATGATTGTAAACAAACCAAACCAACCAAACATCAAGGGTAAAGCCCCCTTAGGGCAACTCTCTCTTAGATGTCCCCCAAAACGAAACAAAACCAAAACAAAAAAACCCTCCAAGAACTGGGACCGCAGAGATGGCGAGCCAGTTAAGAGCTCATACAAAGTAACTCCAGATCCAGGGGAGTCTCACGCCTCTCGCCGCCAGGGCACACACACATGAGCGCGGGCACACACGCGCGCGCGCACACACACACACAATTTAAAATAATAAAAATAATTTTTAAAAAGAATTAGTCAACCAGGCCGTGGTGGTACATGTCTTGGGAGGCAGAGGCAGGGGCAGATAAATCTCTGAGTTCAAGGCCAGCCTGGTCAACAGAATGAGTTCCAGGACACCCAGGGTCACACAGAGAGACCCTGTCTCGAAAAAATACCATAAACAAACAAACAGGATCAGTTTTCCAGATTCCTGGCGGTCGTGTAGGGAGTTATGATGGGGCGAGGGAATGGCCCCTCGGTGACGGTGCCAGCAAGGGGCTGTGGGTCTCCAGGGCCCACATGCATGCCAGGCACTCGGACGGACCTTCGGGATCACCTGCTGCAAGTCCCATGCCAAGCACGTGTCACTGATATGCTTTGGACCTTGCAAGGTTTCCTTCCGCGACTCCATTTTTTTGTTTTGTTTTGTTTTTTTGTTTTTTGGATTTGGTTTTTCTGAGACAGGGTTTCTCTGTGTAGCCCTGGCTGTCCTGGAACTCACTCTGTAGACCAGGCTGGCCTCGAACTCAGAAATCCGCCTGCCTCTGCCTCCCAAGGGCTGGGATTACAGGTGTGCGCCACCACTGCCCGGTGCTGCGACTCCTTTTTTAAAATGTGTAGAAGAGCTTTGCTTAAGCACAGTGTACACAGACACACAGGTGAGCAAAACCTTCCGAGACATGAATTAAATCTTAAAGCAGTGTTTGCCAACATGGCATGTGCACCGCACGCATGCCTAGTGCTCTCGGGATGCAGAAGAAGGCACTGGGTCCCTGGGGCTGTAGCTACAGTCGGTCGTGGAGCCGCTATGTAGGCGCTGAGAATCGGACCAGGGTCCTCTGCAAGAACATGTCTTCCTAACTGCTGAGCCACCTCTCCAGTCTCATTGCTCCCGGGCTCTGGTCCTGGTGGCCTTTCCTTTGTGTTGTGGGTAAGGGCTTCTGGGCTTGAGATCTGGGTAGGGAGCTCCTGGGGTGTGAGGTACACCTCTGCCTGCAGGCGGTGAGGCAGTAGAGGTGGGAATACAGGTAACATTATGGTCTGCACTACAGGTACCACTCCTTTACATTTATGTTTCATCAGTGTGTGCGTGTGTGATGCCCGTGTGAGATGGCTCATGTGCCACGCCTGGAGCAGGCGGGTGGCTCTCTCCTCTCACCTTTCTGTGGGATCGGGGATCCCGGACACATGACCAGGCGCGTGCAGGAAGCACCTGTTCCAGCTGAGCCACCTTGAGGCACTCCTGGGGACATCCTTAAATTTACCAGAGCGGTTTTCTTCCCAGACCTTGGTACTGCATATAGAACTCAGTGTCTTGCACACACCAGGCAAGTATTTGATTGTAGAGCTGTACCTCAGCCCTCCACAGGGCGTGGGAGGATTCTCGGCAGGGTCTCTGCCACTGAGCCTCGTGCCCAGCCCCTCACTGGTACATTCTAGGCCAGGTCCCCACTAGGGGATTCCAGGTAAAGGCTCCCTAGCTAAACTATGTCCCCAGCCTCGTTTTTAAATTTGTTCATTCACTTTATTTTGTCATCATATCATCATTATTATTGGTTTTTTCGAGACAGGTTTCTCTGTATAGCCCTGGCTGTCCTGGAACTCACTCTGTAGACCAGGCTGGCCTTGAACTCAGAAATCTGCCTGCCTCTGCCTCCCAAGTGCTGGGATTAAAGGCGTGTGCCACCACTGCCTAGCTTGTCATTATTTTTGAGACAGGGTCTGGCTATGTAGCCAGGATATCCTTGAACTTCCAATCATCCTGCCTTCGCCTTTCCGTAGCTGGGATTTCATGTAGTTTCTTTTATTTCTTCAAATAACCCTGAGTTGGATTTTCTCCCAGTCTCTTTACTGGAACCCTCTTGCCCTGAGTATTTCTTTTACCTCCCAATGGCACCTGTCAGCCGGGCGGACGTCCAGACACAGCCAGAGGGATCACTATCTCCTGGCCTTCCACTTCCCTACCCACAAGGAGGAGGGCGAGAGCTGGGTTTGCATGCATTGCTCTCACGGGTGAGGCCCTCACCGCTCTGAACCTCAGAGTCCTCTTCTCAACAGGACCTTCACCATAGAGTCTGTCCACACAGCAGAGCCGATCTCTGAGTTCAAACCCTGCTTCCTCTTAGCTGAATGATCTTGCCCAATTCTCTCTGTGCTTCTCTTGTTCATTTGAAAGACGGTTAACAGAACTGGAGGTACTCAATGGCCCATGTTCAGAACTTTCCACAATACTTCCCAGCACCATAAATGTCAGCCATTATTGTAATGTATTGTTTTGTTTGTTTGTTTGCTTTTACGTCATAGCACATTGGGAGAAGGAGACACAACTGCACGTCAGGCATTAAGCATCCATATTGCCAGCCATTATGACATCATCAGTGTCATTACTGTCATGTCTATATTGGGAAGCTGGGGACATAGACTCTGGAAAAGGAGCAAGTGTCCTAGAGCCACCACTGTCCCCAATTAAAGGGAACCAGAAAATCCAAGATCAAAGTCGTTAATGCTCGCCCTGCCCCAGACCTTCCTCTCAATAGAGGACCCACCCTTTTTTATCTCCTCATACTCGGTTAGGAGGCGGGGAAGGGTCTGCAGCTATGGTCCCTAAGACTCCACTTAGTTTCAGCAAGGTAGAAGGAAGCGCTGCAATCCCAGTGGACCGAGAAGTCCAGGGCTCAATAAATCCTGGACCTGTCACTTAGGGGCCTTCGACCTTGGACAAGTTGTTTCATCCTGAAGAGCCTCAGTTTCCCTCTCTGGTAGAAACGCACCTCAAATGATCTCTTTCGGAGGATTGTATTGGGAAATTCACCCAAATCTCGGAGCCTGCCTGATGGTAGTGAAGTGCCACAGGGCAGCACTTGAAGGGACCTTCCTTAGCAGCTACTTGCTGTGATGTGCCGCCCAGCCAAATCTGGGTCCCCGATCTTTACTGGGACTGGCAACAGCAGCAGGGCAGGAAGGAAGAAAGGAAGTCGGCTTTGGACATTTTCATTTGGCACATGCTGGGGGTGGGAGCAGGAAGATAGACAGGAAATTCTCCTTCACCCCTCCCCCAACTTCCCTTTCCTCCAATTTCTGCTGAGCACCCTCCCATGCGTCCAAGGGAACTGGGGCTCCTGTCCCACCTGGCTTGAGGTGAGGGGTGAGAGCAAGAACTGGGGGCTTGTACATATGCCAGGGTGGGAAGTGGGCATCTGACTGCTGCCGCGCCAGGCTGGAGGAAGGAGATGTACACACACACACACACACACACACACACGTAAAGACAAGATGGGGAGGGGACTTTGAACAGGGTGATCATGAAGGAGAGTCTGTGTATTTTGGGGTCTCCTTCTTCTCAGAGAGCCAGAGTGCCCCGAGGACCGCTCTTTTCCCGTGTCCTACTTGTTTGCCTTCACATGGAGGAGAGTAAGGAGTCCTGTGCGTAGCGTGGCTCTCTCTGCTATGCACACCTCTCCCGGATGACACACGTAGAGGGTCCGCTTTCTGCAGCCTGCATGTCTCCGAGGCATCTAACACTGAGCTGCCTCATGAACGTGTGCCCCCACACACACGTCCTCCTCTCGTGTACATCCTATATCTCCCCTACATCTCTAGCGTGACACACCCAGCTATTCCACACAGAGCTTCCTGTGTTATGCACTTCCACACACATTTGGGTGTCACACATCTCCACGCTCCAGGGTGTTTTAAGTACACAACCTCAGTCGCTTGGAACTCCATTTTTTCCGACTTCCTTGGGAACACACCCTCAATGGGTTTCACTGAACCACAAGCCCCGGCTCTTCCTTTTCAAACCCCCATCCCTCCAGTTACACACCCCCCTCTGATGTCACTGCTGCACACCTCCATGTGTCACACCCAGCCTCTCTGGAGTCACACCTACACCCTTTTCCATGTCACATCCCAGCGCCAGCTTCTCCTGCTCCCACTCCGCCCTGTACACCGCGGTATCCCACACACAGAACCCCTCTCCTCATCCACACATATTCTCATGGTTCACACCCGGAGTCCATCCTCTCTGCCTCCCTACACACCCCTGGGCATGCCACACACCCCCCTCACTCATGTGTCACAGAACAAGAGCCCCCTTTGCAGCGATAAGCACACACCTTCCCTTGGAGGATCTCACATTCGTCTCTACACACAAACTCACACCCCCTACCCTGTCACATCCATGGTCCCTTAATGCCACATAGCCAGGCCCCGCAGGTTCCACCACAGATACACACCTGTCCTAGCCTTCCATCTCGTTCCCCTCCAGTTTTACACACCCACCCTTTCTTCCATGTCACCCAACACACCCACCCAGCCTGTCTCCATGCACGGTCCTGCATACAGTCCACACCCGCCCCTTTCTGGGACAACCCTTGCTCAGGACATCCCCAGGGAGAAAGGCTCAGAAGCTCTCGGTCCACAGGCCTGACTCTACTCCTTCCCCTCCCCCAACCGGGACACGCAAGCCCAAGGGAACACCCCTGCCCCGAAAGGGTCACATCACACACCCCTCAAGGACACACTGGCCCAGAAGGGACCCACGCCCCTCATCCTTGTCTCCCTCATACACCACAAGGACACTTACCACCCCCTCCCCCCCAGCCCCTCTCGTCGCAGACAAAGCTCTCAGCCCCCGGGGCCTCGGCGACAAGAGAAAGGGTCCGTCCGGGTCCCCATCTCCTCGCAGAGGGGTGCCCCTCTCCTCCCTGGAGCACTTGCACCTGCCAGCCCTGGATGGGGGGGGGCATGATGGAGGACGACGATGCCCCCTTCGGCGCGCGATCCCCCCCCCACGCCCCACGCCGCGGTCCCTCAGCTTTGCCTCACCTCCCGTGTTGCTGCGCTTGGTGCAGACCACCTCGGGGGGCGTCTCGAGGGGTCTCTTGCGGGAATCCGGGGCCTCGGGCTCCATGGGGGGGGCCTGGGGCGGCGGCTGCTGCTGCTGCGGCGGCTGCGGCGGCGGCGGCTGCTGTGGCGGCGGCGACGGCTGCTGGGGAGGCTGGGGTTGCGGCGGCGGCGGCGGCGGCGGGGGCGGCGGCGGCTGCGGGGCCGCGGAGGCCGTGAAGAGGCCGTGCACCGCGCCGGCGGCCATCATCCTCATGGTGGGGGGGCGGAGGAGGGGGAGGGGAGGGAGGGGGAGGGGAGGGGGCGGCGAGGAAGGGGGAGGGGAACGGCGGGGAGGGAAGCAGGAGGGGGCGGGGGGGGGTGGAAGCGCTGACAGAGCTGGAGGACGGAGGGGAGCAGAGTGGAGAGGGTTTGGGGGGGGGGATAGAGAACTGAGGGGTGGGGTTCTGGTCTCTCAAAGATCACCGAAGCCGGTCACTTGGCTGAGCCGGTAGGATGCAGAGGTGTAGACGGGGCACTCTCTCTGTACCCTTTCTTGAGGGCTCCCCACAGATGCGAGGGGCCGAGCCCCCCCTCCCAAGGCCCTTCTCAGGGCGGGGGGCCGGAGATAAGAAGCGGAGGCGGTCGCTAGTGGGGGCCCGGGGGGCAGCGTGCGAGGGCAGCGGCGGAGACCCGGCTGGTGGTGGTGGTTGCTGGCCCGAGCATCTTCTCAGCTAGGATCCTTACAGCGTCCTGGCCCCTCCCACCCGCGCAAGGTCACGCCCATGGTAGGCAAGGCCACGCCCTTCGTCGCCCCCATTGGTCCACCGGGTCTCCGGGTTGGCCACGCCCATCACGCTTGGAAGCTACAGACCTGACTACCCCCCCTGCAGGGTATAATAAGGACCGCGAGGCTCTTCCACGCCTTCCTTCCTTACCCTTCACCCTTTTATTTGCGGAGGGGCGTGACTGGACAGAGTGTAATGTAGCCCAAGCTGGCTTTGAACTCACTAAGTAGCTCAGGCTAGATTTGACCTTTTGATTCTCCTGCCTCCATCCCTCGTCCCCTTTTCCTTCTAATGAGCATCACTTGTGCACTTGTCATGTGCCAGGAGTGGCTCTAATAGATTCTTACTTGAATCCCACAGTGGAAAACCGATGGGACGTACTTTTAGTGTTCTGCCTTACAGATGAGGACATTGAGCCTTAGGGACCCGAAACAGGCAAGCGTGGGTGCTCACTCATGTATCTCAGCACTTGACGGGATGAGGTAGGAGAATTGCCTTGAATTTGAGGACAAGCTGGGCTACACCGTAGGACCCTTTGTTAAAAAACAAACAACCAAATCAACAAGAAACAAAACAAACAAACAAACAAAAAAAAAAACGAAAGAGAAAAGAAGAGGAAACAATGGTTAGGGGTCAAAATAAGAACTGTCCCTTCATGTCATCTGACTGTCAGCAAGGAAATTCCCCCCTTTGGATGGTCCATCTCTCCATGAAGAGTGGACCTAAGGCTGCTGTCGGGCTCCGGCGACTGAAATCAAGTTAAAGCAAGTAACTGTCACAGAAGCCTGACCTGTGCTAGGTCCTCTCAACGGTACTGATGGCCCACCCACTGGGTGACAGATACTGCCCTAGACCCTGGGACGCAGTACGGAACCAAACAGCCTTAGTGCTTTGTAGAGTAAGTATTATCATTCTGGTCACTCGTCAGAAGATTTTGATTTTTCAGATGACAGAACGGAGGCTGCAGAGAGGCTTTTCCAAGGGCACATGGCTAGACAGAGAGAAAACTGGGATTTGGACAGAGGACAAGTCTAATTCCAGAGCCTGAAGCTATAGGAGGTTCTTCTTGGAGTGGGTTGTTGCCAATATTCTGTGTTCTCAGATATATGCGTTTTCTGCTCCCTGGATTTCTGGTCTCCAAGGCTTCCTTTCTTTCTAGCTTGGTCAGAGGAAAGTTTAGCCCCAGAGGGGTCCAGGAGGCGGTAGTTGTGGCAGCTGGGGGTAGGGGGAGTCTGTGGAACTCGGATCTCCTCCACCCCACCTGCCCCTCCCATGCTATGCTCTCAGGTCTCCAGGACAGTAGAAGCAGCAGATGGCCTGGGGTGGATGAGGTGGACGCCCATCTGTCCCCTCCCCCCATTGTCCCTTCAGCCAAGGGGGATGGGAGGGGGTTGTGGTCCACTGCAGTCTGGATCCTCCCCCTCTATCTTCCTGGAGGGAGCCGAGGAGCTGGTTGCCATGGAGACCGAGAAGAGGCAAGAGGGGATGCAGGGAAATACTGAGGTTGGGCTGAGATCCACACCTAGGACCTTAGCATCTCACAGACCCACACTACACAGATGCAGTCTCCCGACATCCGCAGAGTTGAATGTGAAGTTCTCCACGAAAATACATACTCAGCCACACAGGGCACATGTCTCACACTGATTCAGAAAGACTGACAGGAGAGGACCACTGAAACATGTCTGAACACACACACACACACACACACCTATAATGCACACTCAGTCATTCAGACCAAAACCACGGCACAAGCTCCCATGCACAAATAGATAGATGTGTATTTAATATCAAAGCAGGGATATCTAATATCCAAATATGTCCCATGTAGGCGTTTTCAGACTCACCGATCCAAATTTGTTCCCCCACCCCCCACCCCAGAAGTTACACATATGTGATCAAAGCCACAAGAAACATAGAACCTCGCTTACATAAGACATACATATCAGTGCCGTGGGGAGTCTAAACTGGGTGGCCTTCTCTATAGCTTAACATGAGCTGTGTGCTGTGCATATCTAGATACAGGACGAGCAAAGCCTGGCATTCACAATGACTGGACCTCAAGGACCACTCACCGACGAGTGCACACGGCACACTTGGGCGGCTGTGTGTTGAGATGCCCCCACCCCTTTCCCCAAGTCACGCCTGCAGTTTCAGTCCCACCCAGCCCTCCCAAACGCTCCTGTTTGGACCCACACAAAACAGCATGGTTGGTCGGGCACTCACACTCACACAAACACAAACCTCCTCCTAGATATTTTTAAACCAAGGCTAGTTCTGCTGTCATGGCAACCGCCCCAAACCCATCACCATAGCAACCCAACGTCAGCTTTCCAAGCACCAAATCCTGGGGGATTGCAAGGCCCCAATCATTGGTAGGTGGAGGGGGCTGCACCCTCTCCCTTCCTCTGGGCCACCCCAGTGCTTTTGGGGGGCTGGCTACCCAGTCTGGACAGGGTCCAGGGACCAGGGCCACCAGAGACTCACACCAAGCTGGCAAAGGGCAGCTTCAGCCCTCTCCTGTCTCTGCAATGCTGTCTGCAGGAGCTCATTGGTCCGCAGGTGGGCTTCAAACTGGACACGCATGCGTGTGTAATTTACATGCTGGGCGACTTGGCTATAACCTTACCCTCTCTGTGTCTTATTAATTCAGAAAACGTTCCATTCATGCTCAACCCTTGTGAAGGATCAAACTGTAATTCGGTGGCAAGAAGCCCATGCTGGAGTTGGTGAGCAGGCTCAGTGCCCGCCACCCTGAGCTTCCAGGACCTGGATTTGATCCCTGGGACCCACATTACAGAAATGGCTACTGCAAGTTGTCTTCTGACCTTCTGCCCCCAACCCCCACCCATACACACACCAATGAACCATAATTTAAAAAAATATAACTGAGGCAGACATGGTCTAACCGTCCCAGTTTCTAACTTAATGTGAACAAATGCAATGGATTTTCTTTCTCTGAGACAAACTTGTTGGTAAATAATTTAATAATAATCACACAGGGCTGCTGGGAACATGTCCTAACGCTGAGGGGGTGGACCACTGTTTTAAGAATTTTGCAGGTACTAACTAATTTAAGACTTAACGATGGTTATGCGGATAGGTTATTATTATGATTTTCCTTTTTCAGAAATGGAAACAGGCCTGGAGAGTATGCTGCCACCTAGGTACTAAGGCTTTTTTTTTTTTTTTTTTTTTTTTTTTTTTTTTTTTTTTTGGTTTTTGGTTTTTCGAGACAGGGTTTCTCTGGTACTAAGGATTTTTAAGGGAGTGAATCTATGACCTTGTGCATGGTAGCCAAGAGCTAGTGCCGATACATTTCCAAACCCCTGGGGAGGGGAGATTCTAGGCAAGGGCTCTGCCACTGAGCCACGCCCCCAGCCCCTCACTGGGGGATTCTAGGCAAGGGCTCTGCCACTGAGCCACACTCCCAGCCCTTCACTGGGGGATTCTAGGTGGGGCTCTACCACTGAGCCACGCCCCCAGCCCCTCACTGGGGATTCTAGGCGGGGCTCTACCACTGAGCCACGCCCCCAGGCCTCTCACTGTAGGATTCTAGGCGGGGCTCTACCACTGAGCCACGCCCCCAGCCCCTCACTGGGGGATTCTAGGCAGGGGCTCTACCACTGAGCCACACCCCCAGTCCCTCACTGGGGGATTCTAGGCAAGGGCTCTGCCACTGAGCCACACTCCCAGCCCCTCACTGGGGGATTCTAGGTGGGGCTCTACCACTGAGCCACGCCCCCAGCCCCTCACTGGGGATTCTAGGCGGGGCTCTACCACTGAGCCACGCCCCCAGGCCCCTCACTGTAGGATTCTAGGCGGGGCTCTACCACTGAGCCACGCCCCCAGCCCCTCACTGGGGGATTCTAGGTGGGGCTCTACCACTGAGCCACACCCCCCAGTCCCTCACTGAGGGGATTCTAGGCAGGGGCTCTACCACTGAGCCACGCCCCCAGCCCCTCACTGCAGGATTCTAGGCGGGGCTCTACCACTGAGCCACGCCCCCAGGCCCCTCACTGTAGGATTCTAGGCGGGGCTCTACCACTGAGCCACGCCCCCAGCCCCTCACTGGGGGATTCTAGGTGGGGCTCTACCACTGAGCCACACACCCCAGTCCCTCACTGAGGGGATTCTAGGCAGGGGTCTACCACTGAGCCACGCCCCCAGCCCCTCACTGCAGGATTCTAGGCGGGGCTCTACTGAGCCACACCCCCCAGTCCCTCACTGAGGGATTATAGGTGGGGCTCTAGCACTGTGCCACGCCCCCAGCCCCTCACTGTGGGATTCTAGGCAGGGGCTCTACCACTGAGCCACGCCCCCAGTCCCTCACTGGGGGATTCTAGGCAAGTACTCTATGGCTGAATGACACTGCCAGTTCTCTCTCTCTCTCTCTCCCTTTCTTTCAGAGATGAGGTCTCTCTATTCTCTTTATGTGTTCCTGGCCGGCCTGGAACTCACAGAGATCCTCCTGCTTCTGCTTCTCTAGTGCGGAGACTACCAACAGGAGCCACTATACCAGGCTTACTTTTCGGTTTTTTTTTTTTTTTTTTTTTTGACCCAGGATCTCAGTAAGTTACCCAGGCTGGCCCTCAACTAACAACCCTCCTGCTTCTGCTTCCCAAGAGCCTGTCTGGAATTACAGGGCTGCACCACCAGGCCCCTGACAAGCACCGTTTTTTAAAGGATGGCATTTGAAGCCAGGAAGCCAAGGACCCATTTTTAGCCATCTTTCTCCTCTGCTTCTCAATAAGGGAGTTTGGAGGAGTGGGCAGCCTGGCGGATTCTTGGAGAGACTTTGCAGATGAAGTGAGAGGCTTCAGCTTTCTAGCCTGTGAAACGGAGGATGATAAGGTACCGCTGGCTGGGACGTAATGAGGATGCCCTGAGCAGTTCTAAGGGGCCTCTGAGGACTGGCTGGCTCCTGGCGCCCGGTGTAGGTGGGAGCAGATCGGGAGAGGCGGGACTAGTGGGCAAGCGGGCAGGTATCAAGTGCGCAGGCTCAGGGGAGAGACCGGCCCCGCCCTCTTCCTCTCCCTTCCAGCTGGGTGACCTCTCCCCAGGCTGGGCTCTTTCCTAGTCAGTCAAATGGGAATCTTAACAGTGCTGAAGGTGTGGTGAGGAGTTCACCAGCCCAAGCCAGCAAAACAAAGAGCCCAATTTGAGCTGCAGTGACTATCATACAACTCGGGATTTGGGAGAGGCAGGTCTGTGTGGTGCAGGGCTTTGCAAACTTTCTGAATTCGCTTTAAAGACTTAGTTTCTGGGCTCAGTGTGGGAAGGCCCTGGCCAAGCTGGGTGACAGAGTCTGAGCCATGGGACCCTCCTAATGAAAGGAGAACACGGAGTTCTGGGATTGTCATTTGATCTCCACGAACCCCAACCCTTCACACAAAATATGTTTATCTTAATTTG
Organism: Apodemus sylvaticus; assembly: GCF_947179515.1. Classification (NCBI taxonomy): domain Eukaryota; kingdom Metazoa; phylum Chordata; class Mammalia; order Rodentia; family Muridae; genus Apodemus; species Apodemus sylvaticus. The sequence continues at coordinate 202,377,716 of NC_067472.1, forward strand.
ACCACCTTTAATTCCAGCTCAGGGAGGTGGAGGCAGGCAGATCTCTGCTCCAGGCCACTCTAGTCTACAGAGTGAGTTCTATACAGAGCCATACAGAGAGTTCTGTACAGCCAATGCTATACAGAGAGACCCTGTCTCAAAAAAGAAACAAGCAAACAAACAAAAATTTATACTATTCATATAGTGTTTTGCCTATATGTATGTATGAGCACCACGTATGTGCCTGGTGCTCAGAGGTTGGATTCTCCCTGGAACTGGAGTCAGGGATGATTGTGAGCCACTCTGGGGGTATCGGGAGCTAACTCAGGTCTTCTGCAAGAGCACTAAGCACTCCTAACTGCGGAGCAATGTATCCAGCTCCGAAGTAAAAATTTAAAAGGAATTCCTTTTTGTTGCAATGCAAGGCATAAAACTGAACACGAACATTTTTTAAATGAAAATATAGGTTCCATTTACTGTAGTCCAGGAGACAGAGAGAGAGAGAGAGAGAGAGAGAGAGAGAGAGAGAATGCGCGTGCGCGTGTGTGTATGAGTGTTGATTTTTGAAAGAGTCTCATGCAACCTGGGCTAGCCTGAGCTCCCTAAATAGCTGACAACTGAGCTTCCAGATCCTCTGGCTGGGGCTACAGGTACATGTTCTGCTACATCTTGTTTAGAGCCACTTCTACCTTGTTCTGTCACTCCATCTCTCCTGCTCCTCCTCCTCCTCTCCTTCCTCCTCTCCTTCCTCCTCCTGTCCCTTCTCCTTCCTCTTTTCCCTCTTCCTCCTCCTCCTCTCCTTCCTCCTTCACTTCCGTCTTACAGAGTCTCCTTGTGTAGACCAGGCTGGCTCCAGAGTCACAGGGATCAGCCTGCGTCTGCCTCCCAGGAAATTGAGGAAATGTTATGTGAACATGGGAACACGGGAACATACCGTATACACACAGATTAAGCACTTACCAATGCTGAGTACAAAGCAGTTTATTCTAAAATACCGTGTGTGCTTCCAGCATTTGTTAGGATGAGAGCAAACTCACACACTGAAGGCATGATGCTCGTATACTTTAAAGACCTGAATCTGGGCTGAGCATTAGAGCGTCTTCATCATTCTCCAGAGTTAGCTGATACTCTAACTTCACTGTCATCCGTGCCCAGAACACTGCTTAGCCTGTGTACTATAGAGTCGTAAGTGTCTGTGTGTGGTGGCACAGACCTGTAATCCCAGTGCTTGGGAGCCGGAGGCAGGAAGATCAAGAGTTCCAGGCTGGCCTTAGCTATGCAATGAGTTGGGGACCGATCTAACTATGTGAGATCTTGTCTAATACCCAAGAAAAACAAAGCAAAGTGGTGGAAGTGTGTTTAGGGCTGGCTCCCAAATGGTTGGAAATTCTGTCCTACCCTTGAGCTAAAATTCATTTCCTGGTTGTTTTAGTGCCTGTGTGTGGAGCCTAGAGGCCCAACTGCCTTTTCTTCAGGAGCTTTTGAGGCAGGGCCTCTCATTGGCCTAGAGCTTGCTGAGCAGATCAGGTGGGCGACTCAACAAGCCTCAGGGGTCCTCCTGCCTCGTCTCCCTGGCACTGGGATTGCAAGTGTGCACCTCCCCCCGTGGCTATTTGACAGGGGATCCAGGGATCCAACTTTGGTCCTCACACACAGCAAACACTTTACCTGAGCTATCTTCTGGATCCTCTTTTCTTTCTTTCTTTAAGTTTTTTTAAATGTGTATGGGTGTTTGCCTGAATATGTGTCTATGGACAGAGTGCAAGGAGTGCCCTGGGAGGCCTGAAGAGAGGACCAGAACTGCAGAACCGGAGTTACCAATGATTGTGGGCCACCACTCGGGTGTGAGGACCTGAATCTGGGTCATCTGGAATAGCAGCAGTGTTCTTAACTCTCCAGCCCCTTCCCACTTTTAAATCATCCTGGGTATGGAACCCCTCTCCCCCTCCCTGCACCTTGCACATACTGGGCAAATACCCTTACTATGGAGGTAGACTGTAGACAAACGCTGGGCCCTAGCCCATGGGTTTGTTATACCTAATGACTTCTTCATAAGATGGAAAAATACTGGACCAGAGAAATCTTACATTTTTGAGACAAGGTCTCATAGCCTTGATTGCACTGGACCTGGCTGTGTAGCTAAGGCTGGCCTTGAATTCCTAATCCTCCTGCCTGAACCTCCCAAGTGCTGGGATTACAGGTATGAGCAGAGAGGATTTTATTTTCCCTGGAGCTCACAGGAATTTGGAGGCAGAGCCAGGGCTAGAGTCCTCTCTTGTCTCTCAGCCTCTATCCCAGCACTGGCTACCACTTTGGTGGTTCTGGCATCTGACTGAGTCCCCACCCCACACCCCAACCTTAACATCTCTCCAGGACTCTCCGGGAATTGCCACTGGGATCAATTCCAAACTCTGTCAGTTGCTCTGGCCAGAAACCCTGCGGTTGCCCTAGGCACTTGTGTTTTCCCAAGCACCAGACAAAGCCATCAGCAGACCCTTTCTTTGGGGGCCTTGGGATTACAAATCTCCTCACAAGATTACAAGTTTCCTCACTTCTGTCAGCAGCCCCAGGTCCTCAGTACCTTCCCTCACAGGCACTGATGGGAGTCTTGTCCTTCATTTGACTGCTACTGTGCTGGCCTCCCCACTCCAGGCTGCAGCTGTGGTCTTCTTTTTCGTCTTGTTTGCTTGGTGTTTGAAGCCCAGTCTCTGGAAGCCACAGCTGACCTTGAACTCACTACACGGTCCTCTGGGTCCCCTGCCCCTGCCTGACAAGTGCCGTGCCCACAGGCTTCTGACACTGACACTGTATCTCCCTCTCCTCTCTCTCTCTCTCTCTCTGTCTGTCTCTCTGTCTGTCTCTGTCTCTCTCTGTCTCTCCTCTCATTTTCTTTCTCTCTTCTCCTTCCTTCCTCCCTCCTTATTTCTTTCCCTCCTTCTTTATGGGTTCTTTATGGGTTCTTTATTTTTCATATGTGTGTGTGTGTGCATGTGTGTGTGCATGTGTGTGTATGTATGTGTGTGCATGTGTGTATGTGTGTGTATGTGTATGTGTGTGTATGCGTGTGTATGTGTGTATGTGTATATGTGTGTGTGTGCATGTGTGTGTATGTGTATGTGTGTGTGCATGTGTGTGTATGTGTGTGTGTATATGTGTATGTATGTGTGTATGTATGTGTGCATGTGTGTGTATGTGTGTGTATGTGTGTGTATGTGTGTATATGTGTATATGTGTGTGTATGTGTGTGTGTATGTGTATGTATGTGTGTGTATGTGTATGTGTGTGTATGTGTGTGTATGTGTATGTATGTGTGTGTGTGTGTATGGGCGCGCTCATATGTGTGCGATGTGTGTTCAGATGCTCAGGAACTGAACTGACAGGCATTTATGAGCCACCATGTAGGGGAGCCAAACCCACTCCTCTGCAAGAGCAGTGAGTGTTCTTAATCGCTGAGCCATTTCTCCAGCGCTAAGTTTTGCTTATTACCACACTGACTAGTAGCGCATTGTATATTTCCTGTGTCATTTCATGTGTAGATAGACACCACCTCTGATCTTTGTTGCTGCGAATCACAGCTCATGGGGATGGAGGTGCGGTGCCAGCATCTCGGTGTGCTGCCTGTGGCTGTACTTCCACAGTTTGTGGAAGAAGGGGCTTCTGTCTGTCCTTCCACAAATGTGGAGAAACTGAGACATGAGGAACAAGGCTACACCACAAGCAGAATTGGGCTTTTGTTTGTTCAGTTTGAGACGGGATCTCATGTAGCACAGACTGGTCTGGAATTCACTGTGCATCTTTCAATTTCCAATCCTCCTGCCTCTCTCTACCTCTAAATGCTGGGATTACAGGCAAGGACACCATGCCTGGCCTGGCCTGCTCCTGAGTGTTTTTTAGTTTTTTTTTTTTTTTTGTGTGTGTGTGTGTGGGGGGGGTTGTTTGTTTGTTTGTCATTTTAACATAAGCTAGCATTCTCTGGGAGGAGGAAACCTCAGCTGAGGAATGGTCTCCACCACACTGGCCCGTGGGCAAGTCTTTGGGGCATTTTTCTTAGAAAACGATGGCTGTGAGAGAGGGTCTAGCTCATTCCTGGTGACACCACCCCTGCCTGGGCAAGTGGACCTGGCTCGCATGAGAAAGCAGGCTGGGCAAACTGGTTGGTGAGCGCGTGACGCTCCTCCGTGGTCCCCACTCGTGGTGCTCCTCCGTGGTCCCCACTCGTGGTGCTCCTCCGTGGCCCCTGCTTCAGATCTTGCCTCCAGGTTCCTGCCCTGACTTCCTTCTGTGAGGTATAAGCTGAGCAAGTCCTTTCCTCCCAAGGTCCCTTTGGGTCGTAGTGTTTATCACAGCAGCCGGGTTTCTTCCATGCTTGGCGGACCGCGCGACCGCGGGGGGCGGGGAGGAGCACAGCACCCGCTGAGCCGCACCGCCATCGCCTTCCTTAGAATTGAATTTAGGGTCACGGGTGTATTAGGCAAATACTGAGTTAGGCTTCGACTCCTCCTGGCTACAGGGGTAAGGGCGTCATGCTCCTGCGCTTTCTCTCTCCTTGCCAGACCTCCCTTCTCCCTGTCAAGGACCCGTGGGCATTTAGTGTACGCTGTCATCTTTGGAGACAGCTTTTGGGAGCCGGTTATCTCCTCCCACTTACGGGGTCTGGGAATTGAACTTGGGTTGTCGGGCTTGACAGCAAGGACCTCTAGCGCTTAGCTTAGCCTTCTTAGCAAGCCTTCTCGCTGGTCCTGGTGGCGTTGACTTTAGCAACATGGCAACCCCAGCGCTTAATCTTTATCTTTCTAGTCTACTCTTTCACACCCATGTGTTACCTCAGTGGTGTTTTATGTGAGCAAAAAAAAAAAAAAAAAGTTGCAAGTGGGGCCAGAGAGATGGCTCAGCGGTTAAGAGCACTGACTGATCTTCCGGAGGACCTGGGTTCAATTCCCAGCATCCATATAGCAGCTCCCAAATGTCTGTAACTCCAGTTCCAGGGGATCTGAAACTTTCAGATCAATGTATATCAAATAAAGTTAAATTAAAAAAAAATGTTGCAAGCTACAAACTCCCTGGGCTCTCCGTGGGACCCTCCTCCTCGGAGTATTGTTACCCTTTGGATTCTCAGACCCATCCTCAAAAGCCCCCTCCTGGCTCCCTCGCGGGCTCCTCTGCTGTTGCCACCTTGCTCGTGGGATGTTTTAGCGTTTGGGTAGCTTCTGGGTCTGCCTGTGTCACGTCTTCATCGCTTCCTGTCACTGGTGACGGACTCTGTCCTCACCAGGTATCCATATTAATCCATCTATCGCTCTCTAATATCCACCATCTTGTCCTATTGTCTATCTGCCTCTTTGTCTTTCCATCAATCGTGTGTGTGTGTGTATGTGTGTGTGTGTATACATATATACATATTTATTTTTAGTCTGTGTGTATTGGATGTTCTGCCTTCATGTACATATGTGCATCACATGTGTTCAGTGCCCACGCAGACTAGAAGAGGACAGAAGATCCCATGGAACTGGGGTTATAGGTGGTTGTGAGCCACCATGTGGGTTCTGAGAACCAAACCCAGGTCTTCTGCAAGAGCACTTTGTTCCCTTGATTGCTGAGGGACAGGGTCTCTCACTGATGCTGGAGTTTTGGCTAGAGTGGCTGGGCGCCAACCCTTGAGGGTCCTCTTGTCTCAGCTGCCTTGTTGCTGAACTGTATATGTGTACTGCCACATCTAGCTTTTATGTGCCTGCTGGGACTCGAACCCTGGTCCTTAGGCTTGTCTAGCAATAATTTAATCTACTGAGATGTCTCCCCAGTCCCAGTATTACTTAGTTTTGTATCATCCACCCATCCACCTATCCATCCACCTAACTACCCATCCATCCATCCACCCACCCATCCACCCACCCACCCATCCACCCACCCATCCACCCACCCATCCATCCACCCACCCACCTACCCACCTAACTACTCACCCATCCATCCACCAACCCATCCACCCACCCATCCATCCACCCACCTAACTACCCATCCATCCACCCACCCATCCATCCACCCACCCACCCACCTACCTAACTACCCATTCATCCACCCACCTACCTACCCACCTAACTACCCATCCATCCATCCACCCACCTACCCACCTAACTACCCACCCATCCATCCACCAACTCATCCACCCACCCATCCATCCACCCACCCACCCATCCACCCATCCACTCACCCACCTAACTACCCATCCATCCACCCACCCTCCCATCCATCCATCCATGCGTGCATCCATCCATCCTTTCAATCCTTTTTTTCCTTCCACCCACCCATCCACCTATACATTCTCGTGTTTCCATTCACCTTTCTAATCTCTCTCTTCTATACACTTGCCTATTTTATTGATCTCTATCTATTATATATTCTACCATCTATCAGTTATCTCCTGTATCTGCTATATAATCTGTCAACTGTTGATCATCTATAACCTATCTCATCTATCATCTATCTATTCTCTTAGCTATCACCATCAGTCTGTCTCACCTGTCACATATTAATATCTCTATAGTCTATTATGTATCTATCTATCATCTATCTATAATCTATGTAATCTAGCCTCGATTCCCCTTCCCTTCCCTTTCCCCCAGCTGAACCCCACTCCTGAACTGAAATCCTCACTTTACTCCCTGGGATCCAGTGCAGGTCTACCAGATAGCCCCAGCTCTCCCCACATTTCCACAGCCAGCCTCCCTGCTGTTCCAGCCATCTAGCTTCCTTTCATCTCACTAAGTGGAAATTTCATCTTGACAGTTACTTTCCAGATTCAAAAAACCTTCAGAATCGCTTTAGGCTCCTCCTCATTCCCTCCCTTCCACGCATGCCATGCAGTCCCTCAGCGAGCGCTGCCACTGCTACCTTGAAGACATGCGCAGACTCTAACCACTCTCGCTGCCTCCACTGCCTCCACCTCTGTAAAAAACGCCATCACTTCTCATTCCAGTCATTTCTTGGTCCTTTGCTTAAAATTGTTTTATTGAGGTGAAATTTACATAACATGAAATTTATCATCTAGAAGTGCATGAGCCAGAGCATTTGCCCACACTTGCAATGCTGTTCAGTCAGCCTTGGTTCAGTTCTAAGGTATTTTTAACACCACCTTCCTGTAGTACCAGGAACCAATAACCCACCTATTGTGCCTATGGACTTGTCTGCTCTAGACATGTTCATAGATCATGTGACCTGTTTGGTGTGTGACATCATTCACACAGCATCATGTTTTGAAGATTCAGCCACGCTGAGGCATGCATCGGTATTCCATTTTTATGACTGGATAATATTCTACTGTAAAGATATATCACATACTGTCCACCTATTCAGCTTTTGATGGCTGTTCAGGCTCTTTGCATATTGTGGCTGCAATGAATATTGCTGTGGTGAACATTCAAGTATCAATATTTGTCCATCTGTTTTCAGTTTTCTTGGGTGCAAACCTGGGAATAGAATTGCTGGGTTATGTGATTTTTCTATTGCTGTAGAATAATACATCAACATTCAAGATATTTGTCAATACAAGAATAATATTGTGTATATATGTATGTATGTATGTATGCATGCATGTGGTGTTAGTACACATGCATGTGCATGTGAAGACGTTCTGTGAGAAAACTTTTCCTAGGGAGATGCAACACACATGTCTACACAGCCTAGATAGGAAACCCATGATAGGTCAAAGTACAGATACCACCAAAGTCTAACTTGGTGAACAATGAGTTTTATTAGGGTTACTTATAAGAGCAGAAATGACTCAAAGATAGCTACATCACCAAAAAGACCACTTCAGTATGGGTGACAGGTCACCAAAGCTGCGATTCTGGAGCATACTGCACAGCCTGTAGGCAGCTCAGCATGTTGGCAAGTGTCCTTTCCAGGTGACTGTGGTCTAAACCTTTTCCAGGCAACTTGGCTTCTTCCAGGCATTTGGTCTGGTGTCAGTCTTCTTAGCAGCTTTCTCTACCACTGAGCCACGCCCCCAGCCCCCTCACGGGGGGGGGGGGGATGATTCTAGGCGGGGCTCTACCACTGAGCCATGCCCCCAGCCCCTCACTGGGGGATTCTAGGCGGGGCTCTACCACTGAGCCACGCCCCCTGCCCCTCACTGGGGGATTCTAGGCTGGGGTGGGGGGGGCTCTACCACTGAGCCACGCCCCCAGCCCCCTCACTGGGGGATTCTAGGAGGGGGTGGGGGGGGCTCTACCACTGAGTCTTTGTCTGCCTGAGCACAGACCAGAGATGAATACTGCATGTCTTCCTCAAGGTCTCCACACCCTATTTTTTGAGAACAGGATCTCTCATTGAACCAGGAACTCACAGAGTAGCTAGGCAGGCTGGCTAGTGAAAGCCTGATATCCTTCTTTGTTTTGTTAGGAATAAGGTAACAGATGCTGTGGTTGTGGCACATGCACCCTGACACACACACACACACACACAATTGAAAAAAGTGTAATCAAAGAAACAAGTAATCTACTCTAGACTGATGCAATGGTGTTTGTGCCTTTATTCCCAGAACTCAGGAGGTAGAGGCAGGGGGATCTCGGTGAGTTCGAGGATAGCCTGATCCTGATTTATATAGTGAAATTCAGGCTATCCTTAAACTCAAAAAAACTTCAGGAGGATGGGGAGAAAGAGAAGAAAGAAAAAGAGCACTGGCTGCTCTTCTAGAGGACCTGGAACTCAGTTTCCAGCATCCACAAGGTGCTTCACAGCCATCTGTAACTACAGGCCGAGTCTTCGGACGCCTCTGCAGGCACCAGGCACACTCGCCGTGCACAGGCATACATGCAGGCATAAAACTCATACACATAAAATAATTAAGTCTAAAACTGTTAAGAAATAACTCTTACTTTGCTGTGTTCTTTGCGATTTAATGAAGCCAATGCCATGCCAGGTATGGTGGTACAACTCCAGTAATCCCAGTGAAGGGCTTAGACAAAACCCCAACACCCAGTACTGGGGAGGTAGAGACAGGAGGATCGCGAGTTCCAGGATGCATAGGGTGTTGGAGACCAGCTTGCGCCTCTTGAGGTTTTGTCAAGTACACACTGACAAAGACAAGTCTAGCAAAGTGGTCAGGGTATACTTAGGCATACACTGACGTCTGAGAATCCGCGACTGTCCTTACAGTTGAGAATATCCTGTAAGATCCTGGACTTGGAGGTCAGGAGTTTCCTCTACGCCTGTTCCACACTCTGTTCCGCCCCTCCCTTCTCTGTGGGCGCGGCCTGCCTTGCTGGGGGCGGGGGGCGTGGTAGGCGGAGTTAAAATGCTATTTCCGGGATCCTCCCTCCTACTCCAAGGGACCACCTTTTTCTTATGATTGGCAGCATGTCTACCCAATAACTATTGGAAAAAGAACCTTTTCCAAGAAAAGAACCTTGGAGGTCTCCTCACACGTGTTAGGAACGCCTCTTCCAAAAAGACCAATTGCAAACTTCGGAAGGCGGGTCCTCCTATGGGGGCGGGACAGAGTGACGGGCGTCGCTTTTGACTTATGGAAACATGACTGCCTGTAAGGCCGGGCCAATCAGAAGTGAGAAGGCCGGATGTGGGCGGAGCTGAAACTTCGGCGGTTGAACCGCTCGTGAAGAGGGAGTCCGTGGAGGTGAAGAGCGAGTACGCGGGTGCGGGCGCGGGCTCCTGGCGCGGGCTCCGGGCGCGGACAGTGGGGAGTCCCCGGAGCACAGATCCTTTCACGCAGGTGGACGCCAGAACCTATGCAAGCTGGAGATTTCACAGGGTCTTTAATGCACCGTGTTGTCGCTCGCGAGATACGCGGTTAGAACTTAGAGGTCCCTTACCGAATACTGCACTAGAGCTTGTGAGGTAGAGCTTTATTATATAATACCCCACGAGGTGCGGGGTGGGGGGTCCCCGAGATGCTGTGGGTGCTGGACTTGGTTTGGTTTGGAGGCTGGGGCTGGTGAAGGCAGGGCAGGAGCTCTCCTGGGTGGAGCTCCAAGGTTGAGGGTGTGTGCCTACCCTGCGGACCAGAGGCCTTTCCTGTGTGCCAGCTCTGAGCGAGTTATTTTTCGTGAAATCGCCTTTAACTCTCCCCACTTTCTTTGCAGTGCTAGCTAACAAACTTATGCATGTTAGTCGATAGTTCTACCACTTCTGCTGAGCTCAAGAATGAGTTTTATGTTTTGTTTTTGAGACACTGGCTCACTTTGTCCTGAACGCAGAGAAATTATTGTGTGTTCACACGAGTACGTGGTGGAGGGGGAGAGCCATATCACAGGATGGGTGTGTAGTGACAGTTTTGGAAATTTGGTTCCTTTAAAAAACACAGAGCTATTATAAGGATATGTTTTCGTTTTAATCCCAGGTGTACCTGGGTTGGGCTGTCCTCAGCCTACTGTGATTTGCCGCTTGCTCTAGCAGAAATGTGGTTTGGCCTGCTGCAGATAGTTTTTTTCGGTTGTGTGGCTTTTGAAATTCTGGAAACTTCTTAGATAGCATATAAATGCTAGGGCCCCTGAGAAGCATGTGTGCCTGTGTATGTGTGTGGGATTGTTGGTCATTTAGGAAGGTTGTCGTTTGTTAGTAGCTACGGTCAAAGAAGAAACAAAAGGAGAGAAGTTAGATTCAGGGATTTTCCTAATTCCTTTTTCCCCTGTATCCTTGTTTCTCTCCTCTCTAGTGCTAGGGGGTGATACTGGGTAATAGTGTGTGTATGGGGGAAAGAACCCACAAAGTAGCCAAGACTCGCTAGCTACATGGCCATGGAGTCGGTAGGCTCTCTTCCTCCACCTTTATGTGGGTTCTAGGGGACAAGCTCAGCTCCAGGTGTGCACAGCAGGAAGCTTTACCCATCGCTTCAACTGCACAGCCACTCTGAATGAACCCTGGAATGTCATAACAAACAAGTGCTGCACACTTGTAATCCCAGGACTAGGGAGCTGAGGCGGAGGGACTGGCAATCTGAGGTCAGTACAGAATGAGTCTGAGGCCCGCTTCACCTACACAGGAAGACCTCATCTCAAAACAAACCAAGAGAAGAGAGTGTGGCTTCGGTATCTGTTTGCCCAAGTTTGAGCCCTGGCACTGACTCTGGGACCCAGTACTAAAAGCATTATGGCTTTGGGCGAGTTCTTTAACCCTTTCATGCCCAAACTTCATGGTTCTGTGCAATCGCTTTTTCTACACCACTCCCCTCACCCTGTTTACCCAGTAGTGACTCCCAGATGTCTCTTTCCAGTTTCCATCTCTGCCCTGAACTCGCTAGCTCTTTGCTTGGAAGTCAGCTGACATGCAGTTGCCCCCAACGATTCCTTGGCGTCCCTATTCAGCCTGTCAGGCCCATCCTCTCAGGGATTTAGAGGTTGTTTTTCATCACTCCTTCCTTTCCCTCCCATTTAAAAAAATGTACACACACACACACACACACAGTGAGGGTGGATGGAAGGGAGAGTGCTTGCTTAGCTTGCTTGAAGCGCTGGCTTCAAGCCCTAGCTCTCCGAAAGCCAGCCATGGTGATGGTGATGAGCACCTGTAATCCCAGGATCTGCGAGGCGGGGCGGGGCGGGGCGGGGCGGGGCGGGGGATGGAAGGATCAGGAGCTCAAGCTGAGCCTGGGTTCCTTTGCAAGCAGCAAAAACTCAAATCCTGGGTTTCTCTGTTAACCTCACCCGCTCTCAGGATCTCCAGGTAGTGAGAGCTCTGTCCTCCTCCCTCTCCACAGCCCCACCCCGTTGGAAGTGCCTTGCTTACTCTGTTGGGACCACGAGGGTTTGGGCATAGCAAACACGCGCTTTATACTGCTTGTCTTAGTCAGGGTTTCTATTCCTGCACAAACATCATGACCAAGAAGCAAGTTGGGGAGGAAAGGGTTTATTGAGCTTACACTTCCACATTGCTGTTCATCACTAAAGGAAGTCAGGACTGGAACTCAAGCAGGTCAGGAAGCAGGAGCTGATGCAGAGGCCATGGAAGGATGTTTCTTACTGGCTTGCTTCCCCTGGCTTGCTCAGCCTGCTCTCTTATAGAACCCAAGAGCACCAGCCCAAAGGTGGTACCACCCACAAGGGGCCCTCCCTGGTGATCACTAATTGAGAAAATGCCCCACAGCTGGATCTCATGGAGGCACTTCCCCAACTAAAGCTCCATTCTCTGTGATAACTCCAGCCTGTGTCAAGTTGACACACAAAACTAGCCAGTACAATTGACTCCTTGTCAACTTGACAAACACATCACTATTAAGCCTCAACCCTTACTTTCTTATTCATCCCCAAGATCTAAATTACTTTAAAAGTCCCACAGTCTTTACACATTAAAAGTTCAATCACCTTAAAATGTCCAATATCTTTCAAATGCAAAGTCTTTTAAAAATTCAAAGTCTTTTAACTGTGGGTTCCACTAAAATACTTCGTTCAAGAGGGAAACCTATCAGGGCACAGTCACAACCAAAAGCAAAACTCAAACTCCAATGGTTCAATGTCTGGGATCCAACTCACAATCTTCCAGGCTCCTTCAAGGGCTTGGGTCACTTCTCCAGCTCTGCCTTTTGAAGCACACAGCTTGTCTTCTAGACTCCAGCTGCCTGTACTCCACTGCTGCTGATGTTCTTGGTGGTCATCACATGGTACTGGCATCTCCAAAACACTGCTGACTTCTACTGTAATTAGGCTTCACCAGTACCCTCTCATTGGCTCTCTTCATGGTAACAAGCCTCTGCTCCTATGCATGACCCCTTCAAGTCCTGGGCCATCAATTGCAACTGAGGCTGCACCTTCACCAATGGCCTTCCATGGCCTCTCACTGTGCCAAGAGCCTCAGCTGCTCTTCATGACCCCTTCATGCCTTCAAAACCAGTACCATCTGGGTGACTCTTACACAGTACCAAGTCCAGCCACAGCACAAAATACAACTGTGGCTATCTCTGGAACACACTCTCTGTGCTCTCAGAAAACACTTCCAAGAAGATTTCATCTCAGTGATGCTGGTCTCTTCTTAATCACCGCTAATTTCTTAGCTCCAGCTAACCAGCATCAATAGTCCCAGTAACACAAAGGTTTGCTTTAGTGGTTCTGGTGTCTTGTTATTTACAGCTGATTCTTCAGCCCCAGCTAACCAAAACCACAGAATCTTCACAATCAAAACATGGCCACTTTAAGAGTCTTTAATCTTCCCTCTGAAATTTCACAAGCCAGGCCTCCATCTTCTGCACTGTTCGTAACTTTGTCTTCCAAGCTCCTACAGAACTTTCCACAGCTTTTCTAGCTCAAAGTTCCAAAGTCCTTCCACAGTCCTCCCCAAAACATGGTCAGGTTGTCACAGGAATTACCCCACTACGCTGGTACCAATTTGTCTTAGTCAGGGCTTCTATTCCTGCACAAACATCATGACCAAGAAGCAAGTTGGGGAGGAAAGGGTTTATTGAGCTTACACTTCCACGTTGCTGTTCATCACTAAAGGAAGTCAGGACTGGAACTCTAGCAGGTCAGGAAGCAGGAGCTGATGCAGAGGCCATGGAGGGATGTTTCTTACTGGCTTGCTTCCCCTGGCTTGCTCAGCCTGATCTCTTATAGAACCCAAGACCACCAGCCCAGGGATGGTACCACCCACAAGGGGCCCTCTCCCCTTGATCACTAATTGAGAAAATGCCCCACAGCTGGATCTCATGGAGGCACTTCCCCAACTGAAGCTCCTTTCTCTGTGATAACTCCAGCCTGTGTCAAGTTGACACACGACACACTGCTGTCTCCCTTCCTCCTGGATTGGCTTGCCTCAGGCTCTCAGTGATTTCCTCACGCTTGCCAAGGGCCTCACTGCACACGGGGACTTTATGGGGCCTTGCTGGCTGCTCACTAGTCACCTGGCTTTACTTTGTCCCTTTCAGAGCCGCCAGATCCTTTGTTTATCCCTTTGGGTTTCTCAGCCCATCTGTCCACTGGTGTTGGGCTCCTGAAGAGCGCATGGGTGTCGAAGTTACTATGGTAGAGCTAACTGCCGTTGCCCGGGCCTCCCCACGGTGCACGGTGGAAGAGCAAGCTGGGACGGAGGGCTCCTTCCTGGAAATGGAGTCAACCGCACCAGCAAACTGCACACACTGTAGTGTCCCTAGGGGTCTGGAAGCTGCGACTGGAGAGTGACCCTGCAGGGCTTCCTAGTGCCAAGGCGTGGTCCTTGGAACTCCTCCATAGGCTTGCAAGCAGGTCCGTGCCAGGCCAAGGGACTAGAGTCTTGTGCACGGTGGTGAAGGCCGTGTGACTGAGCCGTGGACCCAGTCTCTCACCTGTGGATTCTAGGCGAGCTAGCTGTCTTCTGCTGAGCCATGCGGGCTTTGGCGATAAAGTCACGTGGCCTCTGCGCTGTCAGCTAAGAGTGGGTGGTTCCAGGCACCTTACACATTGACTAACTCAGTCCTCATGACAGTTTACAAGGTCAGTGCTCTTGTCCCAGGTTTTATGTAATATATATATACATAATATATATAATTATGTATATTATATAAACACATACTATATATATGTATGTGTGTGTGTGTATATATATATATATATATATGTGTGTGTGTATGTGTATGTATATGTATGTATGTATATCACCCCCCAAGTGACTGGCATTTAACCCAGGGCCGCACACGTGTTAGGTAAGCCCCGTACTACTAACCTACATTGACCGGGTTTCGCTGAGTTACGCAGCGTGGCCTTGACCTCACTGTTGCCCACGCTGGCCGGAGGCTGTTGACTCTACATCCTAGCCTGTTGCTAACAGGCCTCTGACCCCAGGCCTGGCTTTATCTTCACTTCACTTTACCACAAAATGGCAAGAACCGTATCTCTGGCATAGGGAGGGAGGAGGAGCTTGGATCTGGAGCTGGGAGTTCCCAGCCTGCTGCACTGATTGGAGGCCTGAGCCATGCCTGCGTCACAGCCTGTGAGTCAGTGCTGGAACCTGGGGAGGGGAGCACGGCTGGGTAGTGAGTCGGAGATGGCTGCTGTTGCTCACTGTGGAAGCCTCAGTTTCGTGGTCTGTAAAATGGGGGAGGGGTGAAGGAATGTCTACAAGAGCAGTAGAATTAGGATGAGACATTGAGTTGGTAAGTGTGTTTGGGGGATACACTGGGTGTGCTGGGAAGCTGCAGGGTATGCTGTAATGGTCTAGATTGTGGGGTATCCTACACTTGATTTCAGCAGAAGGCGGAGAAACCATATTCAGTGGCTTGAAGGGCTTTTGTTGTTAGGACTTCTGGGGGTCAGTGGAGGCCTTCAGTATTGGGGGAAGAACAGGGTGAAGATGGAGAGAGCTCAGCCACTCATACTCACCCAGAGTTGGGGAGGCCACCGCAGAGTGGGGTGGAGGGCAGGCTAGCGTGTGTGACATTGTTGTGGGAACCCAGGAAAGCTAGAGATGGGTAGGGCTATGAAGTGCCTTGTGGGCAAACAGCCTAGGGTGGGCTGGGGACACTGATTTGCCTTGGTGATGGTGGCGTGGAGTGGTGTGGTGAGCCCAGTGTGGCGGGTTCTCTTTCCTATTGAGATTTTGGAGCACAGTTTGGGAGGAGGATCCAGGAGCAGTGACCTGTAGCCCAGGGAAAGATTGAGATTCCTTTAGTGAAGGATGGTGAGGAGAGGGCTGGAGGCTGGGAGACTGTTAGCGTGTGTGATAGCAACCTCAGGAGGCTGAGGCAGAGTGGGTCAAGGGGTATCCCAGGTTCCTGTAGTGTTGGGATGTGATGTCACGGGCTGGCAAGGGCGGGATACTGATGAGAAGGGGAGTAGAAGAACAGCCAGGAGAGACGGGCAGGGAAGTCAGCGGCCAAGATGAACTTCCCAGGATGAACTTCTGGGTCCTTCAGCAAGGATGGCGTGAACAGGCAGAGGGAGGGAGTCTCTAGGGAGTGAGTCGGACTGGGCCTGGATATCCCAAAGGTGGAGAGGCAGCCCGGGGGAGAGAGGTGGGAGGGGTGCATGCCCGTGGGCACTGGTGGGCAGAGTTCAGGGAAAGTGCAGGGAAATGGAACACAGGCAGAAAGTGGGGTGTGCGTGGGGTAGAACTTTGATCGAGTGGGCGAATCAAAGCAGAATAAAAGGGGGGCTTGACAGTTCAGACAGACAACTCAGAGGGCGGGGTCCTGGGAGAAAGTGGAGGTGAAGGGTGTTGGAGAGTAGTGTGCTGGTTCCCCCACACCTCAGGCTGGGGGCACAGGATGGAATAGGGGTGCAGACCGAGGGGCTGGTGTCCACCATGCCCCGCAGCACAAGGGTAGGAAGTGGAGATCTGCACAGGAGAGGGAGGGCCTCTGAGGCGAGGAGGAGAGTGGGGGCGGGAAGCTGGGGCTCCGGAGGGCGCCGGCCAGAGTGCCCCTGGCTTGAGGAGCTCTTGCCTGGTAATAGCTGAGGGGCAGTTTCCAAGCCTCCAAGAGGCGATGGGAGGGGTGTGGGTGTGCACTGGGAAGAGTAGAGTTTAGGCCTGTTATTCAGAGGTGAATGTCTGGGACCTAGGTGGGGGAGGTGGCACCGGATGCTGGGTGGGGCTATGTGACCCAGGTGGTACAGGGTGTCGGTCAGGGTCAGTGTGGCAGTGGGGCCATGGGAGGCGGTCCCTCCAGCACTGCTCCCCAGGAGTCACACCTCCAGTCCTCCAGTAAACTGCTGTGGTGGCAGATGCTGAGGCTGACTGCTCTGTGGGGCTGAGGTCTCTGGGTTAGGGCAGAGATTAATACTTCAAGCTTCAGAACTCCTAGAAAGTGGACGCATAATTGCTGGCGGCTTCCAGATTTTATGAAGTCCTCTACTAAAAATTGTTCCAGAAACCAGAGTCCCAAGATGACATGGCTGCATGTGTTTTCTCCAAACCTGTTCCAAAACCAAACCAAACTGAACCAAACCATAACAGCGTAGCCAAAGCCACCACCACCACTGCCATTAAAAGTTGGAGCTTTGTGGTGGTGCTGTGTTTTGTTTTGGGGATAGGGTTTCTGTTTTGGGATCTTGTTATGCAACCCAGGCCGGCTTCAAACTTTTGGCAATGTCTCTTGCCTCTGAGTGCCGGGGTGGCCAGTGTGCTCCGTCATGCAGAGCAGAGCAGAGCCAGGTCCTGGGTCTGCGTCCCTCTCAGGAGAAGGCACTCAGTGTTTGCGCCTCATTCCTTGTCTGAAAGATGAGTTTAAAAATGATGCCTTCCACCCTGCCAGCTGTTAGCGAGGGCTAAACTGGATAGCAGCAGACAGAGCACAAAGCTGTGCTGGGTGTGGCCGTCTCAGCACCCGGGAGGCTGAGAGAGGAGAATCCCAAGTTCTGAGACAGAGTGGGACCCACGCGCCAAAGCTCTTCTGGAGAATCTGCTTCAGTTCCCAGCACCCATATGGCAGCTCACGGCCTCCAGTTCCAAGGTGCAGCACTGTCTTTTGGCCTCTGTAGACACCAGGCGTGCCTCTAGGTCTCCATCTTGTAACCATTTTCAGGGACCCTGGGCATGGACCAGCCGGCTGGCCTGCAGGTGGACTACATCTTCCGGGGAGTGGAGCACGCCGTGCGGGTGGTGGTATCTGGGCAGGTGCTGGAGCTGGAGGTGGAGGACCAGATGACAGCTGACCAGTGGCGTGGAGAGTTTGATGCCAACTGTGAGTGTGCCTCCTGGGGTGGGCTCCTCCCCTTCCCCAGGTCCGCCCAAGGCTGAGGCTGAGCTGAGCCGAGCCGAGCTAAGCTCTTCAAGGTGGGTGGGAGTGTTGATCTGGCCAGAGGCAGTGGGGCGGGCAAAGCTGGAGGACTTGAACATACTGCCTTTGGGCTGGGCAAGTGGTCAGACCTCAGGAGGAACTTTTCTTTCCACTCAGTCATTGAAGACTTGACTCACAAGACGGGGAACTTTAAACAGTTCAGCATTTTCTGTAACATGCTGGAGTCGGCCCTCACCCAGGTAAGCACCAGTTTGAGGGATGGTGAGGTTTCTGTTTCCTAGAGTTTGGGGTGTGAGACTGTGGATGGGTAGCTGCTGTGTGCAGGATGCTTGGTCGTCAGAGCTGCTTTTGCACATGCCAGTGGGTCTGATTCCCGTGACAGTTACTCGCATCAAAAAAACAACAAACAGGGCTGGAGAGATGGCTCAGAGGTTAAGAGCACTGGCTGCTCTTCCAGAGGTCCTGAGTTCAATTCCCAGCAACCACATGGTGGCTCACAGCCATCTGTAATGAGATCTGACACCCTTTTCTGGTGTGTCTGAAGACACCTACAGCGAACCTTCATATAATAAATAAATAAATATTTAAAAAAAAACAACAAACAAACAGAGCACTGTATTGCTGGGGTGTGGCTAAAGCCTCTGGTTAGATCACCAGCACCGCGTGATCTGCCGTGGTGGTGTATGCTGTAATACCAGAATTGTAGTGGTGATCGTTAGGATGAGAGGCTCAAGGTTTCCCTCGCCTACATAGTGAGGCTACATATCCAGCCTGGGATTCAAGAAACCCCGTCCCAAAAATGATAAAACAGGCAGCGTTGGGGGCTGGGGCGATGGCAGGTAGAGCACTTGCTGCTCTTCGGAGGACTCGGGTTCAGTTCCCAGCATGCACCTCAGGCAGCTCCAACTGCCTGCAACTTCCTCTGCAGCGGTTCTTACAACCCTGGCTGACGGCTGATGGCTGACCTCCGAGGGCACTTGCTCTCACACATACATACCCCTCCCAAAATTAAAAAGAAAATAAATGCCAAAACCAGAGAGAAGAAAAGTAGATTCAGGTCCCAGGGAAATGTAAAGAGAGGAAGAGCCACTCCACTGTTAGTGTTCTTATTGGTGGAGGCTGGCGAGCTGGCCTGCTGGGTGACATCCCAGGTCCACTGTGGAGGGACAGAGCAGGACACTGAAAGTTGTTCTCTCACTTCCACATGTGGCACCAGAATGCAAGCATATACTTGCCTGCATTCACGACACACACACTGATACTATTAAGGAAAATATTCAAGAAGATTTGTATTAGAAGTGCTGCTTGTTTCTGCAGGTGCACACTTTTTTCATGGCATTCATATATATATATATATATATACACACACACACACATACACTTTGAGGTTTTTTTTTTTTTTGTCTTTTGTTTTTTTGAGACATGGTCTCATGTCATGTCATGTAGTCCAGGCTGCCCTAGAACCCTTCGGGCTTACTGTGTACCAGGGCTGACTCTGAATTCCTCATCTTCTCTGGACTCCAGGTCAAGGCAGCATTGCGGCCTTGCGTATGTGGTGCTGGGCTGGGCACAGGGCCTTGTGCTGGGCGAGTGTCTGCCAACTGAGCCCAGCCACAGGGTTCTGGAGAAACGGCTCAACGGTTAAGAGAACTTCTTGCTCTTGCAAAGGGCACAGGTTGGTCCCCAGCACCCACACAGGGTAGCTTACAGTAGTGTAAGTAACAGGCAGTGAACTGCCTGATGTGGGCGCTGGCAACGGAAGTCAGGTCCTCTAGAAGCGCAGCAGAACTCTTAACCTTTGAGCCATCAACTCTGTAGTCCCCTGACTGGCATTGTTCAGACAGTGCAGTGCTTGTCTGCACTAACACACGGATGTGCACAGGCATAGTGTCTGGAAAGTTAGTTGCGGGGGGCTCCGGCCGACTGCTGTTGGAGGCCTGTCATCTCAGCACAGCGGAGGTAGAGGCAGGAGGATGAGAAGGCCACCCTTAGCTACAAAGTGAGTTCAAGGCCAGCCTTGGCTACATGTGACCCCATCTCCTCCAAACTAGAAAACACCTCAATCCCAAACCCCATGCAACCCCACTGAGAATCTTGCACTTTGTATGGGGTGTGTGCTCTGCACTACTCCAAATGCTGTGCTTTGTCTGTGTGGGAAGTGACTGCACGAGCTCCTCAGAAAACCCCAATAGCGGCCCATTTTATCCTGTGCTGTCACTGGTTGGTTCCCTTCTTCCTGACCCCTTTCCCTCTTTTCTTTCTTTCCATCTTTCCATCTTGTCTTTTCTTTCCCTTTCATCTCATGTAACCCAGGATGACCTTTTTTTTAAAGATTTATTTATTTATTTACTTATTTATTAATTATATGTGAGTACACCACCATTGCTCTCTTCAGACACCCAAAAGAGGGCACCAGACCCCATTACAGATGGTTGTGAGCCACCATGTGGTTGCTGGGAATTGAACTCAGGACCTTCGGAAGAGCAGTCAGAGCTCTTAACCACTGAGCCACCTCCCCAGGCCCCCCAGGATGACCTTAAAGTTTTCTATGTGGCTGAGGTGACCTTGAACCCCGGCCCTTATGCCTCCACTTCCCCAGTGCTGAGAAGGCAGGCTCGTGCTGCCACGCCCAGGCTTCGGCTGACTTTCTGCTAAGGGGTCGGTACTCGCCAGTGCTCTGGCCTCCTCAGTGGCTGTGCTTGTCTCTTAGGAAGACGGTTTGGCCTCGTGACCCCGCGTGTCTGACAGCTCTGCAGACCCCAGTCTGTGAGCCGCGTGGGCACTCAGGCTCTCTCCAGTGTCTTCCTCCTGTCCAGGGTCAGGGTCACGCCCACCAGCCTCCTTGTCAGGAGCTCGGGCACCCTGTGACCTGATGCAGTGTCTGGGAGGGTGGCTGTGAATGTCCTTGGCATCTCGCCCATTCCTCCTCTTCCACAGAGCAGTGAGTCTGTCACCCTGGACCTGCTCACCTACACAGACCTGGAGTCTCTGCGCAGCCGCAAGCTGGGGGGCCGCCCGGGTGCCATGGCCCCCAGGTCGGCCCAGCTTAACTCCAAACGCTACCTCATCCTCATCTATTCCGTGGAGTTTGACAGGTGGGCTCAGGGGCTGGCTCGGGGGCTGGCAGCAGGGGTGCGAGGAGCCCCAGTGCCAGGTGGCTGGAGTGATTTTATCACCTGATGAGTCTGTGCTTTGTGTCATTTTACTGTTGTGACTGGCTGCAGGTGACAGAACGGTCAGCACTGTTCCCTTACTTTTGCAGCTGAACATGCCTTGCACATGGTGGGCAAGTGCTTTGCCCGCGAGCTACATCCTCAAGTGCTTTAAACACAACCATTTATCACAGCCAGACATCCAGACTGCAGCTCAGATCCCTGTTAGGGACGCGAGGTCTGAAGAAGAAGGGACAGGGCTGTGTAAGTCCTCAGCACATTTCTCACTGTTGGCCTAGAAGTGCTCATGTACTGGGAACTGAGCCCAGACCTCTGTAAGAGCAGCCAGTGCTCCTGACTGCTGAGCCATCTCTCAGCCCCTTCCCTTTAAAACGTTTTAAAAGTCTCTTATTATGTGTATGGCTGCTTTGCCTGTACGTATGTCTGTACACACCAGTCTGTACATACCAGTCTGTACACACCAGTCTGTATGCACCCAGTCTGTACACACCAGTCTGTATACCCCCAGTCTGTACGCACCCAGTCTGTACACACCAGTCTGTACACACCAGTCTGTATACCCCCACTCTGTGCACCCCCACTCTGTACACACCAGTTTGCACACACCAGTCTGTACACCCCCAGTCTGTACATACCAGTCTGTACACCCCCAGTCTGTACACACCAGTCTGTATACCACCAGTCTGTACACACCAGTCTGTATACCCCCAGTCTGTACGCACCCAGTCTGTACACACCAGTCTGTACACACCAGTCTGTATACCCCCACTCTGTGTACCCCCACTCTGTACACACCAGTTTGCACACACCAGTCTGTACACCCCCAGTCTGTACATACCAGTCTGTACACCCTCAGTCTGTACACACCAGTCTGTACATACCAGTCTGTACACCACCAGTCTGTACACCCCCAGTCTGTACACACCAGTCTGTGCACCACCAGTCTATACATACCAGTCTGTACACCACCAATCTGTGCACCACCAGTCTGTACACACCAGTCTGTGCACACCAGTCTGTACACCCCCCAGTCTGTACACACCAGTCTGTACACCCCCAGTCTGTACACACCAGTCTGTGCACCACCAGTCTGTGCACACCAGTCTGTACACACCAGTTTACACCACCAGTCTGTGCACCACCAGTCTGTACACCCCCAGTCTGTACACCCCCAGTCTGTACACACCAGTCTGTACACACCAGTCTGTGCACCACCAGTCTATGCATACCAGTCTGTACACCACCAATCTGTGCACCACCAGTCTGTACACACCAGTCTGTGCACACCAGTCTGTGCACACCAGTCTGTACACCCCTAGTCTGTATACACCAGTCTGTACACACCAGTCTGTGCACCACCAGTCTGTGCACACCAGTCTGTAGAGCCTGCAGAGGCCAGAAGAGAGCACCTGAGTCTCTGGGCTGGAGGTGAGCCGTGGGCGCTGGGAATGGAAATGGGGTCCTCTGCAAGAACAGCAAGTGTTTTAAATGGCGAGTTCTCTCTCCAGTGATTCTGTGCCCTCCACCTTCATTTTTAAAGAGAGAATCTTGCTCCATGGCCCAGCCTGGCCTCAAACTCATGGCAGGTCTCCTGCCTCAGCTCCTGAGAGCTGCTATCACAGGATGGAGCAAGCAAGCACACCTATCCAGGAACGGCTCAAGTAGCTGAGCAGCGGGGTGTGCGCCCCGGTCCCTGGGCTGGTGCTTGGGAAGTCCACAATCCCATAGGACCACGAAGGCATCCTGCCATTGTCCTGGCTCAGGGCTGACTTAGCTCAGGCCACTGTCTTCCCGGGAGAGGCCGGGTTGGGTGCTTGGAGCTAGCTAGCTCTTCCTGTAGCGACCATGTGTCAGACAGCACTGTCCAAGCACGTGTCCTCAGAATCCTGGAGGCAGAATCTCAGAGGATCCAGGGCTTGAAGGACTTGACACAATGGCGTGTGGGACAAAGAACCTAGAATCAACCACTTTCCCAGAACTCAGGAGAAAGAGGCGGGTAGAGCTCTTAAGTTTGAGGTCAGCCTGGTTTACGTAGAGTTCTAGGACAGCCAGGGCTACACAGAGAAACCGTGTCTCAAGAACCCAAACAAGCAAAACCCTCACAAGCAAAGCTCCTGGGGTATCTGAGGACTTGCGTTTGTGGGCTCACAAACCTGTGCTTTCGGGTGGGTGGATCTGGGCCTCTGAGATGCCACGGTTCTGATCCTCTCTCAGGATTCACTACCCGCTGCCCCTCCCGTACCAGGGCAAGCCTGACCCTGTGGTCCTGCAGGGAATCATCCGCTCACTGAAGGAGGAGCTGGGGCGCCTTCGAGGGCTGAATGGCGGCCAGGATGCGCGGGAGACGGAGCTCTGGCACCTGAGGGAGCAGTGAGTGTGGGGTGTGTGTGGAGGATTGGGGTGTGGTGGACGGGATGGGCACTGGCCACTTTCTGTTTCCTTGGGAACACTGGCCCTCTTCTTTCTGAGCCCTTTTGTTGAGTGCTGGGAATTTAGCAGTGATTGATAACCCTGCTCTGTCTTCCTGGGCCTCTAGGAGTGAGGGAGATGCACAGATGAAGATTCAGCATATGGAGGGCTTGTGTGTGTGTGTGTGTGTGTGTCCCAGAAAGAGGTTCAGAAGCATCGTCAGCAAAGGTGATGTAAGGCCGGCTGGAAGGGTGGGCTGGAGCCTACACTCTGACCTCTTGGTGTTGCCTGGCTCTCTGCCTGGGGGCCCGGCTCTGTGGGAGCGGATGCTAACACTAACCACATGAACATGTTACTGGATGGGATGAGGTGAGGAGGAGGTAGAAAGGGAGCCGTGACGGGACCTGTGGGGTCTTGAGGTGAGTGAGGTGAAGGAGTTAGGAAGAGCGTGCTAGACAGAGGAAGCAGCACTACAGAGTCCTCTAGGCGGGGCCCTGTGGTGGGACAGGAAGCGACCGGGGGCTTCAGGCATTCTTGCTGACTTCTGCTCTGTCCTGTCACCTAGAGGCAAGGGTTTAGTCTTCACTTACAAATGGCCAATTCTTTAAGGAGGACTAGTGGCATTGACAGTTTAAGTGTGTTCATTGCATATCATGTGTATGATGAGTGCGTGTGTGTTTTGGGTCCACACCCCATGCATGGCACGTGTGGGTCAGCTTTCTCCAATGTTTGCATGGCTTCCAGGGGTCAGACCCAGTTGCCAGGCAAGCACCCTGGGCCAGCTTTCTGATCCCTTTTCTTTCTTTTGAGACAAAGTCGTAGATATTCAGGACTGGCCTCAAGCTCTCTGTGGTCAAGGATGACGTTGCACTCCTGATTAGCCTGGTTTATGTAGTGCTGGGGATCGAACCCGGAACATCATGGGTGTTAGCTAACCAGGTCACGTTTCAGTCCCCATATTGTTCTTTGCAAGATTTATTATGTATGTGTCTGTGTGAGACAGGGTTCCTCTCCTCTCCTCTCCTCTCCTCTCCTCTCCTCTCCTCCCCTCCCCTCCCCTCCCCTCCTTTCCCCTCCCCTCCCCTCCTTTCCCCTCCCCTCCCCTCCTTTCCCCTCCCCTCCCCTCCTTTCCCCTCCCCTCCCCTCCTTTCCCCTCCCCTCCCCTCCCTCCTTTCCCCTCCCCTCCCCTCCTTTCCCCTCCCCTCCCCTCTCTTTTTAAAAGATTTATTTTTATTATATGTAAGTGCACTGTAGCTGTCTTCAGACACACCAGAAGAGGGCGTCAGATCCCATTACAGATGGTTGTGAGCCACCATGTAGTTGCTGGGATTTGAACTCAGGACCTTCTTAACCGCTGAGCCATCTCTCCAGCCCCAGACAGGGTTTCTCTGTGTAGCCCTGGCTGGTCTGGAACTCACTCTGTAAAGCAGACTGGCCTTGAACTCAGAGCCACCTGTCTCTTCCTCCGAAGTACTGAACAAAGGTGTGAGAAGCACGCCCCCCACCCTACCCCCTGCGGTGTTCCCAGAGTGCTCAGTTCTCTGGCAGAAAACAGCGTTGGCTCCCGCTCTCCACAGACAGTGGAGTAGGCTGCTGGGTACGGTGGCTGCACACACCTTTAATTGTAGTACTGTGGATGCAGATGGTTCTCTGTGAGTTCGAGGCCAACCTGGTCTACCGAGAGAGTTCCAGGACAGCCAGGGCTACACAGAGGAATCCCTATCTGGAAAAACAAAACAAAACAAAACAAAACAAGCCAACAAAAACGCAGCACTGGACAGGTTCAACGAGATGGCTCAGCCTGTAAAGGCGCTTGCTGCTAAGCCCGCTGCTTTGAAGTGGGTCTCTGGGACCCCGCCTGTGGTGGAAGGGGAGAACCCGTCGCCCCTCTCCCTTCCTCACGAATGCTGTGACACGCAGGTGTGTCTTGTGCATACACACAAATACATGCAATAGAAGTAAAGCCAAATGGAAAACCACTGCAAGTGTATTGTCTCCCTCTGGAGGCTGCTGTCGGAAATGGCGCCCACCAGGCCGCAGCGCAGGTGTCTGTCAGTGGGGCTGTCCTCCTGCCGGCCCTTGGGAGGATCCCTTCCTTCCCTGCCTCTCCAAGCCCTGGCAGCTGCGCTGCTCCTTGGCTCATGTCCCAGCACTCAGCTCTGAACCTCTGTGGTCACTTCCTCCCCTCTTCTGTATTGTCTCAGCGCTCACAGCTGATCTGTAAAAGCCACGTTCTGCCAAATGTTCACAGGTTCCAGGAGAAGGCCATGGATATCTCTGGGCACATTGCAGGGGTCGGGGAGACAGTATTCAGCTCATAGATGTGACCTAACACATTCATTGCAGTAGATTTTGATTCATGTTAGTGTTGTCTTTGGCCAGGTGGACCTGTTTGTGTTGGGTTCTATATCCCTTTGGAAGGGCCCCAGGAATCTTTTCTTTTGTTTTTTAAGTCCCAGACATAGAACCAGACCTTGTGCATGCTGGGCGAGTGCTCTACCACTGATCTAGCCCCTTCCTGGGGGATTCTAGGCAGGGGCTCTACCACTGAGCCACGCCCCCAGCCCCTCCCTGGGGGATTCTAGGCAGGGGCTCTACCACTGAGCCACGCCCCCAGCCCCTCACTGGGGATTCTAGGCAGGGCTCTACCACTGAGCCACACCCCCAGCCCCTCACTGGGGGATTCTAGGCAGGGCTCTACCACTGAGCCACACCCCCAGCCCCTCACTGGGGGATTCTAGGCAGGGGCTCTACCACTGAGCCACGCCCCCAGCCCCTCCCTGGGGGATTCTAGGCAGGGGCTCTACCACTGAGCCACACCCCCAGCCCCTCACTGGGGGATTCTAGGCAGGGGCTCTACCACTGAGCCACGCCCCCAACCCTTCCCTGGGGGATTCTAGGCAGGGGCTCTACTGCTGAGCCACGCCCCCAGCCCCTCACTGGTGATTCTAGGCAGGGGCTCTACCACTGAGCCATGCCCCCAGCCCCTCACTGGGGGTTTCTAGGCAGGAGCTCTAGCACTGAGCCACACCCCAGCCCCCTCACTGGGGGTTACCAGGTGGGTAGTCTACCACTATTTTTCCAATATGCTTTATTTATTTTATCAGGAGGTAATGTTAGCATGATCTGTTGTTGAGTTTAGAATTTTTCTTTAGTGGAAAGAGCCAGAAGGCAAGTACAGTTTTAGAAAAAGAATATACTGTTCTTTTTCCTTGATTTCACACCCAGTTTTCTCTGATGCAGAAAAATCATATTTTTCAAGGAAAGTAACAATTTTTTAATGATTATTTTTATCTTATGTGCATTGGTGCTTTTCCTGCATGCCTGTCTACGTGAAGGTGTCAGATCCCCTGGAATTGGAGTTACAGGACAGCTGCGAGCTGCCATGAGGGTGCTGGGAATTGAACCTGAGTCCTCTGAAGGAGCAGCCAAGGCTGTTAGCTGTTGAGCCATCTCTCCAGCCTCAGTAACAATTATTTATTTTCTTTCTTTCTTTCTTTCTTTCTTTCTTTCTTTCTTTCTTTCTTTCTTTCTTTCTTTCTTTCCATCTTCCTTCCTTCCTTCCTTCCTTCCTTCCTTCCTTCCTTCCTTCCTTCCTGGTTTTTTTGGATTTGGTTTTTTTGAGACAGGGTTTCTCTGTGTATCCCTGGCTGTCCTGTCACTCTGTAGACCAGGCTGGCCTCAAACTCAGAAATCCGCCTGCCTCTGCCTCCCGGAGTGCTGGGATTACAGGCGTGCGCCACCACCGCCCGGCTTCTTTCTTTTTCTTGAAGATTTATTTTATTTATATGAGTACACTGTAGCTGTCTTCAGACACACCAGAAGAGGGCATCAGATCCCATTACAGATGGCTGTGAGCCACGATGTGTTTGCTGGGTATTGAAGTCAGGACCTCTGGAAGAATAGCCAGTGCTCTTAACTGCTGAGCCATCTCTCCAGCCCAACACTTACTTTCTTTATCCTGAACAATACCAGTGCAGTCACTAGTGAGACTTTAGATGAAGGTTACATTTCTTTGCAGCCTCGTTTGCCCTGAATCTGTGTGTCCCACTTGCTAAAATCCTTTATTCCAGTCACATCATAGGATTTTGCAGTGTTATTCTCCCTTTGATGTACATTTGTTTCTTGGAGCCTGTTGATTGCCCCCTCCTCTGACCCTGGTGATAATTCCTGAGGCAGGAGGATTGCTTGCACTCAGAAATTGAAGATCAGCTTGGGCAATATAACCAGAGCGTACATAAAGTGTTGTCATAGCTCCAGAGTCAAGGCTGGAGAGAGGGGTGCATCCAGAGAGCCCCAGCTCTCTCCTTTCCCTCTCCTCTCTCTTTGAAAGTTTCATTTATGTTTTTAAAAAAGATCTATTTATTTTGTATACGTGAGTACTTTGTAGCTGTCTTCAGACATGCTAGAAGAGGGCATCAGATCCCATTACAGATGGTTGTGAGCCACCATGTGGGAGCTGGGAACCGAACTCAGGACCTCTGGAAGAGCAGTCTTAACTGCTGCTTAACTCTTAACCACTGAGCCAGCTCTCCAGTCTCTCATTTATGTTTTTAAAAATATGAGCAAACTCAGATCATTCTTAGCCCCTCCCACTTCCTTTTACAAAAGAGGACTTGGTACATACCTTCTGCACTGTGTGCAATAGTGAGAACCAGCTCTCCTTCCTGTTCACGGAGGCACTTCACTGAGGATGCGCAAGGATCTTCAACTAGTTCTGACCATGGACACTTGGCTGCCTTTGCTTCTTGCTATTTATAAGCAGCAGGGAAGGAAAGCCTTGCGTGTGTGGCATTTTCTTAAGGGTCTTGAGCAGGGTAGACCTAATGAGCTGCTTTTGGCTGGCAAATAGAAAATGTGGCTGGGAAAGGTGTGGAGGTGGGAACAGGTCAGTTGGGCTGGGCTTGCTGCAGCATCTTTTAGCCAGGTCACCCTGTCACTAGGGTCGACATGCCACTATGGGGAGGGGCGAAAGTGAAGTGGCTTCTGCAGCCTTCTAGCTTCTGAGGGAGTTGACAGGAGCAGACCCCTTCCCGGGGACTGCACTCCTCCTTCCTGGGGGGCTTTGGGGACTGTCATCTGTAGAGCAGCAGGCAGCTGCTCACAGAGTGCTCAGTTCCCCTCCCCTGCCTCCAGGGTGACCCGCTTGGCGTCCGAGAAGCGGGAGCTGGAGGCGCAGCTGGGCCGCTCCCGAGAGGAGGCTCAGGCGGGGCGGGCAGCACGCCAGGAGGCCGAGACGCTGCGCGGGCTGGTGAGGGGCCTAGAGCTGGAGTTACGGCAGGAGCGTGGCCTCGGGGGTCGGACTGCGGGCCGCCGCAGCCAGGATTGTCGCCGACTGGCTAAGGAGGTGAGGGGGCAGATGCAGGGAGGGGGCTCCACGGTGGACGTCGGCCTGTTCTGGACCGCGGCGGTGGTCCCTGTTCCCCCACCACCCCGCAGCTCGAGGAGGTGAAGGCGTCGGAGCGCAGTCTGCGAGCAAGGCTCAAGACGCTGAACAGCGAGCTGGCCCTGTACAGAAGGGGGTGAGAGGCGTGGCCTGTGGGGAGGTGGGGCACGAGGGGTGGAGTGAAGATGGCTGTGGGAGGTGGGCGGGGCCTGTGGGACCTGGAGGTTGGTCAGGGGTGTAGGGTGGAGCCTGAGAGCCTAGTGATGCCAGAGGTAAGAATCAGGGAGCTAACTGGTGACCTTGATTGGCATAGGAAGGGCTTCCAGGGAGCTGTGAGAGAAGACGACCTCGGGGAGAAGAGTCTGGGGAAGGTGTTAGGATGCAGGGGAGTGGCAGGGCCTGGAAGAGGACTGGGAGGAAGAAGGTGGGGTACAGAAAGATATCTGTGAGCTGGGTGACAATGTTTGGGGAGATAGAATGTGGGCCACAGGGTACAGCGGAAGTGTGTGAGGCACCACATTGGGGTGGGCTAGCGGGTGGGAAGCTGACCGTGGACTCCGTGCGCCCAGGAGACGCACCTTGCCCGCGGCGACTGCAGCTAGGGAGGATCGAGCCTCATCGTCTCGGGAGCGCTCCACGTCCCGCGGTCGCGCGGCCACTCGTTCCTCTTCGCGGGACAGCAGCCGTGGGGCCCGGGGTCGCGGCCGGCCAGCACACCCCTCGCCCTCACCCACAGGTCAGTGACCTACCCGCCTTGCTGTGGGGCAGGTGGAAAGGTCCAGGGGCCGACCGGGATGCAAGCCAGCCTCCTCCCTACACTGTCTAGGTAGTCGCGCGCCCCGTTTTGACCCTACAGCCTTTGTGAAAGCCAAGGAGAAGAAGCAGAGAGAGATCAGGATGAAGTAAGTCAGCGCCAGTTTCCACCTCTGTTCTGCGCTTGGTCCTTACGCACGCACGTCTTCCCACCTCTCACCAACCGGTAGCCTTGTCTCTTCTGGGCCCTGCTTCTCTCTCCGCTCCACATCCTCTCCATTTCCCGTTCCGAGCTAACCTCTCGGGTCACCCAACTGCTTTCCTCTGCTCCCAACTCCTCCCGTGGTCCTGCTTTCTTTCCTTGTCCCTGTCACCCTGCACCCCGGATCAGCCCCGTCTTGTGGCCCTGCCCGCTCCTGACCTCGGTTTGCTCTCCTAACCCCTCAGGCGCACTGCTCATTTTTCCCACCCTCCCAGATCTCCGTCTCCAAGTGACCTCTGGCCGCTCGCCCTCCGGCTGCGGCTGGTTCTGGTTCCCGATCCCGCAGGAGTTGATGCACATTCCTAGTCTTTGGTTTTCCAGGCAGCAGCAGCAGCAGCGGAACCGAATGGGCAGTGGAGGAAGCGGAGACGGCCCGTCGGTCTCATGGTCTCAGCAGAGCCGGCCCGCTGCTGCTGTGACCGGCCGAGGGGACGCAGCTAACCGCTCCCGGAACCGCAGCTCCTCAGGTGAGCATCTAGGAGATGCAGGGGCTGCGGGCGGTGGGTGGGCCGTGTGCTCCGGGCCTCACTCCCTTCGTGTCCCCTAGTGGATAGTTTCCGTAGCCGCTGCTCGTCAGTCAGCTCCTGCAGCGAGCTGGAGGACTTCTCCCAGGCAGTTTCCAGAAGGTAATGCTTGGTGGGGGCGGGGGATGGGAGGCAGGCAGGATGCTTCGGAAAGGGTGCCGAGGGAGAATGGAAGCAATCTTCTTTCTGGGAAATTAGGCGATGGAGGTTGGAGGTCTTAAAACGACGGAAGTGGGTCAGGAGGTACCAGAGGCGCTCTGTGGCCCCTGACTGCCCTTTCTTTCTAGTCGCCGCTGCCGTGGCCGAGGGAAGCCACCCAGTCCCACACCCTGGAGCAGGTCCAGGACGGTGAGGCTCCTTTCCAGGCTGGGAGGCCCCGGGGAGGGTGGTATTAAACCACGGGAGATCTGTATTCCACGATTCTCTCTCCTGGGGATATGAGGTTGTAGAGGGAACTCTAGAATGACCCTTGAAACAGGGTGTTGGGGGTCCAGGGCCTGGTAGGCAAAATCTTAGAGGCCACAGTATGGTGTTTTAAGTTTTAGACCGAGGATGTGGCTCAGTTGGTAGGATACCCCTCTAGCTAAAGGCCCTGGGTTCCATATAAAGTGGGTATAGTGGCACTGCCAGGCTTGCAAACCAGCACTCTGGGTGGAGGCAGGAGGATTCAAAGTTTAAATCAGCCTTGGCTACAGAATGAGTTTGAGGCCCACCTGAGGTACATGAGATCTTGTGTCAAAAGGAAAAAATATTGCTGTCTCAAATGATGCCAGATCTTCCAAGCCGGCTCCTTCTGCCATAGCTAAGGAAGCCGGGCCTCTCTGTGCCGGCCCCTCCAGCTCACTCCTTGCCTGACTCAGAATTCCCCGTGGGACTTGGGGACAGGGGTAGAAGGGGTGTTGGTTGTCTGAACCCTTTCCTGCCTTTCTTGTCACCAGAAGTCGACTACTCAAGAACGCAGCGATCACCAGAGACACTTGACCAGTTCTGGGGGCTGGGTCCCCATCAAAGGTGAGCCCAGGGTGTCCCATATTTGTCCCTCCTGTCCCTCCTCCTGTCATCCCAGAACCCTTTGGGGTGACAGCAAGGACAGTTTATTGGCCCTTGCTGCACTAGCCCTTCCTGGTCCCCACCCCACCTCTGTGTTCACAGAGTACAGCTCTGACTACCAGGGAGCGGACATGGCTGAAATAGACGCCCGCCTGAAGGCTTTGCAGGAATACATGAACCGGCTGGACACTCGGTCGTGACCCTGGAGAGGTGGTGCCCCGATTTCTCATTCTACCATCAGTGTGTCTGGGGCGGAGGCAGCGCCCCTCCCATGGTCCATATGTCCCGTGCTCCTGGACTCTCAGATGTGTGAGGCCCCGACTCCCACCTGTACTGCATTCTAGGAGAAGAGGGTGTGCATTTTGTAAATAAATATGGTTGTTCTTGGTCCCTCTCGCCTGTGATTCCAGGGTAGGCCTGGAGTAGGCGGAAGTGAGGATGGGGTGACAGTGCTAACTGACCTGGAGGCACAAGGGCAGCAGTGAGCCCTGTGTCCCCAGAGGAGTCCAAGCAGAGTGAGATGTGCCTGGCTGTGTGGCAGGGGAATGGGGTCTTGGAGCATGGCCCGCATTGTCTGTTTCTTTTGAGCTGCTGTGGGTGACATTGGGACCTGCCTGGTATTGATTTCTGGGCTCTCACCCGAGACCTCTAGGTTCTAGGCTGTGATGTCGATTCTGAGCCAGGCTCTCTAGGATCTTAGTTGAGCTTTGGGCTGTTGAGTTTTCCCACATCAGTGAGGATGGAGTGGTGTGAGCAGGAGGAATGGCCCGAGATGTGTGGGGAGATATCGAAAGGCCCATGTGGCCGCGCCTCACTGGAGCAGGGTTGGTGCTGAGTCTTTATTGGGGTCACTGGGAAGGAGCAGGTGGCAGGAGGGATTTCAGGGTGTCGACTCCACAAGGCCTCAAGGTCTCACTCTCGGTAGTGATCCCAGCGTTGGATGACCTCGTAGAGCTGGTCACCTGGAGAGAGGGTGCTTTGCACATCCCGGTGCCCTTTGACCTCATAGTTGGATCTTAGGAAGCCCTGAGACACCCCACATTTCAGAAGATTTAGGGCAGCACGGAGGGCCCGCTTCGCAGGTACCCGATCTGCAGGGCAGGGGCAGGGGAGAGAAAGTTAGATAGGCTTCTCTGAAGGGCAGGGAGGAGTGGGTAGACTGCTCTCTGTTGGCTTCCTCATCTGTGAGGAGAAAGTCCGGCATCTACCCATAGGGCTGTGGGAGATAAATAGTTAACTGCCAATAAGCCATAAAAGGGAACTTAGCCCAGGGGACCCTTAGCAAGCATTGCCTGTTATGACTGTCCCTTGGCCCTAGCCCTCCTCTTGGGTGCTGGGTCCACACAACTGTCACCCATGAAACACGACTTAGGTACTAAGGAATTAGCTGATTGATCTGAGACAGAGTCTGCAGCCCAGGCTGGCCTGGAACTCTTGTGTAGCTGGAAGGGATCAGCTTGAACTGCTCGTGTTACCAGCTGCGGGGGCCTGAGACCAGGTTTGCACCATGTGATTGGAACCCAGGGCCTTGTGCATGCTAGGCAGATGTGCTGCCAACTGCACTACAGGTCCTACCACGGTTTATTTTATTGAGACAGGGTCTGAAGCTCACAGTCCTTGGTTCCACCCGAGGAGTGCTGGTATTATACCTGTATACTGCTGTGCTTGGCCCTGCCCCACCCCGGTCTAGCGCAGATCAGCTACTTCCAGCATAGGGTCTAAATGACCCCATTATCCAAACATAAAATGAGGTACGAGGCTTACTAGAGATCATGAGCATATAGGAGGCAGAGCCTGTAGCCCTTGACACCCCACAGCACCCCAGCCCCCGACATTGAGGACTTACCCATGTAGTTGCCCATGAAGGTGATGCCGATAGACATGGGATTCCAGGTGGGCCCTGTGTGGTCACCCTTGGTGTTCCAGCCTCTGCCTTCATAGACGTGTCCATCCTCTCCAATGAGGAAGCTGTGAAGGAGGGGCGGAGCTTGATAAGGGTAGGAGGGGCTTCAACATCCTTCACTCATCTTGTACAGTATTAAGGCAGCCACACCCATTTATCGCACCTCTGTTCTTTGCCAAGCATCTTTATAACAACTGGTGAGCTGCCTCCCCCGATTTACATAGAAACGAGAGGTCCAAAGTCACAGAAATCATATCAATAACCACACAGCAAACCATCGCCTGTGGGTAAAGTTGGGATTTATCATTTCCTCCTGTCTTTCCATGCCTGTGAAGTCACTCCACCCCGCATCAAGCCCCTGAGGTTGGCACTGCTGCCTTTCCACAGGCTTAGCTGGCGATTAGGGACCCAGAAAGCCACTTCCTTGCACAAAGTCACAGACTCGGATGGCTCTGCCCCTCAGAAGTCTGTCCTTGGGCCGTGAGATGGCTCACCCAGTAAAGGCCCTTTGCTAAACGTGACAACTGAGTTCTATGGGACCTGTCAGGAGCCATCTAGGGAGGGTTAGGGTAGCAGGTGACCTTCTTGGAGGCAGCCCACCAGTTTTTGCATGGCTTAAGATGGGTGAGCTCTGAGAGGCAAGGCCCCACGAGACGTCTTCTCAGGGTGGCTTCTTGCAGCTCATAGGCCTTTCCTGTCACTTTCCTGTCACTGTTACACAGCCTAAGGATCCTGGGCATTAATTAACCCACTCTACTGAGCACACTTTCTGCAGATTAACATAAAGATGAACTTTTATGAATTAATGTTGTTTAGATGAATTACTGATTTTATAGAATTCCTGATTTGGTTCATATAATTTTAGGAAGAAAGTATTATGAATGGTTTTAGTTGTTTTGTTAGAAAGATGTAATAAAATCAGAATCAAAAATAGAAAGTGTCCCCTCTTCATAGAACAGTAAGTAAAGGCTGCATGATACGGAATACAATGAGCTTTCATAAATGCACTAAGAATAGAAGTGGGCTTCGGGTGGATTTATGATCAAGGAAAACATTCATTCTAGGTCAGGTCCAAGGATAAGGTCACAGGCTTGCACTATGATAAAGCAAGGCTGTGTGAAACAGTTGCTTTGAACTTATGATGAGCTTATAGACATAATACTGCTTTGAACTTAATATTAGCATCCTTCTGTAACTCCCCTTTTGTGTAACATTTGATTTATGAGGTAAGTTTCTAAGAACCTTTGTCTATAAAACAGTCAGAGAAAAGAAATAAAGTGTGGCTTGGGAGACTGCCCCATCCATCCATCCTTCCACCCTTCCATCCGTCCATCCATCCATCCGTCCATCCATCCATCCATCCATCCATCCGTCCATCTATCCATCCGTCCATCCGTCCATCCATCCATCCATCCATCCATCCATCCATCCATCCATCCGTCCATCCGTCCATCCGTCCATCCTTCCATCCACATGTATGTGTGTGTGTGGCATTTGGGGCCCAGCCTTTTCCACCAAATGTGTATGTGTGTATCTGTTGTCCGTGTGTGTGTGAGGACATGTGAATGCACATGTATGCATATGTTGTCTGTGTGTGTGTGTGAGGACATGTGAATGCACATGTATGCATATGTCAAGCATGTTTGCTTTGGTCCCGCCTGCACTGGACTTGCAGTCCTCTCCTGCATGGCTGCGGACTCTGGGTGGGGGCTGCATCTCTGAGGTTTCCAATCCTAGCATGGCAGCTGATCTGCGAACTCCACTCACTCACTAAGTCTCAACTGAGACCCACCCCCAGGGGGTCGCCTTGAAGCTGGATCAGCAGCCTGAGTTGGACGATAGAGGACTCAGCCTCTGAGGTGCTGAGGAGGCAGAGGATGCCAGAACTTGGAATCTAAGCCCCCGTCTGCCACCTAGGAGGCCAGCTCATAGCCTGCCTCACAGGAGTCTGGATCAAGATGGGGACATGGGCACCCAGAGCCAGGCTTTATAAGCCTGGTGTCCTGGGAAGCCATGGGTCTTTCTCTGGAAGACTAATGGACATTTTGGTGTGTGTGAGGCGAACCTGTCTTCACCACAGGGACAAAAGTCCTGTCACTTTAGGAAGACACCAGATCCACCAGGGAAGCCATTGGCTGACTCCTGCATCCCCTTTGCATTACGATGGCCTAGTTTTAACACCACCTGGCCTTGGATGGAGGGACTGTGTGATTTTACAGGGATACCTGCAAATCTCAGCCACCATATAAGATAGCCATAGTTAAGAGCTTCATATAGGGGCTGGGGAGATGGCTCAGTGGTTCTTACTGCTCTCACAGAAGACCCGGGTTCAATTCCCTGGACCCACATGGTGGTTCACAACTTGTCATTCAACTTCAAGGGGATCTAATGCCCTCTTCTGACCTCTAGGGCTCTTGCTCATACATGCTGTACAGACATACACTGAGGTGTATACATGCCCACATACACAAAGAGAAACACAGACACACAGACACACACACACACACACACAGACACACACACACACACACACACACACACACACGCACTACAGATATTTAAATAGAACAAACCCAAACCTTCATTTACAGGCAAGAAAAGTGAGGCTCAAGGCTGTGGCCTCAGGCCAGTCTTCCCTACATCCTACTTCAATCCAGGGAAGGATTTGATGTTGGAGCCTTATGATTAAGTCTCGGGTGGAATGGCCTTAAGACATCTTTTAGGCTTCTGACACTCAGGTGTTTGGTAGAGCAGTCTTATGACCTGGGAACCAGCATTTCCAGTAAATTCTGCAGGCAATTGGCTCTTAGCTCAGCCTTAGAAGTCACAACAGGCCCAGGTATGACACCCCAGCCTGTGACACTGAAAAGCAGGTGTGACAGATGGTCTGTTCTTCAGAGTCCATCTAAGCAGATCTTTGTGGCCGGCTGGTAGGAGCCCACTAACATCTGGTCCATCTATGCCTGCCCCGCACCCAGAACCTTCTGTGGATTCTGTTTGGCCTCAATCCTCACCATGACCTTTGGGTCCCTCCCCCCTCCCCCAGCCCTGTCTTTGGCTGAAGGAACCTCCTAGTAAGTGCCTCTGTGCTGGACGCCCCAACTCCCTTGCTTCCTTCTGCCTCTTCTAGAACCACATCAAAGCCACAGGGAGCCTTCCCTTACCTAGGGATCTGGCATCTGTCACCCTCACCTATCCGCCCATCACCCCCATCTACCCTAACTAGAGATTCTTGCCGAGAAGCCCAGGCTGGCCTTGAACTCACAGCAATCCTTGCTCCTCAGCCTCCCAGCTGCTGGGATTATAGGCATCAATACCATGCCTAGCACAGCAATCCTCCCCCTTCCCCCCCTTTCAAAGCGTGCGCGCATGTGTGTGTGTGTGTGTGTGTGTGTGATACATGTGTGTGATGCATGCATGTGATGCATGTGTAGGTGTTAGGACACCATCAGTTTTCTGGGTTAGAACTCAGGTTGTACTTGCTAGGAAGCGCCTTTACATGCCGAACCATCTGGAAGCCCTTTCTCTGTGGGTTCTTTGTCTACCCCAAACCCATCGTTTTCTGTCTTTATGCCCACAAGGCTATAGAGATACGCCTCAGGCAATGTCCCCACCTAGAACTCTGGCACACAGGAGACATTAGCCCATAGATTTGGGGCTCCTGCCATATGCTAGCCAGTTTCCTGGGTATTTGACCTTTGCAGGAGAGGAAGTAGATTTCTGAGCATCTGTTTCCCAGGTCCCGCCTCACAGAGCCCACTGACGCCAGGACTTGGTGCAAGGCTTAGTTATTAGCCTGGGCCTTTAGGAAAGATACATAGGAAAGTTTAGCAGGGGATGCCTTGTATGTGAAGCAAAGCCTGCCCGTCCAGGAGGGCTGGAAGGCGTGGCTGCCCTCCTCAGCCATGGCCGCTGTGCTCAGTCCACCCTGTAGTACTCACTTGTAGGCAACATCGCACCAGCCCAGCTCTTTCATGTGGTAAAACTGCACATTGCGGGCCTGCTGTTCACAGGAGTCCGGGCTGTTGCAGGAGCTGCCGGCTGTGTGTGAGATCACCACGTAGCGAACTGGGTGCTGCAGGGGCTTAGCGCACTCGGATGGCAGGGCCTTCCAGTCACTGCGGGGCACGACGAAACTGCAGGAGGTTCCCAGGCCCAGGAGGGCAAGGAGCGCACAGGCAAACAGCATGCTAGGCTTAACACAGTGCTGCAGGGTGGGGCGGTGTGAGCCTGGCCCTGGCCCTGTGCACTTTATCTTCTGGGCAGGGTGGGGGCGGGGCGGAGGAAGGCTTGCTTCACATCTGGGTGGGACAAGGGACGTCCCAGCCCTTGTCTCAGACTACCCAGCCTCAGCTTCCTCCTTTAACAAAGGATGGACAGTGTTGTAGCCTTTGCCAAGTGTGGGAGTGGTGGGGCACAGAGGACTGGGACATCCAGTTATTTTCTGGAATTTCCAAGGCTTAGATCTCAGTGGGGGCATTGTGTAACCTAACAGGAAGTTGCATAGGTAAAGGGGCCCAGGGCTTTGGCATAAACTTCCTTCTTGTTAGGAGGCAGGTGGGGCTAACAAAGTTTCCTTTTAAGAATGTATTCCTGTATGCAGGTCTCATGTAGCTTAGGATGACTATGAAATCACTATTTAAACAAAGATGACCTCAGCTCCTGATCCTCTGCCTCCACACCCCAAGTCCTGAAGTTTCAGGTGTACACGGCTGCTGCACCGGGCTGCAGATCCCCTTGGGTTCAAGCCTGAAGGTGCTCAACCCTGCAGGGCAGGACAGGAGGCTAAGAATGTGGGTGCCCATTTCACAGCTGAGGAAAATGCTTGGAGACTGAAAGTTGCCTCCCAAGGAACGGCAGGCAGTAGTGCTTCCTGTCCAGAGTCAGAACCAGAGCCGGGTGCCTGCGTCTGAACCCCAGCCATTTTCTACTGTGTGAGCCACACTAATGACTTAACCTCCTTGAGCCCATTTGTCTGACTCCAAGTTGGTACCAAGGTTTCTGACTCCAGAGTTGATCGGAATGACCTGGGTTTCGGCCCTTGGGTGTCTGGTGTCTTGTGTCCATCACTACTACACTCTCAGGCCAGCCCCTGTCTATGGTGTGGTTTGCATGGGTGACCATAGAAGTTCTGCTCTGGAGAGAAGTGACTCTGGGTGCAGAGCATCACACTCATTCAGGCCTTGGGGAGAGCTGCCCTGGCTTCTGTCCCACCCAGACTCCTGATCCCACGCCTCCCACAACACATGGGAAGTCAGGGCAGACGGCCTGTGCTCTGCTTTCACTGTGAATGGTTTTGGGTTCCTGCCCTGGAGCCTCTCACATTCTTCAGGGATCTCCAGAAAATCTATTTGCTCAAAAGTAAAGAAATAAATAAAATTATTTAATCTTTTTTTGTTTTGTCATGCTACAGATGGAACTCAGGGCCTATGCTTGGAAGGTGAGCACTTTACCACTGAGCCACGCCTCCAGCCCCTCACTGGGGGATTCTAGGCGGGGCTCTACCACTGAGCCACGCCCCCAGCCCCTCACTGAGGGATTCTAGGCAGGGGCTCTACCACTGAGCCACACCCCCAGCCCCTCACTGGGGGATTCTAGGCGGGGCTCTACCACTGAGCCACGCCCCCAGCCCCTCACTGGGGGATTCTAGGCAGGGGCTCTACCACTGAGCCACGCCTCTAGCCTCTCACTGGGGGATTCTAGGCAGGGGCTCTACCACTGAGCCACGCCCCCAGCCCCTCACTGGGGGATTCTAGGCGGGGCTCTACCACTGAGCTACACCCCCAGCCCCTCATTGGGGGATTCTAGGCGGGGCTCTACCACTGAGCCACGGCACCAGCCCCTCACTGGAGGATTCTAGGCGGGGTTCTACCACTGAGATATGCCCCAAGTTCTGCTTTGTAATATTATAAGTAAGGTTTCTTGAGGTTCTTCTTTGGCACTTCTACAGGGTCCCCACGTGAGCAGAGAAGGCTGTACTGTTTAGCGTGTTCAAGTGTATCAAGACGGTAAGGGTTTTGGTGGTAATCGGACACATCTGGAATAAAGGAAGCACAAGCTGTCAGCAACAGTGAGGCATTTGCAGTCCACTGTAAGGGTCTAATAAGTGACTACAGAATCTTACTAGCAGGAGGCCGGAGAGATGGCTCAGCGGTTAAGAGCACTGACAGCTCTTCCAGAGTTCCAGAGTTCACTTCCCAGCAACTCACAACCATCTGTAATGGAATCCGATGCACACTTCTGGTGTGTCTGATGTACTCACATACATAAAATAAGTAAGTCTTAAAGTTCAGGATGACCCTCAGAAAAGGCCAGGCCAGATCTGAGCTTTGGTTGCACAGGGCCAGAATACATGCTGGGAGACCACTGAAGAGAGAGAAAGGAAAATCCAGGTGGGAGGGAGTGGAACTATTAATAGCAGTGCTAAGAGGGGCTGGAGAGATGGCTCAGTGCTCGAGAACATGGG
This sequence comes from Apodemus sylvaticus, assembly GCF_947179515.1. Lineage (NCBI taxonomy): Eukaryota > Metazoa > Chordata > Mammalia > Rodentia > Muridae > Apodemus > Apodemus sylvaticus. The sequence continues at coordinate 202,417,271 of NC_067472.1, forward strand.
CTGCTCTTGCAGAGGGCCTGGATCTGCTTCCAACACCGATGCCAGGTGCTCAAGACTGCCTGGAAGACACACACACAGACACACACACAGACACGCACACGCACACGCGGACACACACAGCTAGCGGGGAAGAGCCCCATGACTTGTTGGCGGACTGTGCATCCCTTCAGTCACCTAGTAACTGTCGGGTCCCTGTTATATGCTGAGCATCACCTCGGGTCGTGGTTGCGATTGGAGAGGGAACAAGAGCTGTTAAGGAAGAATTTAAATTCGGGGTTTGTCGGTGGCAGACGGTGCTCTTTTGTCCCCTCTTGGGGCTCGAGAGAGGCCCGGTGTAGAACAGAAAATCTGCTTTAATTGGACTTGTGGGCGTGGCATGCCCCAGGAAGGAGTATTAGGCGGGGTCGGGAAGCGGGAGGGGCTGGAGCCCTGGCTGGGTCTGGGGACCAGAGCTCCATGTTGGGACACGTGCTGGGCACCAGTGAGCTGTGCACATTTCAGGGCTGGCAGAGGGGAAGCTAAACGGCCCCTGAAAGGCCCTCCTGTTAGCAGGACCTTGGGATCTCAGAGCAGTGCCTTGAGCCCAAAACTGAAAGAATCTGTCCCCATGTCCCTCGGGCCTGGGGTCAATGTGTGGCAGGGTGAGGCAGGGCGAGGCAGGGCTCACAGCCTGTGCATCCGGAGAGACGGAGAGACCGTTCCTCCTGCGTGGGGACAGAGGACTCTAAGCATGCTTCCAAGGCTGTTTATTGTCTGTTTGGGGCTTCGAGGCTGAATGTCACTGTGTAGCCCTGGTTGGCCTGGGTCTCCCTACCTAAACTGTATTGATCGCGAACTCCCAGATATCTATCTGCCTGTCTTTGCTTCTGGAGTGCGCGCCGGGATTAAAGGACTGTGCCTAGCAGTTATTTGGTTTTGAGGCAGAATCTCAGGGCAGTCCAGCCTGGCTTCACATTTGCTGACTAGCTGAGGCGGACTTTGAACTCTTGAGCTTTTTGCCCCCCCACTCACTGCTGGGTGGGTGGGGTGGGGGTGCGGGTGGGGGGATGGGAGGGAGAACAGAACTAGAAGGAAATCTAGCACAGAGTCCAGGAACAGAAACTAAAGGAAGTAAACATTTCAAGAAGGAAGTGGTCACCTGGTTGTCTGTTGTCTTGTCCATATATGGGTTTTCTGGTTTGATCTGGAGGCCGAGAGGGACAAAGCAGACCCGTATTTTGTCACCAGGGGGCAACGGGGGATGCTCTAGACCCCCATTCCAGAAGCTGGAGAACCTGCCAGGTCTCATCTGGATCCTGAACTGCCTTGGGTCCGTGGGTCCCGTGCACAGGGAGGAAGACCGGCTGACGCCCTTTTAGGTTGTGTTCGTTTCCTGGGAATGTCCTTCTGTGTCCGATGTGTGTATTCTGTTTGTACTTTCTGTCCTCATACAACATTTTCTTTGATTCCTAGGATGGGACAGGCACAATGCACCCCACTGGGCTTGGCCCTGAACCATTTTAAGGACTTTTATGGAGTCTCAGAAGATTCTGGTCTGGTTGGTCATGCCTGCCAACAAACCATCTTTTGCAGGAATGAATGGCCCGACCTATAAAGTAGGATGGCCTGAGGAGGGCTAGCCTCAGCTCCCTGTCTTGATCAAGCCCCCTTCCTGCTCCCGAGTAGGATCTTTGTCCTCCTGCACAGGCCAAGGGAGGAGCTGCCCTCAACTCCCCTGAGTCTCCTGATTCCACTCGGAGTCCACCTCACACTCTGGTCTGTACTGCCCAGAGGGCCGACTCTACCATGGCCTTTCCCCTCTGGGCTAACAGGACCCTCAGATGCTCAGGGGAGACAGTTTATGACATCATTTGCCAGTAATGATCTTCACAGTTGGAAGTTGTACAACTCCCCGCGTTAGAAAGACCAGCAGCTCTCACAGGCCTTCCAGAGTCGATCACGGTGATTCACCAGCCCACCTGGGACGGCCGTCAGCAGCTGCTCCAGGTCTCTTCATGACAGAAGAGAGAGAGGATGGTGGCAGGGGCACACGGGATGCCCACTCAACTCCAGCCCAATGTTTATGCAGCCTTTCTGTGACTGGACCCAGCTGAGATTTTAACACAGCTGAAGGTAAGGAGAGGCTCTGTGTCCACACCAGATTCTGATGGGGATCCTCTGAGAGGCTGACAGACAGCCCACAAATGTATCTAAGGTTAGCCAGGTAATGCAGAGAAGGAATGAGAACCCCAGGGAACATCTAGAAAGACTTTTGGAGCCTGTCGGGCCTACACCACTTTTGGCCCAGAAGCCAGAGAGTGCCAGTCAGCTGCGAGCATGGCTTTTGTTAACCAAGATGCCCCTGACAGCCCTTGGAAGCTTCAGCCACTGAACGGCTTTGTAGCCTGCCTCTGGTACCCAAAAGCCAGCGTCTGTTTGCCTTTGAATGGCAAGACTTGGAGAGGGACTTCAAGGGACAACTGACTTGGATACGCCCGCCTTAAGGATTCAGAACTCATCACTTTGAGGTGGCACGAGGACAGGCCCACCCCCAAATAACTGTGCTCCAGTATGTATTTCCGGTCCCTGACTTGGAGACGTGTCAGGAGGCTACATGACTGCTACAGGAGCTGAGTCAACTTGGCTACCAAGTGTCTGCTAAGAAGGCCCAGTTTTGTCAACTTGAGGTCACCTATCTGGGGTACATATTCAAGGAGGGTGACCAATGAATGCGATTAGACGTCCCTGAAGCAATCCATCCTTAGCATCCCAGTTCCATCAACCTGAAGGCAAGCACAGGAATTTCTGGGATTTCTGGGTTTTGTAGATTTTGGATGTCAGGGTTCACTGAGATAGCCAAACCGTTTTCTGAGTCCACCAGGGGCCACGGAGGTTATGGGCCCCTGAGATGGAGGCGGCCTAAGACTCTAAGACGAGGCTTATTGGGGGTGCTCTGGCTGTTGCCCTCATAGACATTTAGAAACTTTCCAACTCTCTGTGGATCAGAGAAAGGGGACAGCAAAACTGTGGGACCATAGAAAAGACCTGTGGCTTATTTATCTAAGAAGCTGGACCCAGTGGCCCAAGGATGTCTGGCCTGCCTCCAAATCATGGCTGCCACTGCCCTGCTAGTCAAGGATGCTGACAAAATAACCATGGGACAGGAACTTGTCACCACTCCCCCCATGCTATTGAGGGGACCCTGAAGAATCCACCCAGCAGGTGACTGTCCAACACCAGAGTGATACACTTTCAGGCTCTGATTTTGAATCCCCCTCATATAAGATATGCTCAGGGGTGAGTGTCTGCCCTAAATCCAGCCACCCTGCTACCTGCCCCATTCTCAGATGTGCCGTGTGGTCGCTCCATTGTTCTGGGGCACTCCCAGAACATCGTGCTGGACTTGACTGATGTCAAACGCATCTGCTTCACAGATGGGAGCAGCTTCACCCAGGATGGGGGCAGGGATGCCGGGGCGGTGATAACGGACTTGGGCTCTGGCTTTCGGGCAACCACTTTGCTGCGGGGAACTTCAGCCCAGAAAGCTGAACCCAGGCTCTAACCCAGGCTTTAAAACTGGCAAAAGGAGCCATAGCTAACATTTGTAGTGACAGCAGATGGGATTGACTGCTGAAGGAAAAACCATCAAAAATAAGGAAGGAATACTTGCTTTATTGGCGGCATTGTGGCTTCCTCGCAAAGTGGCCATAATTCATTGCCCTGGGCATCAGAAAGGGACATCAGAAATAGCCCGAGGGAACAGGATGGCTGATAAAGCCAAAAGGGAGGCCACCGGAGCTTCCCCTGCGACTCCTGGTGGCTTTGCTGCCCCCTGTGCTCGCAGGAGTGTGCAGAGACGGCTGGGTGCTGGCCTCTGCAGGCTGCTGGCCTCTGCAGGCTGCTGGCCTCCTCTGCAGGCTGCTGGCCTCTGCAGGCTGCTGGCCTCTGCAGGCTGCTGGCCTCTGCAGGCTGCTGGCCTCTGCAGGCTGCTGGCCTCCTCTGCAGGCTGCTGGCCTCTGCAGGCTGCTGGCCTCTGCAGGCTGCTGGCCTCTGCAGGCTGCTGGCCTCTGCAGGCTGCTGGCCTCCTCTGCAGGCTGCTGGCCTCTGCAGGCTGCTGGCCTCTGCAGGCTGCTGGCCTCCTCTGCAGGCTGCTGGCCTCTGCAGGCTGCTGGCCTCTGCAGGCTGCTGGCCTCTGCAGGCTGCTGGCCTCCTCTGCAGGCTGCTGGCCTCTGCAGGCTGCTGGCCTCTGCAGGCTGCTGGCCTCTGCAGGCTGCTGGCCTCCTCTGCAGGCTGCTGGCCTCTGCAGGCTGCTGGCCTCTGCAGGCTGCTGGCCTCTGCAGGCTGCTGGCCTCCTCTGCAGGCTGCTGGCCTCTGCAGGCTGCTGGCCTCCTCTGCAGGCTGCTGGCCTCGGCAGGCTGCTGGCCTCTGCAGGCTGCTGGCCTCCTCTGCAGGCTGCTGGCCTCTGCAGGCTGCTGGCCTCTGCAGGCTGCGGCACCATCCGACCTAAGGGGGTTGCTAAGCAGCCATTAAGCTTCACAGCGGGTCACTGAAAACGGAAGGAACTGCTGTGAGGGGCAAAGTACAAAATATTTGACCTGGGACACACGGTTGATCAGGCAATCTCAGACTGTGCCACCTGCCAGGCTGTGAACTCCTCAGGCCCCAGTCAAGGGGCCACCCCAGGAACCAGACTCAGGGGTCAACGGCAAGGGGCTAATTAGGAAATAGATTATATAGAAATAAAACCAGGACACATAGATGTAAGTATTTGCTAGTTTTCATAGATACCTTTTCAGGATGGGTCGAAGCCACCCTCCAGAGAAGGAGACTGCCAACATCGTGGCAAAGAGGCTTCCCGAAGACATCGTGCCCAGGTATGGATCGACTACCCTGCTTGGGTCTGACAGGGGACCAGCACTCAAGTCTCAGGTGACTCATTCTCTAGCACAGGTTCTAGGGACCAACTGGAAATTACATCATGTTCAGGAAATATTGAAAAAGAACCACCAAGTTCCCGCGCTCCATCCAGCTACTCTGCCCACCAACTCTCCGGTGGGGCCAGAGCTCCTGAGAGCTTCCCTTCGCTGCCACGCCAGCCCCACGCAACGACCATCTACCCTGCAGTCAGCCACCACAACACCCAGCAACCCGGTAGAAACAAAACTCTAGAAGCTTATAATTAGCAATTCAGATTTAGGTAACAAATTCTCAATTCACAGAAGCCAATACGATCATTTCAGAGCCACCCAGTAATGACACAAGCTGCCCACCCAAATCAAACAAGTTATCCCAGTTAGTCCATCCCTCTACGATGTCCACAACAACCTGTGGCTATTGAAACCACACAGGGTCAGCATCTTCTTCCTGTCCGTCCACCTCCATCTTGGCTTCTGTCCTCTCCTCTGAGTGGCTCTCAGTCCCTGCAACCCTTCGCTCTGCCTTCCTTTTCCCTGGCCAATCACAGGCTTCCCGCTGCACTAAAATTTTAATGTAATTAGACAGGGAAAATCCTGCCACAACATTCTACACACAGACCCCAGAGTTCAGGGCAAATAGGATATATTGGACCCTGAAGGAGGTAACCAAATTGGCCCCTGAAACTGGTGGTGACTGGGTGTCGCTCCTACCTCATATTGCACTAGGAACACCTCCTATTCTCTAGGTCCCCTCCCATTTTTGAGATCCTATATGGGAGGTGCTAGCTGCCTAACCTCAAGACTTACTCCATGCATTTACAGCCTGGTTGTAAATAGGACTGAGGATTTTTATGTCTTCAACCAGCTAGCACCTTCAAGCAATTGAGTTAAGAGGGTGGCCATTTCCACTGTGTTACCAGGTTCTCTCGGTGACCTAGGGCTGGCTGGAGCTGCTCGTATAGGGGCTCAGAAACATCTCAAGGGTTTGAGATGGCCCGTTACTGAAAGGGGGGAATGAGAAGGCTAGGCTGATTCCAAGACAGGCTTCAAATTGGCAGTTCAGATGAGGCCTAAAACCTGGGCAAGTCCACACAAGGCCAGACAAGTCAACCCCTAATAGACAAAACCCCAGGCTCCAGCCTTCGCGCCCAGGTAATGGAATGACCCATCACCTGGCCTGAAGCAAGGACAGCAGGTCAGCGCCAGTTTTCAGACTTCCTTAGTACTTCCTCGGCAATGGTTCCCAGACCTCCCAGCGAGCTTCCAATCCCCGCGTCCCAGTAATGGAAAGTCCATAGAGATGGACCCAAGAGCTTAACACAGAGGTCGCCCACTCCGGAGCTCACTGATGTGTCAGGCCTGCTCACTCGGGTGCCTCTCTGTTCTGGTAGTGGGAGACCCAGCACGCTGGACCTCGGCAGAATAAAACACTCTTTGCTTTCATATACTATTTGAGTCCGGGCATCGTTCTTCGGTAAATCATGGACCCTTACAATAATAAATAATGCCCACCAGCCATCCAGACACAAACTAACAAGCCACCACACACAGTTAGCAGCAGACATTTGACATTTTTTAATTAACGATTATGTTTTTTGAGAGATAGGATGCCATTATGTCACCCTGGTTAGCCTGGGACTGGCTATGTAGACCAGGTTGGTTTCAAACCAGCCAACGAATTACTTAAAACAACAGCAAAAAATCGAGACAGGGTCTCTCTATGAAGCCCTGGATGTCCTGGTACAACCTATGTAGACCAGGCTGGCCTTGAACTCACAGATATTTGCCTGCCTGTGCCTCCCAAGAGTTGGGATTAAAGGTGTATACCACTATACCTACTAATTAAGAAAAAAACCTTGATTATGTATATGTGCCAGTTTGTGTGCATTTCTGTTTGTGGATATGTGCATGTGATGGTTTGTATATGCTCGGCCCGGGGAGCAGCACTATTTGGAGGTGTGGCCTTGTTGGAGTGGGTGTGTCACTGTGGGCATGGGCTTTAAGACCCTCATCCTAGCTGCCTGGAAGCCAGTATTCTGCTAGCGGCCTTCAGATGAGGATGTAGCACTCTCAGATCCTCCGGCGCCATGCCTGCCTGGATGCTGCCACGCCCCCACCTTGATGATACTAGACTGAATGGAATGAACCTGTGGGCCAGCCCCAACTAAAAGTTGTTTTTTGTGAGTTGCCTTGGTCATGGTGTCTGTTCACAGCAGTGAAACCCTAACTAAAACCGTGCATGTAACTGGGATACCTGCCGAGGCCAGGGCCTTGACCCCTGGGAAGTTGCAGAAGGTTCTGGGCCACCAGCTGTAGCTGCTAAGACTGAAATCTGGACCCTCTGCAGGAGAGGTACACACTCTCGCCATCTCTTCAGACCACAACGATAGAAATGTTTTAATTTTCGATTTGTTTTTATGGTTCTGGGTATTGACCCCAGAGCTTCAACCATAATAGAAAATATTTCAGTAGAAAAGCTTTGCCTAAAGTGGTAGTGTGTGTCTGTAATACTGGCACTTGGGAGGTGGAAATAGAGATGTCAGGGATGCAAGAATATCCTCACCGACTAGTAACTTTTGAGGCTAGCCTGGGCTACATGAACCCTCTCTTCCTTGCTCCTCTCCAATCAATCAATCAATCAATCAATCAATAAAAAGAAGTGATTGACACCCCCATCAGGTGTGGTGCAGAGGAGGCTCCAACACGCTCCAAGTGGAGGGAAAAATTGGGGAAATGCAGTGTAATGATATGTATTTTCTAACCTAACAAGCCCGTATTCCTTAGTGCCTTTCCTAATGCTTCAGTGGCCGGGCATGGCAGCACACGCGTGTAATCCCACGGGCTCATGAGGCTGGGTGTGGAGGATCTTGAGTTCAAGAGTAACCTGGGAAACATAGGGAGAGGATCGGAGCGCAGGCCTCAGGCCTGCAAGCCTCTCACCAGTAGTGCTGCCTCACCTTTCCAGCACACCGGCTTTCCATTTTCTTCTCCAACTCCTTCTTTTCTTCCCTCTTCCCTCTACATTTCCTTGTCTTACTGCCTCTGGGATATGGCTCAGTGGTAGAGCCCCTGCCTAGAATCCCCCAGTGAGGGGCTGGGGGCGTGGCTCAGTGGTAGAGCCCCGCCTAGAATCCCTCAGTGAGGGGCTGGGGGCGTGGCTCAGTGGTAGAGCCCCGCCTAGAATCCCTCAGTGAGGGGCTGGGGGCGTGGCTCAGTGGTAGAGCCCCTGCCTAGAATCCCCCAGTGAGGGGCTGGGGGCGTGGCTCAGTGGTAGAGCCCCGCCTAGAATCCCTCAGTGAGGGGCTGGGGGCGTGGCTCAGTGGTAGAGCCCCGCCTAGAATCCCTCAGTGAGGGGCTGGGGGCGTGGCTCAGTGGTAGAGCCCCTGCCTCTTACGCCCAAGGGCATGGGTTTCACAGGGCACTGCCAGCCTTTTGCAAAAGTATGAGAACATTTCCACGTTTGATCCCAGCACCACATAAACCAGGTAGTGTAGCCGGTGTCTGTAATTACAAAGCCACAGGAGGCTCGCACACTCAGGGCCACCTCTGGGTGTGCAGGGAGTGTGAGGCTGCTCTGGGCTACAAGAGACCGTTTCTCCCACAGAAACACACAATGACTTCCTCCTGCAGCAGACCACGGCTGTCTTGGAGGGGTGTGGGGACGGCTCACTTCGGTATCAGGCGCCTTTCCCAACATCTGGGAGACTTACGTAATAGTAAGCGTTCCTTCCTCTTTACTGAGAGAAGGAACTTGCTTCTGCCCCACCTCTATGACTTCCTAGGGCTGCTCTTACTCGTACCTTCCAGACTCAGGCCCCCTTTGTTTAAAAGCTTTCTCTGACCTCCCACACTTTGGATAGTTAATAACTTGGCCCATTGGAAGACAGCTCAGCAGTTATGAGCACTCTTTTTTGTCATTGTCGAGAACCCATGTTCGGTTCCCAGCATCGCATGGCGGTTACAATCATCTGTAACCCACGTCCCAGGGATACAGTCCTCTTCGACTCCATGGGCAGCAGGCACGCACCTATGTGGTGCAGCTACACACTTACAGCCAAGACGCTCACACACATCAATGATTTAAAAACAAAAGCAACACAGACATTTCAGTTTAGGGATGTGGAGCCTTTGGGAGAACCTGCTGCCTGTTCCTAACTTACAGCCCGCCCGCTTCCTTCTGTTCAAATCCCCATTCCTCCTGTCCCACCGTGGGGGGCCCTTCGGGTACCTCACCAATTGTACCCCTGCCGTCTTTATACCCAGAGACAGGGAGCTTTCGGGTTTCATCCGCCAGCCCCCCTTTCCCCTTCCCCCTTGCTTACTACCTCAGGGAAGCGGTTTGCACCTGCTCTGGAAGGAGGCTAGCGGGTCTTAGGGTTGGGTCTGATCCAAAGTCGGGGCACACACGTCCTCTGGTGCTTCTTTTATTTATTCATTTTTTTCGAGACGACAAAGTTTCTCTGTGTAGCCCTGGCTGTCCTGGAACTCACTCTGTAGACCAGGCTGGCCTCAAACTCAGAAATGCGCCTGCCTCTGCCTCCCAGAGTGCTGGGATTACAGGCGTGCGCCACCACTGCCCTGCTCATCACTCCTTACTTTGTGTGAAGACTCAGGTTGGGACTGAAGCAGTGAATAACATCCCGTATTATTACTGCGATCCTACGTGCTCCGACCTCCGGCTCCGACCTCCTATTACAGGAACAAGGGCTGTGGACTAGAGAGGTTTCTGTCTTCACAGATCTTAGTTGGGCGAGAAAAGATGCACGGGGTTCCCGCAGTTCTCCCGTTTCTCCACCAGAGGGTGCCGTGTCCCCACTTGTTGGGCTGTCTTACCAGCACGCGTAAAAGCAGCCGCTCAACCCTTCAGGGTTTCTGCTGCGACCTCCCGCTCCTGCCCTCACCTCTGCTTCCCGCCCCGCCTCCCGCTTCCCTACCCCTCTCCCACAGAGCGGATCACTTACTTCTGTTAACAGCGGAGGCAATCGCGATGAGTTTCCAGAGTCACAGACTTCCTGGGTTTTATGCTGATGTCCCAAAGTCACATACTACATCTCTCCTGCTTGACCTTCCAGCTCGAGAACAGCCAGGGAGGGGGAAAGGTGGGAGGAAGGCCAGCAGCGCGAACTTGTAAAGAAGCCGGAGGGATTGTTGGGGCGGGGAGCACTGGAGCGCACGGGGTGGGGCTTGCATTTCCTTCCTGGGGCCCTTAGGGACCGACCCACAGAGGGGCACTTGGGGACGCTGAGAGTTAAGTGAGTGATTTTGCACTTTGAAAGACCGTCCTGGCTCTTGTTGGGAAACAGAGGAAAGTTGAGTGAAGCTGCTGATGTTCTTGGAGGAAGCTTGTAACCATGGAAACGTCTGGAAGCCCGCTCTTACTCAGAAGGGAAGCCAAAATTAATGTGGCGAAGCCCGTGAGAAGTCGGAGAAGCGGAAAGTGATTGTGTTTGCGACGATCCTGCGGGACCACTGGCGCTGGCGTCACCTCGGGGTCCCCCTCTTACCGAAGCCTTTCCGCCCCTCCTTGCTCGGCAGCTGGTGAGCCCAGCATTGCGGAGCTCTGCACGTCCCGCGGGGGCAGAGGCAGGCGTTTAACGCACAACACGCAACTGATGCGAACACCAGATCAGTGTAAGATTGCTGAAGCGGCTTAGAAGAGCAGAAGGCAGAAAGAGGCATCTGACCCTGCAGAGACCCGCAGCCCTTTCAGTCCTGGCGACGGGACAAAGTCCCATCCGCGTGGGCAGGACACCTGCGGGAAAAAGATGCCTGGGCCCCTCAATAGGAGAGGAAATGACTGCAAGACGCGCGTGTGTGTGTGTGCGTGCGCGCGCGCGCGCGTGTGTGTGTACTCCCGCAGTCACTCCCTTTCGAGTTACTTTGCCTGCCCGCAAAGGGAGCTGGGAAGTGTAGTCTTTTTTTTTTTTTTTTTTTTTTTTTTTTTTTTTGTGCAGGCAATTATCAATCAGGGGATTTGCGAAGACGACAAGGGTCGGGCGGCAATAGGGGGAGGGACTTGTAAGGGTGGGACTGGGAGGAGAAGAGGGAGGCTGGGCTGTGATCCTGATGTAAAGTGAATAAAAAAAATTATTAAAAAAAAACCCCAAAACTTCAAAGTCTGTGGATATAAACTAAGAAAAACCTATTTCCTCAATTCTATCTGATTTCGGGTTAAAGCTGAGGTCAGTCCGCCCTCAGGTGCCATGCCTCACTCGGATCACTCCGCTTCTGCTGTGTCCAGGCTGTCGATTGCCCTTTCCGGTCAAACAGCGATGCCGCGTGCTCACACCGCGGTGCCCTCATCTTATTAAAAGTCCGCACGCTGCGGTGCTTGCTAGCAGCCATCGCAGCTCCGTGGACCGCACCACCAGGCTTGCGGTTGCTATCGTAAGTTGTGGTTGCCATGAGTCGAGGCTCACACAGCCAGGGGCCACCTCTTTAAACATGTAGTCACAGGAGTGTGTCCCCAGCAGGGTCTGTGGCTCAATAAAAATGTCAAATTCATAGAAAGCTTATCCCGGTCTCCTCTTGAGAGAGACCATGCCGATTACAACATGACGTTACTAAAAACCAAGACTTTTATGTCAGGCATGCTCATGCCTTTCATCTCAGCAGAGGGGAAATGGAGGTAGGTCAACAATCATGAGTTCGGAGCCGGAGAGATGGCTCAGCAGGTAAGGGTACTGACTGCTCTTCCGAAGGTCCTGAGTTCAAATCCCCGCAACCACGTGTAGCTCACAGCCATCTGTAATGAGATTTGATGCTGTGTCTGAAGACAGCTACTGTGTACTTGCATATGATAATAAATAAATAAAAAAAAAAATCAGGAGTGCAGAGCCAGCCTCTGCTAGATAGTGTGTTTGAGACTAGTCTGGGCTACATTACAGTTTGTTTCAAAAACAAACCAAATAAAATGTTAAACACTCCTCAAAAAAATAAAAACAGTTCTTACACGTCAATTAAAATATATCAAAATGCATTGTAAAATTTTTTTCTTAGCTCCTTAATGAGCTGCTAGTCAGCAGGGAGGGAGAGAGCTTCTGACTCGAGGTCACTGAGTCCGGGCGTGCGGTATCCTCAGCAGTAGGGTCTAACCGGGCTCTTCCTTGTTTCTCTCCAAGCAGAAGAAAAATTTCTATCAAAGAAAACAAAGTTTTGTAGAAAGAGAAAACCTAGAGGGACAGGAGATTTCAATTTTTTTTTTTTTTTTGAGACAGGATCTTACGGTGTAGCTCTGCCCAGCCTGGAACTCACAGAGATCCTCCTGCCTCTGCCTCCTTAGTGCAGGGATTAAAGGCTTGGGCCACCATACCTGGCTTGAATTTTGATTTGTAATATAATTATGTTATTAAACAATGCTGTCTAAAGCTTGTAATAATAAGGAAGGAACCATCAAATAAGGGCAAGATACAAAATTTGAAAATACAAAATGTATTTTTGGTAAAATATAAGTTTGAAAAGGGGAAAATAATTTTCAGGGTCTAATGAGTTTGTTCTAACGTCAAGGATTGTTCTAGAATGGAAAAAGTTTGACGAGGCACAAGTTTAAACTTAAACTAAGTGGCTATAATTAAAGGTTATTAAAAAACTCTCAGGGTCAAATTTCAATGCTCAGAGATAAAACTGGTGGGGGAATAACATTTACAAAAACTGCCACACGAAACAGGATTTGTCCTCTTTATTTGAATGAGCCATTAAAGAGCTGAAGTTTGGGGGCTGGCTGGGTAGCTCAGTGGTTAGGAGCATGTATAGCTCTTGCAGAGAGAGGGCCTGAGTTTGGGGTCCCAGCACCTATGTTAGGTGGCTCATAACCACCCATCACTCCAGCTTTAGGGAGGTCTAGCACCCTCCTCTGGTCTCCGTGGGGACTGCACCCATGTGTACCTCTTCCCCCATTCATACACACATCAATAAAGATTTTTTTTTTAAAGTTTTTCAAGACAGGGTTTCTCTGTGTAGCCCTGGCTGTGTTGGGATTTAAGATATGCACCACACCTCATTGACCAAATATACATCTTTTTAAAAATTGAAAAAAAAATTGGGCCAGGCGGTGGTGGCGCACGCCTGTAATCCCAACACTCTGGGAGGCAGATGCAGGAGGATTTCTGAGTTGGAGGCCAGCCTGGTCTACAGAGTGAGTTCCAGGACAGCCAGGGCTACACAGAGAAACCCTGTCTTGAAAAACTAAATCCAAAAAAAAAAAAAAAAGTGAAGTTTTTTGTTTTATAGCCAGATGCTAAGCATAGGAAACCTCAAACCTCATAGTTTCTTCTTTCTTCTTCTTTTTTAAAATTTTCGTCTCTCTAATTGCTAAGGACAAGGAACAGCTTAAAAAAAGATATTTCTTAGCCATTACTTTTTCCTTTCTTTTCAAACTCTCTGTTCAGATCCATAGTCCATTTTATCCATGGGTGGCTTGTTGCCTGGAGTCTGTTTTTGAGTTCATTTTTGCCTTTTTGAGACAAGGTCTCATTGTGTAGCTCTGGCTGTCCTAGAATTCAGGACTTAGGCAAGACTGGCCTCAACCTCACAACGATCAACTTGTCTCTGCCTCCCTCCTGTGGGCATCGGTCCTTCTGTGTCTGTAAGACGCTGTTTCATTGGTGTGAGTATATCAAAGCTCTTACAGAATTCTCAAAGAACGAATTAAAACGGGGGAAGAAAAAATTTCTACTAAGAAAAAGTCATTAAGTTGGTGTTAGTCCCACTGAATGAAACAGTAAAGACCATTACTCAAATTCTTTGGTCAGATTAAACAAGCTTTATTTTCTGTCAGACTATCTAAAGTGGGGGGCTTGAAGAAAGCATGGAACCCAGCAGGAGGTGGGATTTACATATTCCCCAAACTGCCACGCTAGGGGTTTTCAAGGGCGGGAGTATTTTCAGAGGAATTTTGGTTATGTAGCAACTCGGCTGAATATTTTAAAGTTATTTGGCAGAACATCTTACATTCTCAGGGTGTATTCAAGGTCTGAGTCAAACTCCACAGGGTGGGGAGCATGTTAAATTCCAGAAACAGGTTACAGCACAATCAACTTGAATTCTGTAGCAAAAAGAAATGAGCTTGCTGTTTTAAAAACAAAATCCCAGGGCTGGAGAGATGGCTCAGTGGTTAGGAGCACCGACTGTTCTTCTGGAGGTCTTGAGTGCTATTCCCAGCACACATGTGCTGTCTTGAACACCCTTGAAGACGCTCCTTTCTACATCCTAGGTTCACTCCCTGTCAGCTGGTTACTTTTTCCTCCTCTTGACTTAGGGCTCCTCTTGACCTGTCATTGACTTTATTTAATCCTGCTTGCAAAAAGCTCCTTGGATTAAAGGCGTGTGCTAGGGCTGAGCCGCACCACAACAAGGTCTTTTTAGTTCACAGTCTCGGGGTTCACAATGTGATCAAATGTCCTGCTACATGAACTTCTTCTGATCTTAAAACAAGATGGCGTCTGGCTGGTTCCACCCTGTCTTATGTGTCCCTTTCAAATCCTTGATAGGGAATTTATAGCTGCTGTATAGCGTGATAGTGTCAGTGGGAGCCAAGTAGTTTTTTACCATTTTCTATTTGGAACGAGACAAAATTTGTATCGTGCCTAGGGTCTCTCTATGTCTGTCTGGTTAGCATAGAAATAATAAATTATTCTTAAAATCACCCTCTTTGTTCTGTGTAGAGCAGGTGGAATGCCTTATCATATTGTAGAAATATTTTAGCTAGTCAATTTACCTGTTGGTAGATCTTGGTCTATTTGTTTTTAACGGGATCTTTTGACAGTGAGGGGGCCTGGTATGCCAATTGGCATCATACATATAACCATCTTGTCCCTATGCCAGGGAGTTTCCTTTGGATCTAACATTCCAGCCTTTGATGAGGATAAGGGGTGATGCATTTGATTAACTACTTCCTGCTGACATTAGGAAGGCTGGGATGTTAGCGGAAGGCCAGAAGGGGATTAGGGCAATAGGGCATTTATCAGGAGCTTCTGGTTTGCTGTCCCACATAGGTTTTGATTTTTCAAAACTTTTTTTAAATGAAGGTTCTTGAATGCTTTAACCTCCCTTCTGGCCCACCACACACCAGAGGTAGTGGAAAAGAAAGTTATTAGGATACAGGGGAAGTGAAACTGTTTAGAAATTGTTCTTTGACAAGAATCGACAAATGGGACCTCACAAAACTGCAAAGCTTCTGTAAGGCAAAGGACATAGTCAATAAGACCAAATGGCAACCAACAGACTGGGAAAAGATCTTTACCATTCCTACATCCAATAGAGGGCTAATATCCAGTGTATACAAAGAACTCAAGAAGTTAGACTCCAGAGAGAGAGAGAGAGAGAGAGAGAGAGAGAGAGAGAGAGAGAGAGAGAGAGAGAGAGTCAAATAACCCTATTAAAAATGGGGTACAAAGCTAAACAGGGAATTCTCAACTGAGGAAACTGAAATGGCTGACAAGCACCTAAAGAAATGTTCAGCATCCTTAGTTATCAGGGAAATGCAAATCAAAACAACACTGAAATTCCACCTCACACCAGAATGGCTAAGATGAAAAACTCAGGGGACAGCAGATGCTGGAGAGGATGTGGGAAAAGAGGAACACTTCTCCATTGCTGGTGGAATTGCAAGCTGGTACAACCACTCTTGAAATCAGTTTGACAGTTCCTCAGAGAAGTAGACATAGTACTTACTACTTGAGGACCCAGCTATACCACTCCTGGGCATATACCCAGAAGATACTCTAACATGTAATAAGGACACATGCTCCACTATGTTCATAGCAGCCCTATTTATAATACCCAGAAGCTGGAAAGAACCCAGATGTCCTTCAACAGAGGAGTGGATACAGAAAATGTGGTATATATACACACTGGAGTACTATTCAGCTATTAAAAACAACGAATTCATGAAATTCTTAGGCAAATGGATGGAACTAGAAAGTGTCATCCTGAGAGAGGTAACACAGTCACAAAAGAACGCACATGGTATGCACTCACTGATAAGTGGATGCTAGTCCAAAAGCCTAAAATAAACAAGTTACAATTCACAGACCATAGGAAGCTCAAGAAGAAGGAGGACTGAAGTAGGGGTGCTTTGGTTCCTCTGAGAAAGGGAACAAAATACTCACAGGAGCAACAAAGGAGGCAAAGTGTGGAGCAGAGACTGAAGTAAAGGCTACCCAGAGACTGCCCTACCTGGGGATTCATCCTATAAACAGTCACCAAACCCTGATACTATTGTGGATGACAAGAAGTGTATAACAAAAGGAGCATGCCATGGTTGTCTCCAGAGGGCCCTGCCAGAGCCTTACAAATACAGAGGCAGATGCTAGCATTGGTTTGGGTATGGGGTCCCCAGTGTAGGAGTTGGAGGGTGGTCTGGAGGAGCTGAAGGCTACCCAGATGCCCCAGGACTCCCAGGGACTAAACCATCAACCAAGAGGTACACATGGTTCCAGCCAAAAATGTGGCAGAGGAATGCCTTGTTGGGCATCAGTGGGAGGAGTGGTCCTTGGTCAGGTGAAGGCTCAGTAGATGCCCCAACAAAGGGAAATCGAGGGAGAGGAGGTGGGAGTGGGTCAGGAGGAAGGGCAAATACTTGGAGGCAGGGGGTGGGAGGAGGGGTTAGGTTTTTTTTTTGGGGGGGGAAACCAGGAAAGGTTTTAGCATTTGAAATGTAAATGAAGATTATATTCAATAAAAAAGCAAAAGAAATTGTTCTTTGGAGAAAATCCCATCTGCATTGTCAGGAAATCAGCAGTTCAGTTCACGGGAGTCAGCTGTGGCAGCTTGATCCACTCACAAACACTTCACAAATATACCAGCAAGTCTAGTTCAGGAGTGTCAGGGTAGCAAACACGAATCAGCAGTGGTGGCACGATTCGGCAGAAACAGTTCTTTGTGACTCTCTCAATGAAGTGGAGATCAGTGGAGACCAACACAGCCTGTAAGCCCACACTCTCTGCCCATTAGGTCCTATTCATCAAACATCATGTGTCCTCCCACGGATCCTACCTCCTCAGCATGTGAGTCTGTCTTAGCAAACTCCGTATGTATGAGACTCTATCAGCTGACCTCACTCTGCCAATTGGTCTGAGTCTGCAGAAGCAGCAAGAAGCCACCAGAACACCACCAGAAGTTTTTTGGTGCGGTTTCTCTCTGTGGAGTCCTAACAAATGGTGACCAATAAACAATGGTAAGGCGAACCAATACCATCCAGCATCGGCCACCGTCTGCTGGGTCCTTCTCAACATCATGCATCATGTGTTTGCTTCAGTGAAATGTTCTTTGACATACCAACCTTCCAGAGAAACCATAAGTTTCCACTTCAGTCTCAGCTGAAGAGACAGGGATCAATCACATCCGTTGGATTGCCTTAGATCAAGTCCAGAGTTTTCTGGTTTTGTAGGACTACCCGGGGCTAGCATGGTGCAGATCACTTTTGAAACAGTTTACAGTCTACAGTTGATATCTGGATTGTATTTATCATCCAAGCGGTTACAGACTAGGGACAGGAGAAAACTTATTTTTTTTTGAGATAGGGTCTCATTATATCACCCTGACTGTCCTGGAACATTTTCTGTAGACCAGGCTGGCCTTGAGCTCAGAGATCCACCTGCATCTGCCTCCTCAGTGCTGAGATTAGAGGCATGCGCCATCTTCCCCTCAACCTTCCACTCCCTTCCCCCACCCAAATAGTTACTGACCATTTTCCAAGTTATATATGCAGTGTGTTGTAGTAAGTTAAA
This sequence comes from Apodemus sylvaticus, assembly GCF_947179515.1. NCBI lineage: Eukaryota > Metazoa > Chordata > Mammalia > Rodentia > Muridae > Apodemus > Apodemus sylvaticus. The sequence continues at coordinate 202,434,894 of NC_067472.1, forward strand.
ATTACCCAAGTCAATGCTTTGCATAATAAGTTCTTTCTTCCTTTTTCTTTCTTTTATTTTTTCCCCTTTCTTTTCTTTTAATTCCCCCCCCCCCCAGGACATTTCTCTGTGTGACAGCCCTGGCTGTTTACTCTGTAGACTAGGTTGGCATTAAACTTACTGATTTCCACCTCCCTCTGCTGCCCTAGTTCTGGAATTAAAGGCATGAATTACCACCCCCAACATACCTGCCACTCCCCTACGCCCTCACAAATAATTATTGACCATTATCCAAGTTATATATACAGTATGTTGTAAGTTAAAATTATCCATGGATAGATTTTTAGTTGTCACCCCATGTGCTATGATTTTTTTTAGCGGTTTTATTTTTTAAATATTTATTTATTTATTTTATATATGTGAGCACACTCTCACTGTCTTCAGACACACCAGAAGGGGGCATCAGATCCCATTAAGATGGTTGTGAGCCGGGCTGGAGAGATGGCTCAGTGGTTAAGAACACTGACTGCTGTTCTGAAGGTCCTGAGTTCAAACCCCAGCAACCACATGGTGGTTTACAACCATCTGTAGTGAGATCTGGCGCCCCCTTCTGGTGTGTCTGAAGACAACAGCTACACTATACTTACATATAATAAATAAATAAATCTAAAAAAAAAAAAAAGGTGGTTGTGAGCCACCATGTGGTTGTTGGGATTTGAACTCGGGACCCCTGGAAGAGCACTCGCTGCTCTTTCTTAATTGCTGAGCCATCTCTACAGCCCCTTGATTTTTTGTTTTTTTGGTTGTTGTTATAAAATCAGGTGGCTCATCTATATAGACAGACTGCAACAGGCAGGGTGGCTTCTGAGGCCTGGACTTGCCCAGCTCTTGGAAACAGAGATTTAGGCCTAGTCTTCTGAACTGTCAGTTTGAAGCCTGTCATGGAGTCAGCCTATCTTCTCATTCCTTCCTTCAATTTTGGGCCATCTTGAATCCTTGAGATGTTTCTATGGGCTGGTACAGTTTGAAAATCTGTTCATTAACAAACCTAACTAAAGCATTGATTATGTAGGGACCACAAGTCAGAGCTTCAGTAGTATCTGTCTTGTAGTCTGTTTCTCACACACTAGCAGCTCTGGCCTGCCCTATGCCAACGAGAAAACCCACAAATGGCACAGTGGAGATGGCCATTCTTTTAACTTGATTGTTTGCAGGTGCTAGCTGGTTGAAGACATCCTCCCCAGTGTAATAAGTCACTCTGGGTACAAGCTGTATTAGAACATAAAAACTTTCAGTTGTATTTATAACTAGGCCATAAATGTATGGAGTAAGCCCCAAGGTACAAGGCCACCAAGAGCTGTCTCTGAGGACAGCATGTATCCTGCAACAGTAGGGGTTGCAGAGGTGGGAATATGCTGGGGGTTCCTTATTTTCATTGTAGAGTCCCTGTCTGGTAACCAACAGTTTTTTTTGTGTTAATTCCTGGGCGGGAGGAGTTAAGAACTGGCAGTCCAATCAGCCTTCTTGTCAGCCATTGTGAGCTTGATGACAAGGTTGTTGTAATGTCTCCTGGGGGTGCCCAGATAGTAAGGGGGCTACCGGCTGGTGCAGCAAAGTGTTTGCAGCAAGCAAGTAGGATCAGGAGTCCTGGAGTCCTGGAGTCCTGGAGTAATTCAGTTTTAGTGCATTGAAAGGGTGTGGGGTGATCTCCCATTGTTTTTGTGGAGGTTCATCTGGAAGTCTCCCCTGCTGGGACCTCACCTGCTGGATGGTCTCTTTCTTGGCAGGCTTAACATGGGAGTGGTGTATCCACACTCTGATTCCGTCCACCTTAACAGCCGTAGGTGTGGTCAGGATCATGGTGTGAGGTCCTTTCCAGCGAGGTTTCAGAGTCTTGTGGTTATGTGTTGAGGATTGGTCCTAATGCTTTGAATTAATCAGGCCCCCCAAAATCGGGAATCTCTGTGTCCAAACACTGAAGGTCCTTGTCCCCAATTGGTTTTTGATAGAACAATAAAGAGTCAACAGCCAATGGCTGGGCCGGTAGACTGAGGTAGGACTTGGAGAGTTGTACAGGCTAGGGACAGGGAGAGAGGAAGGGAAGCGAGACCGCCATGATGGGGAAGAAGAAAGACCAGACTTAAAGGCCACCTGGGGTAGCAGAGATGAACTCTAAATTTTAAAAGATGTTAACTCAGGAGTACCAGAGGGGAGTGGTTGCTAGCAGTGCGGAGGATTAGAATTCCCTGACCATTAACCTAGTCAAGGCATATCAAAATTAACTGAGGTGTGTGTGTTTCATTCATGAGTTCAGAGGGTTCTGGCAGGGGGCTGGAGGGTGACCTTTGGAGAGCAACATCGTTAGCTAAACTAACCATGAGGGACCCCACACCCTCCCTACAGCTACCCCCCTCCTGCCTGGGGTCAAGGCTAGACCAAGTTCCATCTTCACCCACAGGGACATTCTTGAGTAGAAAATTCTCAGAATGTGCTTACTGATAGTTACCTGACCCTCTGGAAAGTCCCAGGTAGAGTTCAAATTCGTGTCAAGCTTGCTAGCCAATAGATTTAAAGGTCAATATGCTTAACCAATAAGTTTGAACTACAACCTGTGCCCTTAAAAAGTATAAAAACTGCTTGTACTAGCCATTCGGGCTTGCCTTCTAGTCACTTGTCTTGAGGGACTAATTGAAGGTCGACATACGACCTCATCAGCGGCAGCACTGGAGAGAGCAGGCCTTGTACTTCACCGGGACAGCACAGCAAAACTGACTCTGGTGATGAAGACTGCAGGTGAACCAGCCCTAAGGGTGAGAGCTCAGGAGAGATGTGCCTGCTCCTCTTCTGCCCTGAGGTGGCGTGCGTGCAGGAGTGACGCCTTTCCCCTCCCCTTTCCCTTCCCCTTTCCCCTCCCCTTTCCCCTCCCCTTTCCCCTCCCCTTTCCCCTCCCCTTTCCCCTCCCCTTTCCCCTCCCCTTTCCCCTCCCCGTTCCCCTCCCATTTCCCCTCCCCTTCCCCTCCTCTTTCCCCTCCCCTTTCCCCTCCCCTTTCCCCGCCCCTCCCCCTCCCCTTGCCCCTCCCCTCCTGCAGCAGTGTTGGGGGCGGGGCTGGCCCTAGGGTCATGCGAGTGGGATAGCAGACCCTGCACCTGGCCTGGGCAGCACGGTAATGCTGGCTCTAGATGAGGGAGGATGGGTGAGCCAACCCTGAGGACAGAGCAAGAGAAAGCAAGCTCCACCCCTAGTCTGCTATGAGGTGGCAAGAGGGCAGGGGTGATGTCCTCGGACGCCCGGCCTTGCCGCCTGCAGGAGCTGGGAAAGCTGACTCTGGGGTCATGAGGGCAGGAGAGCTAGCCCTGCCCCTCAGTGGCTGTAGCGTTGGGCAGAGTGGGCAACTCAGTGGAACTGGCTCTAGGGCGTAGGTGGGCGTGAGCTGGCATGGCGCACATGAGAACAGGAGAGCTGACCCCGCCTCCTGCCGGTGGCTGCACTGGGTGGCATAGCTAGAACAGTTCTGGAGAGCTTGCCCTGGTTGTGCGGATAAGGGAGAGCCTGCGGTGACTGCTCAGCTGCCACCCAGGTTCAGACCCAGGGTTCTGAACTGACCCCTCCCCAAATCCACCTCATCTGCATATAGTTGGGACTTGTGAGAGGGCCAGTCCTGCTGTTCTAAAGCGGCAGGATCTCCATGACACAGGGCGACAACAGGATTCCTGGGAGGAGCCCCAGTGAGGATCCAATACTCAGTGGTGTCACAGAAGCCAGAGATCTTGAACCACACCAGTGACTCACTGCAGTGAACATTTGCAGGTGAAGATGTGGGGCAGGGGGATAGACTGTGGGACACACTGTGACACACCACAGCTCCAACGATGAGACGTTTCCTGTGCTTTGTTTTGGTTGTTTGTGTGTTTTTTTTTGGGGGGGGGGGAGGTTGCAAGGGCAAAGGGGCAGATATGGGGGGATGGGGAGATGAACAGGACTTGGGTGCATGATGGGAAATGCACAAAGAAACAATAAAAAGATTTTTTTTAAAAAGGAAAATAATTTAAATGTATTTTTATGAGTATGGGTGTATCACCTACATCATTGTCCATGTGTCATCTGCATGCAGTGCCCTTGGAAGCCAGAAGAGGGCATCAGAGTCCCTGGAACTGGAATTACAGATTGTTCTGAGCTACCACATGGGTGCTGGGAGCAAAAAACTATTTCTCTTCAAGAGCCTCCAATATTACAAAACACTGAATTCTCTATCCCTTCCTTCCTTCCTTCCTTCCTTCCTTCCTTCCTTCCTTCCTTCCTTCCTTCCTTCCTTCCTTCCTTCCTTCCTTCCTTCCTTCCTTCCTTTTGGTAGTCCAGGCTGTCCTGGAACTGACTCTATAGATCAGGCTGCCCTTGAACTCAGAGATCTGCCTGCCTCTATTTCCTGAGTTCTGGGATTAAAGGCCTGTGCCACCGCTGCCTGTCTTTATTTGTTTTACTGAAACATTGTTTGTGTAACAGCCCTTGTTGTCCTGTCCTCTGGAATTAAACAAACAAACAAGTCTTTAAGCAAGAACTTTGCCAAGCTTCTCTATTTTGATTAATGTGTGTGAATAATTTGGTTTCCACTAGAGTCTGTATTCTCTGTCCCATTCCTCTCAGTAATAAATATGACACTGGGGCGATGGCTCCAGGTCCTCAGAGGCAGTGGGGCGTTGGCTCCAGGTCCTCAGAGGCACTGGGGCGTTGGCTCCAGGTCCTCAGAGGCACTGGGGCGATGGCTCCAGGTCCTCAGAGGTCTGTACCTCAGGCTCTGCAGCTCAGCTCCTGTGTGACAAAGCCTGTTTCTCCCACACGACACAGGAGACCCACCATGTGTGACACTCAGCTCCTCCTGCATCTGCCTGAGTCACCTCTGCCTGGTTCTCCAAGGACATGGATTGGGGGTGGAGATCACAGAGACCAACAGTGGCTGAAGGAGGCCTTTGCAAGGATCTGAGGTCCCACAGGGAGCCATGTTCTCTCTGACAGACCCACCCTACACTAGATGGAAACAGGGGTTGGTCAGAGCACCGTGAGCAGGATGACAGGCCCTGCATCCCCCCTGTGCTGAAGGGATCCAGGCAGGTCACATTTGACTGGTTGACCACCCCTGCTGTAGAACTAGACATGAGACTGCAGTTCTCCCAGAGAACGCCAGGGGGCGATATCAGGATGACTCAACACTCAAGCAATTTGTTCCCTGAGCCTAGGGAGATTTGTTTACCTGGCCTAGGAGACTGCTTTCCATCCCTCTTCCTACTACCCTGGATCTCCCTCCCTAGACCCTGCTCTGTTTCTGTTTCTGTCTGAGAATAGCCCTCTGTCTGGGGAACCTGAAAGTCCCCTCCCTCTGTCATCCCCCATAGAAGACAGGATTGCTGATGGGGCGTCACCCAGACAAAGGGCAGAGCTGACCCAGGAAGACCAGCGAGAGCTGTGCTCAGCCAACACAGGGCAGCTGACCCACAACGCTGCAAGGTCCCTGGGCGTCTCCTTCTGAGTCTCAGACTGGAGAACACAGCTACACAGATGCCCAGGCCATCAGCCAACTGTTCTGATGGCTTATGAGACTTTGCAGGAAGGTCATGCATGTCCCCATGAGAGGGACAGAGGACATAGGTCCTCTTGATGATTCATGTCCTCAGGGAAGAAGTCTAATGAATCGTCTCCTGCAGACAAACGGTAAGGGACGCTGCTGATCTGGGCAGCCGTCCTGCCCCAGTGTCAGGGCCTTGCTCGTGTTCAAGGCTACCTTGTAGACACTGCGACATTTGTTCCCCAAGTGTGCTGTCTGTCGCTGGGAAACGGAGACACAGGGACACAGTGGCCACATGAGCCTCCCACAGGCCACAGGTGACAGATGGGAAGCACCAGGTCTCTGTCTCCAGCCACGAGTCCAGGGATCCACCCTGGAGCCTTCTCAGGTGTCTGTGAATCAGAGAGGAGCTCATGTTGATCTTGGTCATCAGCTGCTCAAGGGGACATCTTGTCCAAGAACTGAGAACAAACGGACAGTCAGATGTGACTCCAGAAGTAAGCCGCGTGTCTGTGAGGGATTCTGAAGCATTCAGGCCTCCTGAGCCCACAAATGAGACAGGAAGTCCTGTTTTCCTGTGTGTAGCTGTCACTCAACACTCAGATCACTGTTCCCCTGAGACGTGACCTTGCCCAGGAGACTGCTTTCCATCCCTGTCCCCACTAACCTGGGTCTCCCTCCCTAGACCCCTCTCTGTTTCCTGTGTCTGTGGACACCCCTCTCTGTGGGGATCCTGGAAATTTCCTCTCTTCTAGCATCTCCCAAGGGAAAGACAGGACTTTTCCTGCAGAATCGCCCAGTCAAAGGGCGTAGGTGACCCAGGAAGACCAGAGAGAAGTTGGGCTCAGCCAACACACAGCCCAGCCGACCCATAAGGCTGGAAGGTTGCCTTGAAGCAGTCCGTAGGAAGAGGGGCCCACAGTCCTTTCCAGGATACACCGGTCACCTCTGCCCCAACACCAAGACATGAAATTTTTCACACAGCCTCTCTTGGGCCTCTGTCTTGGGTCAGGAACTTCACTGGTGGCATTAGTGATAAAGGGTTTATCTTCACCCCCAGTCATCACACAGCTGGTCCCTTCCAACGCTCAGAGACATCCATGTCACCTTCCTGCTAGGAAATCCCACCTTCCCAGAGCACTGAGGGCACAGGGCAGACTGGGAGCTCAGCTGGGTCTCTGTGTCACAGGGACACATAGGCAGGATGGAGACTCCCACTTTGATGCTGACAGACTCACATCCAGGAGTCAGCAGATGTCAGCCCTTGGATGAGTCATTTTTCTCTGAGTGCATGTCGACCTTATCAGCCTTGTCGCTCAAGGTGTTGGCTGAGGAGAAACATAAAGGGAGAAAAGTTGAGAAAGATGCGGGACAGCACAGAGAGTGGAAGGGACTGAGCAGTGCCGTGGACACAGGCCCACCACCCACAGCCCGTGGGATTCTGGGAAGTGCTCCTGCTGAGAGACAACTCAGCTCAGAAGGAGGAAGGACAGCAGAGGCCAGGTGCCTTGTGGGAGCTGAAGGCCTTCTCCTCAGAGGAAGGACAGTACAGTGAGAATACCTATGGAGGTGTCCTCTGAGCATCTTGACAAGGGCTGTAACCCCTGGAGGAGGCTCCTGCTCACAGGTTAGTGTTTCAAAGATCTGACTGTGCGTGGGAAGGGGAACTCAGAGGCCAGAGGTGTCCTGAAGAGCTGAAGATGTCTAGAGGAGACTTCGTTTCTGTTTGTAGTCACTGTGCAGAAGGTACAGTGAGGCACGGAGGTCAGCACAGGAAGCTCTGAGCAGACAGGAGCTGATGAGGGGAGAATGGAGCCCCAGCTGCCCCTATTCAAAATCAGTCACACGGCTGCCATTGGAAGCCGATGTTCCCACCCATGACAGGGCGACTCTCCAGATAGAAATCAAACCTGGGAGGGCCAGAGAGGCACCTCAGTGTGTGGAGACATGACAGTGAGTTCATTCCTCAGGTCGCAGGGCAGATGGAGATACGGACTCCTGCAGGGTCCTCTGTGCTCTCCACACAGGCGCGTGCCACTCCCCTGCAGTGTGCACACTGAGGCAGGTGCCTTCCCAAACTCATGCATCCAATACAGAAATAAATCACACTTGAATGTAATGATTGCCATTTGCTACAAACCTGAGAACTATGTAGATAAATTCGTGGAGATAGCCTTTTCCCTCCCTCCCCCCGTGCCTCCCTTCCTCCCTGCCTCCCTCCCTCCCTTCCTTTCTTTCTGTTTCCTCTGTTTTCCCCAACCCCTGTCCATTTTCACCTCCATTTTCTGAGATCTTTTCAGGAACTGAACCTTCCAAAAAGATAATTCCAATTGTTGTCCTCACAAACACCTTTTCTAGTGAACCGGAAGTCAGAGTACCCAGAGGGGAAACTTACTGGTTTAATGGAACTGTAGATAGAACAGAAAACATTTCAGAAAGTGAGGACTGTGTGGAGGATGAGGAGGAGGAGGAGGATGAGGAGGAGGAGGAGGAGGAGGAGGAGGAGGAGGAGGAAGAGAAGGTCAGAGAGCCCCTTCTCCTCACACCAGACACTCTTTATATGAAGGGTGATATGGGGACACCTGAGTCGAGGATTCCACAGCGAGGAAATGACACACTCTGAGGTTCTGAGGGCATGGAGGTCACGTTGCTCCCCTCCACTGAGGGTGCACCCCTACCCACAGGCATGAGCTGAGGCATGCTCAAACCTGCTCAGGATTTGTGGCTTCTGTCTCTTCCCTTCTAGCCTCCCTCTTAACCTGCTGCCTCCTGCCCACCATTGCACAAGTCACCGTGGAATATTCACCATCCCACGTGGTTGAAGGAGAAAATGTTGTTCTACGTGTTGACAGTCTGCCAGAGAATCTTCGAACCATTGTCTGGTTCAAAGAGGAGACAGACTCGAGGCACGCAATAATACTGTATTCGCTGGCCTATGACCTACTTGTGACAGGGCATGTGCACAGTGGTAGAGAGAGATTGTCCAGAAATGGGTCCCTGTGGATCGAAAATGTCACCCAGAAGGACACAGGATTCTACATTCTTCAAACCAGAAGGGAACATGGAGAAATTGTATCAAATGTACCCGTGTATATTCAAGTGCACTGTAAGTAATTGTTTGTGAACTCTGGGTTCTGGGTGGGGTCCTTCCACTAGGCATGCAGAAGTGTCAGGCCTGGCCTGTGTCTCCTTCCTCCTGCATTGTGTCTCCACGTTGGGACTTGAGCATTTAGTGAAGGACACACATGGTGGAGAATAATGTCAATTGTGCAGAATCCTTCAATTGACTTCACCTTGGAGAGACCTGCCAAGGACAGGCCAGCCAAGGACATCAGCCTCTGTCTAGACTCTTGGGGTCCTTTGTAGGAAACTGAGCTTCAGGAAGACCTTGAGGGGAGTGAGAAGGGCCTGTGGTAGCCATGGGCGTCTTACAGAATTGTGTCTCCACACCTGTATTCCAGACTCAACTCCTGGTGGCCCTGAGGAGTTTTTTGCTAGGGTTGGATCTTGACTTTCTGTCTGCAGAGAAGAGTGCTTGTGAGTCCTCAATGTCTTCCTCCCTGTGGAACAGACAGAGCACTGCCATGAGAACCATGATTAGGCTGCGTCTCCTGGCTCTCCCTAGTGACCCAGAGTGACAGCACACCAGGGCAGACTCCCAAGACATTAACCCAGGGTCCTGATGGGCTTCTGAGAGTTCCAGGAAGGCCAGGGTCCCATCAGGGAGGGACAGAGGACACAGTCTTCCTGACAGGTTCTTGCCTTTTGGAACAAGTATGTTTTTCCCCAGGCCAATGAGGACAGGCTCTGCTGCTGTGGACAGTTCCCCAGACATGAGCTGCAGTTCCCACAGTGAAGAGCAGAGATAGCCTGGGACAGTCAAGGAACACTAACAAACCTATATTCCTGAATCAGGATGTCACTTGACCCTGACATTTATCTCTTCTCTGTAGACCTGGAGCTCACTGGCGCAGTCTCCTCAGACCTCTTAACTGCTTCCTGTATCTGCTACCCTGCTAGGGGTTCTTGTTCGCATTCCAGACATGTATTTTCTCTGGGAATGAAAGGGTGTCCTATGGGAATCAGCTAGACAGAGGTTGAGGGCATCTTAGAAAGGCCAGGGAGCACATGGGCAGACCCACCACCAGTTCAGCAGGCAGAGAAAGTGTGAGCACCATCTTGAAACCCTCCAAGGGATGATGGAGCCCAGAGCAGTCCTTCCAGGACGCAGGTCAACTTCTCCCACACTCAGGATGTGAGCTCCTGTCAGGTCTGCTCCTGGGCCTTTCTTCTCCCTCAGAACCATGACTGGTGACTGCAGTGAGATGGTGTCTGTCCCCTTCCCCACTCATCATGCACCTGGTCCCTTTGGATCCCTCACAGACAGCTGTCACCTTCTTCCTGAGAGCAAATTCCATCTTTCAAGAGAACTGAGGACACAGGGCAGACTTGGTGCCCAGCTGGGATTCTGTGTCACACAGGGAGTGCAGAGGCTCCCTCTTTGGTGCTGACTGACCCAGGATGAGAACACAAGAGAGAGCCACCCTTGGGTGAGCCTCCATTGTCTGGGGGACCAGATGGGATACAGGCAGAGGACACACCAGGCTGCAGAGTCCAGGGAGGCCCCCTCTGTACTCTCTGCAAAGGCTGTAGCACCTGGCAGGCCCTCCTGACCATGGGTGAGGAGACCACACTCTACAGAGTGTGAGAGGAGAGTTATTTTCAGTTATTCTCTGGAGTCTCCTCAGGAGCTCAATGTCCTGAGAGAGTCTCAGGGCTTGTAGGAGAGAAGACCCAGTGTGACAGAGGCTCAGCAGAAGCAGGAGGCTCTTGGTGAAGAAGTAGGGGAAGGAGGAGACTGTTCTCACACACAGTGAATCAGCATGCGCACATTGGTCTGAAGTCTGATGATCTCAGCTGTGAAATCCCAAACAAGAACCCAAGCTGGTGTTGATCTGTGACATGGCCCAGTGGGTCTGGGTGTTTGCTTCATGTCTGATGACCTGAGAACCAGTGAATGGAAGATGTCCCCTGACGTCCACCTAGAGATGGTATCCTGTACACACACACACACACACACACACACACACACACACACACAGACACAGACACAGAGATACACAGACATTCACACACACACACAGACAGACACAGACACACACACACACACTCACACATACACACACACTCATACACACACTCACACACACATGCATCCAGTGTAAAAAATAAACAAAGTTAATGGAAGAATTGTACACTGTATCCTCATACTTATAAATTTGTTAAACCCATGAGCATGCATGTGTGGGACCTTGAAAGGAATGGTTCTGAGACATTATTCATTCATTCATTCATTCATTCATTCATTCAATCATTCATTAGTTCCCCACAGATATCTGATGTGCTTTCAGGCAGCCTCTCTTTAAAAAATATAAGACCACAACCAATTCTCACAATTCTCTTGCCCTTGTGTACTGGAAGAGAGATCAATGACAAAATCTAGAAGATAATCAGGTGTTGGGGGCAGTCATTAAAGAAACAGAAACACACCAAAAGCTTCAGAGAGTGAAGACTGGTCTGTTGGGAAGAGGTCGGAAGGCAGCTCTCCAACGCACATTACACTGAGTGTGAGCAGGGGTCTAAGGTCAGTGAGGCAGGGCCATGTTCACACCCAAGGAGAGCACCATAGAGCGGAAATGACAAGTGACGACACGGAGCACAAGGAGGTAATGTGCTGACCTCCACCACGTAGGTCAGGGAGGCCCTCACCCCCACACCTCAGCTGAGCAATGCACACAGGCACTCAGGACACAGGGCGCCATCTTAGCTAAACACAGAAGTCCTAGTATTGATGACTCTCTGTTACCTTCTAGCCTCTCGCTACATCTGCGGCCGTCCATCTCCACCTGTACAGCCCACTGTTGAGTCAGTGCCGCCCAGCGTTGCTGAGGGGGGAAGCATTCTTCTCCTTGTTCACAATCTTCCAGAGCATCTTCAGTCCTTCTTCTGGTACAAAGGGCTGATTGTATTCAACAAGGTTGAGATTGCCCGCTACAGAACAGCCAAGAATTCAAGTGAGCTGGGCCCTGCCCACAGTGGTCGAGAAACGGTGTTCAGCAATGGCTCCCTGTTGCTGCAGAATGTCACCTGGAAAGACACGGGATTCTACACCCTACGAACTCTGAATATGCATAAGAAAATGGAATTAGCACACTTTTACCTCCAGGTGGACAGTAAGTGATTCTCTGTGATCATTCAGTGCTGGGTGGGGCTTTGGCACCCAGGCTGCCCATCCTGTCACGTGACTACCTCCTTTCCATACTTTATCCCCATGACAGGGTTTATCCATTGTGTGCAGGACACACATGTAGGAGGGAAATACCCACGGGTCAGACTCTGTCTTCTGACTCACCCTCGTATCTAGGAGGACCTAAGATGGCCCACTGCTCTGTCGGTTGAGGTTCTTGCGATGCACGTGAGGAACCCGTGGCCTCCTCACAGAGTGGTGAGCATGAGGAAGCTCTGGCTCCAGTTGTCTGACCCAGGTTGGACTAACAATGTCCTGGGTACCATGTTCCAGGAGTTCTCCTGGTCTGAGCAGACAGTGAACAATGGTCTTTGGCTGTCTACATCAATACAGTGGATTTCTTATCATTAAACAGGGGAGTTTTCATAAAAAACGAAAAGAAAAGTAAAAAACAACAGAAAAAAAACCAAAGCAACCCAGGATTGTCATAGACAAAATGGAGAGAGCTGGTTCCTGCCTGTGTCCTCACAGTCTGCTCATCCTGCTCTTATAGCACATGTGACCAGGGTAGAAAGGCTCACAGTGTACTGGCCCCTCACACATCAGTCACCAGTTGAAAGATGTACTATACATGTGCCCACCGACTCTGGCTTGTGTTATGTTGACATAAAGCCTGCCAGCATAATTCCTGGGGCTGCTAAGAAGACCAGCCTGCTCCAAGCCCTCACCTAGCCCTAGCCCTGGCGGTTACAGGCAGAGTGGTAAGAACATGGAGAACGTGAGATCAGAGGTTGACTGCAGGTACAAAGGAAAATTCAGAAAGTGACTGTTCAGGGTGTGTAGAGACCAAGGTCATGGGGAGTTGTCCTCTCAAAGTGCAGTGTGCACAAGTGTGTGCTGTGTCTGAGGGAGCACAGTGAGGGGGCGGCTGTGGAGACACCAAGGAGAGGGCAACATGCAGAGGAAGTGACTCCAGGGCACTGAGGGAACAGAGGCCATTTCACTGACTTCCTCAGGTGGGAGAGACACACACACCTGCATGTCTAGGCAGGGTGAAGAATCCATGTTGTGAGGACTCAGGCCACCACTTTTATACCCAGCACAATGATCCCGTGTGATGGCTTTTCTCCTTTCCCTTCCAGCCTCCCTTTCCTTGTGCTGTGACCCTCTCACCTCTGCCCAACTCACGATCGAGCCAGTGCCAGTACATGCTGCTGAAGGGGGCAGTGTTCTTCTCCAGGTCCGTAATCTGCCAGAAGAGCTGCAAACCTTTTCCTGGTACAAAGGAGTGTATAGCACTGAGGCCTTTAAAATTACAGAATACAGCGTAGCGACGAAGTCCATCTCTAGCGGCCGTGCACACAGCAGAAGAGAGAAAGGGTACACCAATGGATCCCTGCTGCTCCAGAATGTCACCGAGAAGGACTCGGGCTTGTACACACTCGTAACGACAGACAGCAATTTCAAAATTGAAACAGCACACGTACAAGTCAACGTGCACAGTAAGTGACTCTCAATGGCTTCCAGCTGCTGGGTGTGGCTTTGCCTACTTCTGGAGTGGACTGTGAGGAGTGGGCTGTGCTGCTCTCTCCCCCACCACACTGTGTCCTCACTTTGGCATTTGGCAGTTACTGCAGGGCACACCCGGTGTGGACCACCAGCATTAGATCAGAGCTCTTCCCCTTTCGTTTCCTGCAGAGGTAGACTCAGCCTAAGACCGTCAGACTAGGCCCTGACCCTTGGGGTCTCACCGTGCCCACAGCCCTGATAGAGACTCCATGGGGTCTGATAAGTCCTAGCTGAGGAAGTCACAGAGTCCCCACACACAGCACCAGGAAGGCCTGGCCGCAAATCTCTGTGATGGTTACATCCATGGAGAGCCTGGAAAATGTTTTCGTCATTGCTTGGCTTTGGATTTCTGTAAGCGCTGACGTGGTACACGGCTGTCCTGGCATGTGTCACCATCCATGCATTGCCGTGAGAGCCACTGTTGTGATAGTTACCCTGGACATCTTCCACAGAGACCCCGCCAGGAATGCATAGCTAAACAGGACGATCTGTTCCCCAGGCCATTCACTAGCTGCTTGGATGGCCTTATGCTACCCTCACAGGAAGGTCAGGGTCTCCAAGGTGATGGACAAAGGATACTGGTCCTTTTGGCAAATGTTTGTCCTCTGGTGTCCAGCTCTTGGAATTCTCTCTCACAGGCAAAAAAAAAAAAAAAAAAAAATCTCAGAGTTGCTAAACTGGGCAGCTCCCCGACATGAGAAGCAATTCACTAGATGTCAAAGTAACTCAGCCTAAGACTTCAGAATCTATGCAATCTCGTGAGGGTCTTGCCTTCCTCAGAATGCAGAAAACTTAGAAAAGCAATTCTAGGCACCTCTCACTTAGGGTGTATTCTGGCTCCATCCCTGACCCTGCAGACCTGGACTTCTCTTGGGCAGTCTCTCAGACTACTTAGCACATTACTCTGTCAGAGGATCCTGTGTTACTAGGTTCCAGGCTCTCCCTAGCATATCCCATGGGGGAATCACCTAGACAGAGGACCGCTGCCTCCCAGGAAGGTCATGGCAGACCCTAGGTGAGGTTCAGCCAGCACATGATGCTGTGAGTCCCTCGGAAACTCTGCCTAGGTTTATGGGGCCACTGTCCTCTCTCTAGGGTCCAGGTGAACTCCTGATTCTCAACCACATTTAACTCCCCACACAACCGCTCCTGGGTCTCATGGCAACACACCCTGACTGGTGACTCCAGTGAGCATGGGTCTGTCCCCTTCCTAGTCATCTGTCAGCAGGTCCCTTCCCAGTCCTCACAAGCATCTCTGTCTTGTTCGTGTAGAGTTGATCCCACCTTAGTATTGAGGACAGGGGCAGCTTAGGATCCTGTGTCATAAAGGACACACTGGGAGAACACAGCAAGGGCAGCCCTGTGGTGAGCTGTGCTGCCTCAGGGTAGAGATGATTATCAGCCTTGTGCTTGGTTCCATCCCCCACAGCAGTCAGCATCACCCTGGGAAGGGCTCCTGCCTGGGCAGAGGCTGAGCTCAGAGGGGGAAGGCTCCAGAGCTTGGGGGCGGAGCTGGAGCAAATGCAGTTCTGCACAGAGGGAGGGCAGAGCAGGCAGGCGGCCAAGGAGGTCCACTGTGTACTTCTCCACAAAGCATGCAGCCCTGGTCATGTCTCCTGCTCACTGGGAAGGAGGACAGGGCCTGACTGTGTGGGAGCAGGGGAGCTACCAAGGAAGGAGAGGAAAGTCTCCCTCAAGTTGACATCTGACCTCCATCTAGGGGCCGTGGCCTGTCATTAAGCATACACACAGGATGGTGTACACCTGCACCTCACACACACCCACACCCATACCCCTCCACACACCTTCATATGGAGTTGGAGCTCGCAGTTTAACCAGTGGCAGTAGCTCCAGGTATCAGAATGTCATTAACAGTAGGACATCCAAGAACTTTTCACATCTGCCTATCTACCCACAGGCATACGAGCCTGTGTAGGCACTGGATTTTCTTAAAATATCAAGTCAGACGTTTTTACTAACAAGGGCCTAGCTGTAATGGGCTGAAAGACAGACCAGGACGGCCATGTCAAGGTGAGGTAAGGTGCTGACTGGACCAGAATGGAGGCTGGGGAGTGAAAACCTGGGGTCTGTAGAGGAAGAAGTGAGAGGAATTTTGCCTGCACCCCTCATCTTCTGAGAGTGAGCAGGCGTGTGCGGACGGTGAGCGTGGAGACTCCTGAGGACAGAGTTCCCCACAGCAGAAGCCACACACAGTCGGAATCATGGGTGTCCTTCGCTCAGTCCCCCTGACCTGTGCAGACTCCCACCCACCTCCGCAGAGTGAAGGATCTATGCTTCTCTGCTCCCAGGGCCCCATCTTTTCACCAAAGAGCAAGGTGTCAATATGGAGGGTGTGAGCTTTCCTTTCTTCCTTCCCTTTCCGTCTGTGTCATCCTCCTGCCGTGGTCCAGCTTCCTGCTGCATCAGCAGGAGGAGAATCAGGAAGCCAAGGATGCAGACTCAACTCTACTTGTCCCCAGAGAGCTTCTCCTCAGGACTGGCTTTGGACTTCCTGTCAGAGCTGACAGGGAACAAGGCTTGGCTGGGTGTCCAAGTCCCATTGGCTGTAGGACAGCTCTGCACTGCCATGACAGCTGCAGTCATATAGGTCATCTGTGCTCCTCATACTCCTGCGTCTCAATGGACAGGTGCCAGGACAGATCCCAACTGTTCCCATGGACTTAGGAGACATAGGGAAAGAGAACGTCCCCAAGGAAAGGGCAGAGGTAACAGTTGTCCGGGCACCTCCTTGTCCTCAGGAGTCCAGGCTAGGGTCATGGAGCAGATGCTGCTGCCGTGAGCAGCTTCCCCATCCCCAGGTCAGAATATAGCTCATCCCTAATCTTAACTCATAGGCTCTGCTGTGACCATGCACAGTGGTTGAATCAGTGTCACACAACCCATGGGTCGCAGATGCAAACACAACACATGACTGTGGTCGCAGCTCCAAGTTCTCCTCCCTGGAAGCTTTATGAAGTGTGAGCTATAGTGGGGCTGGGTGAGCTGTCTGGAGGATGACGGTCCCTCCTCTGTTCCCCTCCTCTGTTTCTTTGCAGAGCTTGCCACACAGCCTTTCATGAGAGCCACGGCCAGCAGCGTCAGAGTGCAGAGCTCAGTGGTCTTCACTTGCTTCTCAGACATCACTGGGGTCTCCATCCGTTGGCTCTTCAATAATCACAGTCTGCAGCTCACAGAGAGGATGACCCTGTCCCCGTCAAAGTGCCAACTCAGGATTCATGCTGTCAGGGAGGAGGATGCTGGAGCGTATCAATGTGAGGCCTTCAACCCAGTCAGCTCGAAGCCCAGTCTCCCTGTCAGCCTGGTGGTGACGAAGGAGTGACCCCTCCTCTCATGGTTCATCTGCCTGGGGACCTTTATGTATTGAGATGTCCACACTTACTGACCCTTGCCTGTTACAGATTTCCATTCGTTCTCATCGCCACTGGACATTTCTTCCATGCCTCCTAGACTGACTGGTTTTGTGTGTCAACTTGACACAGAGTGTAGTTATCACGGAGAAAGGAGCTTCAGTTGGGGGAATGCCTGCATGAGACCCTGCTGTGGGGCATTTTCTCAATCAGTGATAAAGTGGGGAGGGCCCATGGTTGGTGGTGCCATCCCTGGGCTGTTCGTCCTGGGTTCTATAAGAGAGCAGGCTGAGAAAGCCAGGGAAGTGAGCCAGTAAGAAACATCCCTCCATGGCCTCTGTATCAGCTCCTGCTTCCTGACCTGCTTGAGTTGCAGTCTTGACTTCCTTTGGTGATGAACAGCTGTATGGAGTTGTAAGGTAAATAAACCCTTCCCTCCTCAACTTGCTTCTTGATCATGATGTTTATATAGGAATAGAGACCCTGAGTAAGACAGCTCCCCACACCTGATCCTGAACCCCTCCGTTCTCTTCCACATCCCCTCTCCTACCCTGTTGCCTCCCTCATGTGCCTTCTACAACTATTTTCCCCCCTTCTATGTGAGACTCAAGCATCCTCATTTGGGCCTTCCAACGTTTTGTGCTTCATCGAGTCTGTTGAGTGTAGTGTGTATGTCTTTTATTTTATGTCTAATATCCATTTATGAGTGAGTACATACCATGCATACCATTTTTGGACTGAGTTACATCACTCAGCATGATGTTCTCAAGTACCATCCATTTGCCTTAGAATTAATGATGTCTTTGTTTTTAGTAGTTGTCTAGCATTCCACGGTGTGTACCGCACCACATTGTCTGTATCCATTCTTCTAAGCTGAGGGTACCCTCCCCACACTTCTCAGCTCACTCTTCATGCACAGTGCAGCCCAAGGAGAAAGGGTTCCCTTGTCCTTAATGGACAGAGTTTCATGCCTTTTCAGAAACAAAGGGGGAACTGAGGCTGACAGGTGTCTTAGTTAGGGTTTTAGTGCGATGAACAGACACCATTCAGTTGTGACTGGTTTACAGGTCAGAGATTCAGTCTGGTATTCTCAAGGCGGGAGAATGGTAGAGCCTGGGCAGGCATGGTGTTAGAGACCTGAGAGTTCTCCATCTTCATCTGAGGGCTGTTTGCAGATCCCTCCCTTCCAGGCAGCTAGGGCTATGGTATTAAAGTCCAAACCCATGGTGAAACATCTACGCCAACAAGACCACACCTCCAGTAGTGCCACTCCCTGTCCCAAGCATATACAAACCATCACATTCCACACCTTGGCCCCCATAGGCTTGTCCAAACATATGTGTCTATAGGGGTGATACCTAAACAGCATAATAAAAGCATATTTAGTCCAACTTCCAAAGTCCTTATGGTCTATAGCAGCCTCATAAACTTAACTTCTGCTCCCCTCTGTATTGGTGGTTGTTAGACAATGGGTGGGCTTGTAACCTGGGGTGCATATTTGTTGGCGTTGAGACTGGGGCTGGCTCAGGTTTTGTTGGGGGCAACTTGGAACCTAATACTTGGCTTGTTAGTTTACCTGAGTTCAAAATTAAGTTAGGTTCTCTAAAATGGAGTCTGAATGTAAAAGCTTTGGCATCTCATGCCCCCCTTCCCCTTGTGACTAGAAGGCCCAATTTTTCGACTTACTGAAGCTTCATGAATACAGTAACAGGCCTATGGTGTCCCTGGGGCACGGGCAGGGGCCCATCAGTGGAAGACAGGAAGGAGTCTTGAGTCTAAATTATTTTCCTGCCAGCCAGGGTCTCCTTCAACTGCAAACAGATGTGTGGTGGATCTCTGTAGCACAGGGACCCTTTCAGCGAGGCTCTGGTGACCCCTGGCAGTATCTCTTGACTAGGACCCAATCTTCGGACTAATGTTGGTGGAGCTGCAGAGGTGGACCTGTTTTATGGAAAGCACAAAATTTAAGCCAAACACATTTATGTATCCATTGGACACCCTTGAAATTGTGTAACAATTGGCAGTCATCTGTTTTTATAATAACTTCTGCCCATAGGAAAACCAAATAAAACTTAACAGGTGTGAGTCCCATCTAGTAGGGGAGTTCTTTACTGTATAACACATGAATAGGAGAAGTGTCACTCGGTCACCGTCAGTCTCTAAGTTCTCTTTTAGGATTCTGTTTGTTCTTCTCTACCTGTCCTTAACTCTGGGGTCTGTAAGCACAATGAAGTTTCCAATCAATCCCCAGAATATTAGCTAATCTCTAATTTACTCGGGGCACAAATGTTGGTCCATTGTCTGACCCTATAAACTTAGAAAAACCATATCTTGTAAGAATTTCTTTCAGTAGTTTCGTTGTTACCTTCTGTAGGTCTCCTATTAATTTGAGAAAGTCTCAGTCCATCCTGAACAGGTATCTTTAGGGCCCCCTTATCTCCTTCCTTCGAGGCTGCTTTAGGCCTTTATTCAATGTGCATCCACATTTCAACCTTTAGTGAACAGAGTGGCAAATGAGCCAGGAGGCCAGGCCCAGTGACCTGCAAATGATCTGCAAATGTGGTGACACAGAGCTCCTCAGGGTCCCCACAGAGGGTCTGAGGAGCCACACTGAAACCTGAGTCTGCAGGGTCAGGCTCCACATCAGGGTGGCCAGGGTGATGTGAGAGTCCTGTTCAAACCCCTTGAATGTGTAAAAGCAAGGCTATCATGGGAAAAGGAACCAACTCAGAACCGTGTGCACTGAGGACTCTCTGCATGGCCTTTCTCCAGGCGTATATCCACCAAGGACCCTGAGCACTGGCTGGTCTGCGTCGCCCGGTGGCAGCAGGGCTGAGGACCCGGTGCTCCCTTCCCAGCCTGGTGGCTAGTGAGTGTGTGCCGGAGCTAAGGGAGGGAAGCCAGGCTCTTCAACCTCATCTGATGGCCTCTGCCCACAGCAAGCATTGGGTGGTGATGGGCAACAGAGGAGTTGAGGAGGGGAAGGCAGCACTCTTGGATAAATGTGGGGAGATAGACAGGAAGCCATGAATTCCTTACCCAAGGCCAATTTCAGAGGGAGGGGAGGGTTACAATCTAAGCTTTGAACAAGGGCGGGAGTGGAGGAGTAGGGACCATGGCTGGATGGGGCATCACTTAAGACTTAAGAAAGCATCGGTACAGCCAAAGCACCCCAAGCCAAGCAGTAGTCAGTCCCACAGCTGCAACCTGAAGCCTTCCTATCTATTCTAAGGGCCACCACACAGCTGTGGTGGAAGGCAGGGCAGACCCAGGCCAAGTGTCAGCAGCAGGTGACTGTGTGGCTGTGTCTGTTCACAGTTACCTTAGCTGTGCCCACCGCTCCCAAAGGAATCCGATTTCAACACCTTCTTGATCCCAGACATTCATCCAAGCAGACAGCAGTACTTCTGGGAACATAGGCCCACATTTAAGGCTGTGTATTCAGTTTTCATATATTGTTCATGGAGGCCCAATTGTCATGCCTGTCCATCTTGTAAGTGTCATGTCCTTGTCCTTCTCCAGGCTCCAGATAACTGTGCTGCCATGTACTCCTTTTTGGACTTCTTCCACCTCTTCCAACAATTAGAAATTTTGTGGGATTTTTACTCCCGAGCCTGTGGTGGCTGCCATCTTGCGTCTCTATTGCTTGAAGTGTTTTGGACATCTCTCTCTTTTTTTTTTTATTCGATATAATTTATTTACATTTCAAATGATTTCCCCTTTTCTAGCCCCCCCACTCCCCGAAAGTCCCGCAAACCCCCTTCTCTTCCCCTGTCCTCCCACCCACCCCTTCCCACTTCCCCGTTCTGGTTTTGCTGAATACTGTTTCACTGAGTCTTTCCAGAACCAGGGGCCACTCCTCCTTTCTTCTTGTACCTCATTTGATGTGTGGATTATGTTTTGGGTATTCCAGTTTTCTAGGTTAATATCCACTTATTAGTGAGTGCATACCATGATTCACCTTTTGAGTCTGAGTTACCTCACTTAGTATGATATTCTCTAGCTCCATCCATTTGCCTAAGAATTTCATGAATTCATTGTTTCTAATGGCTGAATAGTACTCCATTGTGTAGATATACCACATTTTTTGCATCCACTCTTCTGTTGAGGGATACCTGGGTTCTTTCCAGCATCTGGCAATTACAAATAGGGCTGCTATGAACATAGTAGAACATGTATCCTTATTACATGGTGGGGAGTCTTCTGGGTATATGCTCAGGAGTGGTATAGCAGGATCTTCTGGAAGTAAGGTGCCCAGTTTTCGGAGGAACCGCCAGACTGATTTCCAGAGTGGTTGTACCAATTTGCAACCCCACCAGCAGTGGAGGAGTGTTCCTCTTTCTCCACACCCTCTCCAACACCTGCTGTCTCCTGAATTTTTAATCTTAGCCATTCTGACTGGTGTAAGATGAAATCTTAGGGTTGTTTTGATTTGCATTTCCCTAATGACTAATGAAGTTGAGCATTTTTTAAGATGCTTCTCCGCCATCCGAAGTTCTTCAGGCGAGAATTCTTTGTTTAACTCTGTACCCCATTTTTTAATAGGGTTGTTTGGTTTTCTGGAGTCTAACTTCTTGAGTTCTTTATATATATTGGATATTAGCCCTCTATCTGATGTAGGATTGGTGAAGATCTTTTCCCAATTTGTTGGTTGCCGATTTGTCCTCTTGATGGTGTCCTTTGCCTTACAGAAACTTTGTAATTTTATGAGGTCCCATTTGTCAATTCTTGCTCTTAGAGCATACGCTATTGGTGTTCTGTTCAGAAACTTTCTCCCTGTGCCGATGTCCTCAAGGGTCTTCCCCAGTTTCTTTTCTATTAGCTTCAGAGTGTCTGGCTTTATGTGGAGGTCCTTGATCCATTTGGATTTGAGCTTAGTACAAGGAGACAAGGATGGATCAATTCGCATTCTTCTGCATGCTGACCTCCAGTTGAACCAGCACCATTTGTTGAAAAGGCTATCTTTTTTCCATTGGATGTTTTCAGCCTCTTTGTCGAGGATCAAGTGGCCATAGGTGTGTGGGTTCATTTCTGGATCTTCAGTCCTGTTCCATTGATCCTCCTGCCTGTCACTGTACCAATACCATGCAGTTTTTAACACTATTGCTCTGTAGTATTGCTTGAGGTCAGGGATACTGATTCCCCCAGATTTCCTTTTGTTGCTGAGAATAGTTTTAGCTATCCTGGGTTTTTTGTTGTTCCAGATGAATTTGATAATTGCTCTTTCTAACTCTGTGAAGAATTGAGTTGGGATTTTGATGGGTATTGCATTGAATCTGTATAGTGCTTTAGGCAAAATGGCCATTTTAACTATATTGATTCTACCGATCCATGAGCATGGGAGGTTTTCCCATTTTTTGAGGTCTTCTTCCATTTCCTTCTTCAGAGTCTTGAAGTTCTTGTCATACAGATCTTTCACATGTTTGGTAAGAGTCACCCCAAGATACTTTATACTGTTTGTGGCTATTGTGAAGGGGGTCATTTCCCTAATTTCTTTCTCAGCCTGCTTATCCTTTGAGTATAGGAAGGCCACTGACTTGCTTGAGTTGATTTTATAACCTGCCACTTTGCTGAAGTTGTTTATCAGCTGTAGGAGCTCTCTAGTGGAGTTCTTTGGGTCACTTAGGTAGACGATCATATCGTCTGCAAATAATGATAGTTTGACTTCTTCCTTTCCAATTTGTATCCCTTTGACCTCCTTATGTTGTCGAATTGGTTTTGGGCATCTCTTATAGTCTTCCGGTTTGGCTTTGGCTGCCAACAGGATCTTTACCAGGTCTTGAGTCTGTACCCCTAATCTGTTTCACCTCTGTAGTCTCTCTTTTATTAAATACTCTCTCTGTCACTATCACTAAGTCCATCTGAGTTGAGCTTTCTCTAAATATCTGATGCTGCCTGATTAATAAAGTTAGTGTCTCTGCCTAAAATAATATACTCTGTCCTAATTTGTGGGCCGTCTTGTGGCCACCTTGAAACCTGCCAGCAGAGCCTTGATGGTAGACCAAAAGCCTCCTCTTACCTTCAATGATGTCACCAGTCTGGGCAAGTTAGGGGGAAGGAAGCATACTGGGGTTGGGGGGGGGGAATCCATTGTGTGGCCAGGAACCAGCTTTGTACAGGGGATAAGAATGGATCGATTTGCATTCTTCTGCATGCTAACCAACAGCTGAACCAGCACCATTTGTTGAAAGGCTATCTTTTTTTCCACTGGATGGTTTTAGCTCCTTTGTCAAAGATCAAGTGACCATAGGTGTGAGGGTTCATTTCTGGGTCTTCAATTCTACTTCATTGATCTACCTGCCTGTCACTGTAGCAATACCATGCAGTTTTTTGTTTGTTTGTTTGTTTTTTAAATCAGGATTGCTCTGTAGTATTGCTTGAGGTCAGGGATGGTGATTCTGCCAGAAAATTCTTTTATTGTTAAGAATGCTTTTCACTATCCTGGGTTTTTTGTTATTCCAGATGAATTTGAGAATTGCTCTTTCTAACTATGAAAAATTGAGTTGGAATTTTGATTGGGATTGCATTGAATCTGTAGATTGCTTTTTGGCAAGATGACTAATTAAGTGGGAGATCTTTCCATCTTCTGAGAGCTTCGAATTCTTTCTTCAGAGACTTGAAGTTCTTGTCATACAGATCTCTCACTTATTTAGTTAGAGTCACACAAGGTATATTATATTACTTGTGACTATTGTGTAGAGTTGTTTCTCTAATTTCTTTCTCATCCTGTTGATCCTTTGAGTAGAGGAGGGCCACTGATTTATTTGAGTTAAGTTTATATTCGACCACTTTGCTGAAGTTGTTTATCAGCTGTCGGAGTTCTCTGGTGGAGTTTTTGGGATCACTCAAGTATACTATCATATCATCTGCAAATAGTGATAGTTTGACTTCTTCCTTTCCAACTTGTACAATCCCTTTGACATCCTTTTGTTGTCTAATTGCTCTAGCTAGAACTTTAAGAACTATATTGAACAGGTAAGGAGAGAGTGGACAGCCTTGTCTGGTCCCTGATTTTAGTGGGATTGCTTCAGGTTTCTCTCTATTTAGTTTGATGTTGGCTACTGGCTTGCTGTTGTTGCTTTCACCGTGTTTAGCTATGCGCCTTGAATTTCTGATCTCTCCAAGACTTTTATCATGAAGGGATACTGAATTTTGTCAAAAGCTTTTTCAGCATTCAATGAGATGGTCATACGTTTTTTTTTTCTTTGAGTTTTTTATGTAGTGGTTTATGTTGATGGATTTCCATACATTGAACCATCCCTGCATCCCTGGGATAAAGCCTACTTGATCATGATGTATGATTGTTTTGATGTATTCTTGGATTTGGTTTGCAAGAATTTTATTGACATTTTTTTACATCTAAATTCATAAAGAAAATTGGTCTGAAGTTCTCTTTCTTTGTTGGATCTTTGTTTGGTTTTGGTAATTGTGGTTTCATAGGACAAATTGGGTAGTGTTCCTTGTGTTTCTACTTTGTGGAATAGTTTGGAGAGTATTGGTCTTCTTTGAAGGTCTGATAGAACTCCACACTAAACCTATCTGGTCCTGTGTTTTTCTTGGCTGGGAGACTATTGATGACTACTTCTCTTTCATTAGGGGTTATGGGGCTGGTTATCTGATCTTGATTTAACTTTGCTACCTGGTATCTGTATAGGAAACTGTCCGTTTCATTCAGATTTTCCAGTTTTGTTGAATAAAGACTTGTAGTGGGATCTGATAAGTTTTTGGATTTCCTTGGTTTCTGTTGTTATGTCTCCCTTTTCTTTTTTTTTTTTTTAAATTTGTTTATTTATCATATGTAAGTACACTGTAGCTGTCTTCAGACACAACAGAAGAGGGCATCAGATCTCATTACAGATGGTTGTGAGCCTCCATGTGGTTGCTGGGATTTGAACTCAGGACCTTCAGAAGAGCAGTCAGTGCTCTTAACCGCTGAGCCATCTCTCCAGCCCATGTCTCCCTTTTCATTTCTGATTTTGTTGATTTGGATACTGTCTCTGTGCCTCCTGGTTAGTCTGGCTAAGTGTTTCTTTATCTTGTTGATTTTCTCAAAGCACCAGCTCCTGGTTTTGTTGATTCTTTGTATAGTTCTTTTTGTTTCTACTTGGTTGATTTCAGCCCTGATTTTGATTATTTCCTGTGGTCTACTCCTCTTGGGTATATTTGGTTCTTTTTGTTGTAGAGCTTTCAGATGTGCTGTCAAGTTGCTAGTGTAAGCTTACTTCCATTTTCTTTGTGGAGGCACTCAGAGCTATGAGATTTCCTCTTAGCACTGCTTTCATTGTGTCCCATAGGTTTGGATTTCTTGTGCCTTCATTTTCATTAAATTCTAAAAAGTCTTTAATTTTTTCTTTATTTCTTCCTTGAGCAAGTCATCATTGAGTAAGTGTTGTTCAGCTTCCATATATATGTGGGCTATCTACTGCTTTTGATGTTGTTTACGATCAGCATTAATCTATGATAATCTGATAGCATGCATGGGGTTTCAATGTTCTCATATCTGTTGAGGCCTGTTTTGTGACTGCGTTGTATGGTCAGTTTTGGAGAAGTTACCTTGAAGCTTGAAGTGCTGAGAAGAAGGTATATATGTATATATATATATGTGTATATATGATAAAATGTTCTATAGATATCTGCTAAATCCTTTTGGTTCATGGCTTCTGTTAGTTTCACTGTTTCTCTGTTTAGTTTCTGTTTCATGATCTGTTTATTGATGAGAGTGGGTTGTTGAAGTCTCCCACTATTATTGTGTGAGGTATAATGTGTGCTTTGAGCTTTAGTAATGTTTCTTTTATCAAAGTGGGTGCCCTTGCATTTGGAGTGTAGATATTCAGGATTGAGAGTTATTCTTGGTATATTTTTACTTTGATGAGTATGAAGTGTCTTTCCTTATCTTTTTTTGATAACTTTGTGTTGAAAGTCGATTTTATTCAATATTAGAATGGCTACTCCAGCTTTTTTCTTGGGACCATTTGCTTGGAAAATTTTTTCCAGCCTTTTACTCTGAGATAGTGTCTACCTTTGTACCTGAGGTGAGTTTCCTGCATACAGCAAAATGCTGGGTCCTGCTTATGTATCCAGTCTGTTAGTCTATGTCTTTTTTATTGGGAAATTGAGTCCATTGATGTCAAGACATAGTAAGGAAAGGTGATTGCTGCTTCCTGGTGTTATTGTAGTTAAAGGTAAAGTTATGTTTATGTGGCTGTCTTCTTATTGGTTTGTTTTTTGTTTTTTTTTTTGTTTGTTTGTTTTTTCTCTTTTTTGTTTTTTTGGATTTTTTTTTTTTCCGAGACAGGGTTTCTCTGTATAGCCCTGGCTGTCCTGGAACTCACTCTGTAGACCAGGATGGCCTCGAACTCAGAAATCCGCCTGCCTCTGCCTCCCAGAGTGCTGGGATTACAGGCATGTGCCGCCACCACCTGGCCTTCTTATTGGTTTGTTAATGAAAGATAAGTTTCTTGCTTCTTCTAGGGTATAGTTTCCCTCCTTGTGTTGTAGTTTTCCCTTTTTATCCTTTGAAGGGCTGGGTTTGTGGAAAGGTAGTGTATCAATTTGTTTTTGTCCTGGAATATCTTGGTTTCTCCATCTATGGTAATTGAGAGTTTTGCTGGGTATAGTAGCCTGGGCTGGCATTTGTGTTCTCTTAGGGTCTGTATGACATCTGCCCTAGATCTTCTAGCTTTCATAGCCTCTCGTGAGAAGTCTGTTGTAATTTTGATAGGTGTGCCTTTATATGTTACTTGGCCTTTTTCTTTGACTGCTTTTAGTATTCTTTCATTGTTTTGTGCACTTGGTGTTTTGATTATTATGTGATGGGAGGAGTTTCTGTTCTGGTTCAATCTGTTTGGAGTTCTGTAGGCTTCTTGTATGTCCATCGGCATCTCTTTCTTTAGGTTAGGGAAGTTTTCTTTTAAAATTTTGTCGAAGATATTTGTTGGCCCTTTACGTTGGGAGGCTTCACTCTTTTCTATCCCTATTATCTCTATTTTTTGTCTTCTTATTGTGTCCTGGGTTTCCTTGATATTTTGGGTCAGGAACTTTTTGCATTTTACATTTTCTTTGTTGTGACAGTCTTTTCTATGGTATCTTCTGCACCTGAGATTCTCTCTTTTGTCTCTTGTATTCTGTTGCTGATGCTTGCATCTGTGCCTCCTCATTTTTTCCTAAGTTTTCTATCTCTAGTGCTGTCTCCCTATGTGATTTCTTTATTGTTTCAACTATTCTTTTTAGATCCTGGGTGGTTTTGCTCAGTTCCTTCACCTGTTTGGTTGTATTTACCTATAATTCTTTAAGTGCTTATTTGTGTTCTTCCGTATTTCTTTAGGGAGTTTTTTATGTTTATCTTAAAGTCCTCTATCAGCATCATGAGATGCAATTCTAAATCTGTACTGGCTAGTTTTGTGTGTCAACTTGACACAGGCTGGATTTATCACAAAGAAAGGAGCTTCAGTTGGGGAAGTGCCTCCATGAGATCCAGCTATGGGGCATTTTCTCAATTAGTGATCAAGTGGTGAGGGCCCCTTGTGGGTGATGCCACCTTTGGGATGGTGCTCTTGGGTTAACTAAGAGAGCTGAGCAAGCCAGCGGAAGCAAGCCAGTAAGGAACATCCCTCCATGGCCTCTCCATCAGCTCCAGCTTCCTGACCTGCTTGAGTTCCAGTCCTGACTTCCTTTAGTGATGAACTGCAATGTGGAAGTGTAA
This sequence comes from Apodemus sylvaticus, assembly GCF_947179515.1. Classification (NCBI taxonomy): domain Eukaryota; kingdom Metazoa; phylum Chordata; class Mammalia; order Rodentia; family Muridae; genus Apodemus; species Apodemus sylvaticus. The sequence continues at coordinate 202,462,317 of NC_067472.1, forward strand.
GCTCAATAAACCCTTTCCTCCCCAACTTGCTTCTTGGTTGTGATGTTTGTGCAGGAATAGAAACCGTGACTAAGACAAAAATCCAACTCTTGCTTTTCTGGTGTGTTGGGGTATTCAGGACTTGCTGTAGTGGCTGAACTGGCTTCTGATGTTGCCAAGTAGCTTTGGTTTCTGTTAGTAGGGTTCTTGCACTTGCCTTTCACCATCTGGTTATCTCTGGTGCTAGTTGGTTTTGCTGTCTCTGTCTGGAGCTTGTCCCTCCTGTGGGCCTGTAAGCCTGTGTCTGTACTCCTGGGAGACTAACTCTCTTCTGGCAGGAGCTGTGTGCAGATGGCTGTGGAGCCACTCGAATCCCAGGTACAGATGCTGACTGGAAGACTCCTGTTCCAACTGCTCCAGTGATCGTATGCCCCGTGTGCTCCTAGCAGTTCCCCTCAAGACAGTTATTGGAGAGAAATTGGCGATGTCACCTCTGTGCCCAGAAGTGAAAGTGTTGTTGGGAGATCACTCTCTCCTGGTGGGCAGTGCACAGAGGGAGGTGGAGCTGCCTGGCTCCCTGGTGCAAATGTGTCATTTGTCTTTCACAAGATTTCCTTATGCTCTGCAGATCTCTCAGAAAGTTTCCAACATTCAGATAGTATTAGCTGCCACATAAACCACAATCTTTTGTGCCACCGTGCAAGTACTCACCTGCTCAGACCACATAGAAAATTTCTGACATTCAGATTCCTTAGCACAGACCAAACCTAGAAGAATCACCATGGTAATATAAGCCACCAGGTTCCACACAAATAAACCATCTCAGAGGATCTGGAAGTGTTCCACATTTGCCTTTACGCAGCGTGCTCCATCCTGCTCTGCAGATCTCACACAGAAATGTCAGATAAATCTAATGCTGAGACAAGGAAAAAGCAGGGAGTTTAACACAGTGTTACAATCATAAAAACACAAATACCTAGACTAGTTTTGCCAGCTTCAGGGCCCTCCAGATCAGTAGTCCTCTGTGTCATAGGGAACTTCCCAGCCAACTTACCAAAATGTTGTGTCAGGGAAATGTTTGTGGTCCCCCAAAACACACAGGAGCCAATCTGATGCGATTCACAGCATGGTCTTTATGCTATTTGAGCGATCTAGTCCCCCCCCCCCACGCCCCAACACAGCAGCATAATGCAGGACAGTTTGGTGGTGGGGGAGCCTCGACCGTCTACCAGGGAAAGGCTTTATAGTAAACAGCAAGCAGGGAATATGCGTGTAATCCTCTAATTGGACAGCTGTTGTGGCCTTTAACATAATTGACTGGTGTTGGGAGTCATATCATAGACTTCACTTCTGCTCCCCTCTGAATTGGTGGTTGCTAGGCAAGGGGTGTGCTTGTAACATGGAATGCATATTTGTTGGGGAAATAACCTGGAGACACCAGTCTTGTTGGGGATTAATTGGAGCTAGAGTTGGAGCTAGAGACTGGATCTAGGCTCAGGTTTTGTTGCAGGACCACTTGGAACCTAATGCTGGGTACTAACCTGTTAGTTTACCTGAGTTCAAACTTAGGTCAGATTTTCTGAAATGGAGTCTGAATTTAAGAGCTTTAGCATCTCCTCATCATCTTTATTTAGCAATGAGAACTAACTGAGTGCAGGTTCCCAGAAGCTACTTGCAGACCCTCTTGTGCAAGCTTTGGGGTGGGCACTTAGTATTAGCAGTGACATCCTTTTAATAATTTGTCCTGTTTTGGAATTTTAGAATTCATCAGCCAGTGTAGACAAACCGAAATATCAGAATGTTTTACCTTATTGAGGGCACGGTGTATGTGTATTTGTGTGTGAGTGTTTGTGTGTGTGTGTGTGTGTGTGTGTGTGTGTGTGTGAGAGAGAGAGAGAGAGAGAGAGAGACAGGGAGAGAGAGACACACAGAGATAAAGAGACAAGACACCGAGAGACAAAGGGTGTGTGTACATGTCTGTCTCTGTGTGCATATATATCTCTGTGCATATGTCAACTCTGCCATAGAATCAGGATAAGACCAGTTTCTGAGACTCTCGCTATAAATGCATCATGAGAAGGATCCTTGGTCCTGAGAATCTGGCTGCAGAAGCAGTGGGGTCTTTCTAGAAGGGGGACAACCATGAAGTCCTGGCTCTGTATGAGTGTCCTAGAATACTGAGTCTAGGTGCGCTGGGGTAGTGGGTGCAGTCCTGGAATCTGACCTATCAGAGCTAACAGAGCAGAATGATTCATTAACAATCTGAATGTCCGAGCTCAGGGAACCAGAGAACAGTCAGGGAACAGTGCCCTGGCACGAGAGCCATGGTTCAGTCTGTCCCTGGGCGTCTCCTTCTGAGTCTCAGACGAGAACACAGCTACACAGATGCCCAGGCCATCAGCCAACTGTTCTGATGGCTTATGAGACTTTACAGGAAGGTCAGGGTCCCCATGAGAGGGACAGAGGACATAGGTCCTCTTGATGATTCATGTCCTCAGGGAAGAAGTCTAATGAATCGTCTCCTGCAGACAAACGGTAAGGGACGCAGCTGATCTAGGCAGCCGTCCTGCCCCAGTGTCAGGGCCTTGCTCGTGTTTAAGGCTACCTTGTAGACACTGCGACATTTGTTCCCCAAGTGTGCTGTCTGTCGCTGGGAAACAGAGACACAGGGACACAGTGGCCACATGAGCCTCCCACAGGCCACAGGTGACAGATGGGAAGCACCAGGTCTCTGTCTCCAGCCCCGTGTCCAGGGATCTGGAGCCTTCTCAGGTGTCTGTGAATCAGAGAGGAGCTCATGTTGATCTTGGTCACCAGCTGCTCAAGGGTACATCTTGTCCAAGAACTGAGAACAAACGGACAGTCAGATATGACTCCAGAAATAAGCCACGTGTCTGTGAGGGATTCTGAAGCATTCAGGCCTCCTGAGCCCATGGACTAGACAGGCAGTCATGTGACCGCTGCTGTCCAACAGTCGCTCCTCCTGGAACACAGTGGACAGGGTTCTGCTTCCATTCCATCAGATCCTGCATCTACCCAGGGCTTCCTTGGCTCAGGAGTCACTGATTTCAAACAACTTTACCATCTCTCTCTCTGTGTGGGTACCAGGCATGGATGCTGCCAAGATGACAATCCCATAAAATATTGAAATAATGCAAATAGATACCGCTGTATCAGGAATTATATCTGCTTGGTCCTCACCTGTGGAGGACAGGGCGTTCCAGGTGAAGGAAGAAAGTGGTTTTCTCTCAATCTTTCCTGCCTGCCTCTCATATCCTCCATTCTTCTGAGGCTTGTCCTCTGTCATGTGTGGCCCCGTGCCTCCTGTCAGTCAACATGGAACCCCTGGTAAGGTGAGCACATGCTATGATGGTCTAGCCTGGGTGGTGACCCAGTCCTGTTCATTGTCTCCTGTGACATTTCCCAACAGAAATCAAGCACTGAGGACAGGCTGTGGATGTTTCTATGGGAAGTTCAGTGTGCAGTCTTCCTGTGTCTGATGTGGAGGACAGCTTTAGGCAGCAATGCTTTGGAGGGTGCTGGCCTGGGCTCAGCAGCGGAGGTCAGTGCAGCCGGAGGGACACAGCTCCAAGGTGCAAGGTGGACAGTGGGTCCCTGAGGACCAGAGGAGACACTGGGGCGATGGCTCCAGGTCCCACCTGTGGAAGGTAAATGGTCACAGCCTCTGAGCAGGTGACAGGCTAAAGCTGAGGACAGCAGGACTCTCACTTACTCATGTCGTAACTGACAGAGGATCCTAGAGATGTGAAACCTGGAACCCAGTGAGTGTCACCTACAGTGACCTGAACATTAATGTGGGGATAGCAGTGCTGAGCATATTAATCATTAAGTGTATTAATAAGTCCCGTCCCATCCTTGCTACAAGTGTTTAAATAGAGGCATAGAGCCAGGACACTTGGTCACCCTGGGTTTATGACGCAGATCCTCCTCCCCGTGTGAGGACCAGGACATCCTGGCCTGGCCCAAGCACATGCAGCCAGGCCCGGAATTGAGCCACAGTGTGTTGGAGGGACTTCTCTCGCCTAGAGAGGCTTAGGGTTGTGCAGGGGACATCTTGGACCCAGATTTAATGAACACATGGGTTTAGACTGTTTCTTCTCTGTGTGTGCTGTTGATAGACCAGGGCTCGTGCATGCTACATGAGAACTCTTCTACAACCCTGCACCCCACATCTGCCTGGGACCTGTTTAACTGGGGTTACAGTGCAGATACTCTATCCTTCTCTAGACCAGGATTTCCCTCTGCTGACATCCGGTGTGGCTTTATTGGGTTTGCTCCAGTGGCTCAGATGTCCGGCTGATATTCCCCTCAGACACTCATTTCCACCCAGCTCACCCCTGCCCCTCCCGGCCAGGCAGGCTCTCCTGCTCTCGAACATTAGTCTTGGGTCCTGACAGGGAAGCCCGGGCGCCTCCCCAGAGCTCTTTGTTCCCAGCAGCTCCACCCCTACCTGTGTGTCCTACACTCGCCTTGTCCAGAGCTTGACCTTTGGCCCGGACAGGGTCACAGGGAAGGAAACTTACAGGCCTTGGGAAGTGTGTTATTGAAATGTCAGCACTGAGCTTTGGGACGAAGCTGCTCTGGCTGGTGTTGTGTGTCAACTTGACACAGGCTGGAGTTATCACAGAGAAAGGAGCTTCAGTTGGGGAAGTGCCTCCATGAGATCCAGCTGTGGGGCATTTTCTCAATTAGTGATCAAGGGGGAGGGCCCCTTGTGGGTGGTGCCATCCCTGGGCTGGTGGTCTTGGGTTCTGTAAGAGAGCAGGCTGAGCAAGCCAGGTGAAGCAAGCCAGTAAGAAACATCCCTCCATGGCCTCTGCATCAGCTCCTGCTTCCTGACCTGCTTGAGTTCCAGTCCTGGCTTCCTTTAGTGATGAACAGCAATGTGGAAGTGTAAGCTCAATAAACCCTTTCCTCCCCAACTTGCTTCTTGGTCATGATGTTTGTGCAGGAATAGAAACCCTGACTAAGGAAGAAGCCTTGGCTTTATGGATAGTTATGGACATTAATTCCCAGCCTGAGCCCATGGGCACAAACAGTTCCCAATCCTCTCATGAGATCCAGTTGTGTCTCTTCCACTTCTTCTTGCATCTCTGCTTTCTCCTGAGTCACCCTGAATTGGTGTTGGTGAGCAAGAGGCGGGGAGGGGGGGGGCAAGTGGAGGGAGGGAGGGAGGGAGAGATTTTCTCTCAGATGGAGGGATTTCCTAGGTGAGGGTTATACCGAATGACTTGTAAATCTTTGTTTCTGTCACCCGCACATGCCTTCCTGTCCCCCCATTTTCCTTCGGGATCGCCATGACCCTGAAGGATCACTCAGGACTTGGAACCATGCCCGTGTCCCTTTCTCCCAAGTGCTCCCCGCTCCCGTCTTGTCTCAGGGGTGATTGGCTTCTGCTTGGAGTCCAGTGGAACCAGAAGAGGCAGGGGATGAAGGTGCCTGGAGGCCTGTCCCGAGTCAGGATGACATTGATTTTTTTTTTAAAAGATTTATTTTATGTATATGAGTATAGTGTCTCTGAATTGATGTTTGTTACTCATCGTGTGGTTCCTGGGAATGAAAATTACTCACTCTGGTTGGCTCTGCTCGCTCCGGCCTAAAGATTTGTTTTTATTATATCTAAGTACACTGTAGCTGTCATTAGACACACCAGAAGAGGGCGTCAGATCTCAATACAGATGGTTGTGAGCCACCATGTGGTTGCTGGGATTTGAACTCAGGACTTTGGGAAGAGCAGTCATTGCTCTTAATCGCTGAGCCACCTCTTCAGCCTCAATATTGTGCTTTTGTGACGATCAGAATGTCAGTGGTGTTCACCAGAGCATCCCTGAGCTCCAGTTAGGTGATCTTCAAAGAATGAAACCAAACATAGATTCCCTTGAGCCGTGTCTGGCTCTGAGTGTCCGGCTGTGCGGGGCTGGGGACAGCAGCACACGTGATGTCTGCAGGGAGAGAGAGAGAGGGACACTCACTTGGAGAATGGGGAACTTCCTGTGGTGTCTCCCTTTGGAGGAGGACTTGACAGTTGGATACAGTGTCCTAGTTAGAATTAACTGTCACTTTGACACAGCCTAGTAACTTGGGGGGAAAATTCTACACTGAATAACTTCCTTATGACCTCTGGCTGTGGACATGTGTGAGCGACTGTCTTCACTGATGCAGGAGGCTCAGGCCACCATGGGCAGCACTGTCTGTGGGCAGATTGTCCTTGGTTCTGTTAGAGAGTTGGCTAAGCATGGGTCAGAGCATGAGCCAGCAAGCCACGTGTTTCTGCCTTGACCTCCTGCAGGGCTACACCAGGCCCCAGACCTGGACAGGAAACGTGTGCTCTGCCCTCCTGAACTGCTTCTGTGCAGGGTGCTTTTATCACAGCAGGGGAACGAGACCTAGAGCGGTGTACAGGGAAGAACACTGGGGTATCTGTTTGAATCACTGTTCTGCTCCCTGCCCTCAGTAGACGACCCCTCAGTATCCAGAGGGCAGAGAAGGAGGGACTGAGACAGCAGACATGGGCCAGTGAGTACAGTGCTCCCCTCTCCATCACTGTCCTCTAGTTTGAGTCTGGAGAGAAATGTACCATGCCTTTGCACTGACATTTTGTGAGCACAAGGCTTCTCCTGAGGGCCCGTCCTCTGGAAGCACACTTCATCCAACTTTAGTCCAGGACTTCCCGGGGAGAATCTGGAAGGCTGTCTTGATCCACCCTACACTAGATGGAAACAGGGGTTGGTCAGAGCACCGTGAGCAGGATGACAGGCCCTGCATCCCCCCTGTGCTGAAGGGATCCAGGCAGGTCACATTTGACTGGTTGACCACCCCTGCTGTAGAACTAGACATGAGACTGCAGTTCTCCCAGAGAACGCCAGGGGGCGATATCAGGATGACTCAACACTCAAGCAATTTGTTCCCTGAGCCTAGGGAGATTTGTTTACCTTGCCTAGGAGACTGCTTTCCATCCCTCTTCCTACTACCCTGGATCTCCCTCCCTAGACCCTGCTCTGTTTCTTGTGTCTGAGAATAGCCCTCTGTCTGGGGAACCTGAAAGTCCCCTCCCTCTGTCATCCCCCATAGAAGACAGGATTGCTGATGGGGCGTCACCCAGACAAAGGGCAGAGCTGACCCAGGAAGACCAGCGAGAGCTGTGCTCAGCCAACACAGGGCAGCCGACCCATAACACTGCCTTTGGTGGTTCCACACCTTCAACCCTCACATCCTTGTCACCTTCCTGCTGGGAAATCTTCCCAGAGCACTGAGGGCACAGGGCAGACTGGGAGCTCAGCTGGGTGTCTGTGTCACAGGGACACATAGGCAGGATGGAGGCTCCCTCTTTGATGCTGACAGACTCACATCCAGAGGTCAGCAGATGTCAGCCCTTGGATGAGTCATTGTTCTCTGAGGGCATGTCGACCTTATCAGTCTTGTCACTCATGGTGTTGGCTGAGAAGAAACAAAAAGGGAGAAAAGTTGAAAAAGATGCAGGACAGCACAGAGAGTGGAAGGGACTGAGCAGTGCCGTGGACACAGGCCCACCACCCACAGCCCGTGGGATTCTGGGAAGTGCTCCTGCTGGGAGACAACTCAGCTCAGAAGGAGGAAGGACAGCAGAGGCCAGGTGCCTTGTGGGAGCTAAAGGCCTTCTCCTCAGAGGAAGGACAGTACAGTGAGGATACCTATGGAGGTGTCCTCTGAGCATCTCAACAAGGGCTGTAACCCCTGGAGGAGACTCCTGCTCACAGGTTAGTGTTTCAAAGATCTGACTGTGTGTGGGAAGGGGAACTCAGAGGCCAGAGGTGTCCTGAAGAGCTGAAGATGTCTAGAGGAGACTTTGTTTCTGTTTGTAGTCACTGTGCAGAAGGTACAGTGAGGCACGGAGGTCAGCACAGGAAGCTCTGAGCAGACAGGAGCTGATGAGGGGAGATTGGAGCCCCAGCTGCCCCTATTCAAAATGAGTCACACGGCTGCCATTGGAAGCCCATGTTCCCACCCATGACAGGGTGACTCTCCATTAGAAATCAAACCTGGGAGGGCCAGAGAGGCACCTCGGTGTGTGGAGACATGACAGTGAGTTCATTCCTCAGCTCGCAGGGCAGATGGAGATACGATATGGACTCCTGCAGGGTCCTCTGTGCTCTCCACACAGGCGCGTGCCACTCCCCTGCAGTGTGTACACTGAGGCAGGTGCCTTCCCAAACTCATGCATCCAATACAGAAATAAATCACACTTGAATGTAATGATTGCCATTAGCTACAAACCTGAGAACTATGTAGATAAATTCCTGGAGATAGCCTTTATCCCTCTCTCCCTCCCTGCCTCCCTCCCTCCCTTCCTTTCTTCCTGTTTCCTCTGTTCCCCCCAAACCCCATACGTTTTCACCCCCATTTTCTGAGATCTTTTCAGGAAATAAACCTACCAAAAAGATAATTCCAATTGTTGTCCTCACAAACACCTTTTCTAGTGAACCGGAAGTCAGAGTACACAGAGGGGAAACTTACTGGTTTAATGGAACTGTAAATAGAACAGAAAACATTTCAGAAAGTGAGGACTGTGTGGAGGAGGAGGAGGAGGAGGAGGACGAGGAGGAGGAGGAGGAGGAGGAGGAGGAGGAGGAGGAGGAAGAGAAGGTCAGAGAGCCCCTTCTCCTCACACCAGACACTCTTTATACGAAGGGTGATATGGGGACACCTGCATCGAGGATTCCACAGTGAGGAAATGACGCGCTCTGAGGTTCTGAGGGCATGGAGGTCACGTTGCTCCCCTCCACTGAGGGTGCACCCCTACCCACAGGCATGAGCTGAGGTATGCTCACACCTGCTCAGGATTGGTGGCTTCTGTCTCTTCCCTTCTAGCCTCCCTCTTAACCTGCTGCCTCCTGCCCACCACTGCACAAGTCACCGTAGAATATTCACCATCCCACGTGGTTGAAGGAGAAAATGTTCTTCTACGTGTCGACAATCTGCCAGAGAATCTTCTCACCATTCTCTGGTACAAAGGGGAGATAGACTCGAGGCAAGGAATTGCGCTGTATTCGCTGGCCTATGGCCGACTTGTGACGGGGCATGTGCACAGTGGTAGAGAGACATTGTACAGAAACGGGTCCCTGTGGATCGAAAATGTCACCCAGAAGGACACAGGATTCTACATTCTTCAAACCATAAGGGAACCTGGAGAAATTGTATCAAATGTACCCGTGTACATCCAAGTGCACTGTAAGTAATTGTTTGTGAACTCTGGGTTCTGGGTGGGGTCCTTCCACTAGGCATGCAGAAGTGTCAGGCCTGGCCTTGTCTCCTTCCTCCTGCATTGTGTCTCCACGTTGGGACTTGAGCATTTAGTGAAGGACACACATGGTGGAGAATAATGTCAATTGTGCAGAATCCTTCAATTGACTTCACCTTGGAGAGACCTGCCAAGGACAGGCCAGCCAAGGACATCAGCCTCTGTCTAGACTCTTGGGGTCCTTTGTAGGAAACTGAGCTTCAGGAAGACCTTGAAGGGAGTGAGAAGGGCCTGTGGTAGCCATGGGCGTCTTACAGAGTTGTGTCTCCACACCTGTATTCCAGACTCAACTCCTGGTGGCCCTGAGGAGTTTTTTGCTAGGGTTGGATCTTGACTTTCTGTCTGCAGAGAAGAGTGCTTGTGAGTCGTCAATGTCTTCCTCCCTGTGGAACAGACAGAGCACTGCCATGAGAACCACGATTAGGCTGCGTCTCCTGGCTTTCCCTAGTGACCCAGAGTGAGAGCACACCAGGGCAGACTCCCGAGACATTAACGCAGGGTCCTGATGGGCTTCTGAGAGTTCCAGGAAGGCCAGGGTCCCATCAGTAAGGGACAGAGGAACCTGTCTTCCTAACACGTTCTTGTCTTTTGGGACAAGTATGTTTTTCCCCAGGCCAATGAGGACAGGCTCTGCTGCTGTGGACAGTTCCCCAGACATGAGCTGCAGTTCCCACAGTGAAGAGCAGAGATAGCCTGGGACAGTCAAGGAACATTAACAAACCTATATTCCTGAATCAGGACCTCACTTGACCCTGACGTTTATCTCTTCTCTGTAGACCTGGAGGTCACTGGCGCAGTCTCCTCAGACCTCTTAACTGCTTCCTGTATCTGCTACCCTTGTAGGGGATCATGTTCACATTCCAGACATGTATTTTCTCTGGGAATGAAAGGGTGTCCTATGGGAATCAGCTAGACAGAGGTTGAGGGCATCTTAGAAAGGCCATGGAGCACATGGGCAGACCCACCACCAGATCAGCAGGCAGAGAAAGTGTGAGCACCATCTTGGAACCCTCCATGGGATGATGGAGGCCAGAGCAGTCCTTCCAGGACGCAGGTCAGCTCCTCCCACACTCAGGATGTGAGCTCCTGTCAGGTCTGCTCCTGGGACTTTCTTCTCCCTCAGAACCCTGACTGGTGACTGCAGTGAGATGGTGTCTGTCCCCTTCCCCACTCATCATGCACCTGGTCCCATTGGATCCCTCACAGACAGCTGTCACCTTCTTCCTGAGAGTGAATTCCATCTTTCCAGAGAACTGAGGACCCCGGGCAGACTTGGTGCCCAGCTGGGATTCTGTGCCACACAGGGAGTGCAGAGGCTCCCTCTTTGGTGCTGACTGACCCAGGATGAGAACACAAGAGAGGGCCACCCCTGGGTGAGCCTCCATTGTCTCAGGGCACAGAGATGCTCAGAAGGTTGTTGTCCCCGTGTTCGCTGGAGAGGTGAAACAGAAAGAGCCAAGAGGAGAGGGTAGGTGTGCAGCCCTGAGAGTGTGCAGGACAGAGAACACAGAGTTACCCACAGCCCATGGTCTCTGGCAGATGCTTCTGTCTGGGAGGAGGCTTGGCTAGATGAGGGAACTGGGGATCTGGGCTGGACCAGATGGGATACAGGCAGAGGACACACCAGGCCGCCGAGTCCAGGGAGGCCCCCTCTGTACTCTCTGCAAAGGCTGTAGCACCTGGTAGGCCCTCCTGACCATGGGTGAGGAGACCACACTCTACAGAGTGTGAGAGGAGAGTTATTTTCAGTTATTCTCTGGAGTCTCCTCAGGAACTCAATGTCCTGAGAGAGTCTCAGGGCTTGTAGGAGAGAAGACCCAGTGGGAAAGAGGCTCAGCAAAAGCAGGAGGCTCTGGGTGAAGAAGTAGGGGAAGGAGGAGACTGTTCTCACCCACAGTTAATCAGCATGTGCACAGTGGTCTGAGGTCTGACATTCTCAGCTGTGAAGTCCCAAACAAGAACTCAAGCTGGTGTTGATCTGTGACGTGGCCCAGTGGGTCTGGGTGTTTGCTTCATGTCTGACGACCTGAGAACCAGTGAATGGAAGATGTCCCCTGACGTCCACCTAGAGATGGTATCCTGTACACACACACACACACACACACACACACACACACAGAGAGAGACCACTCACACAGACTCACACACACATACACCCAGTGTAAGAAATAAATGAAGTTAATGGAAGAATTGTACACTGTATCCTCATACTTATAAATTTGTTAAACCCATGAGCATGCATGTGTGGGACCTTGAAAGGAATGGTTCTGAGACATCATTCATTCATTCATTCATTCAATCATTCATTAATTCCCCACAGATATCTGATGTGCTTTCAGGCAGCCTCTCTTTAAAACATATAAGACCACAACCAATTCTCACAATTCTCTTGCCCTTGTGTACTGGAAGAGAGATCAATGACAAAAGCTAGAAGATAATCAGGTGTTGGGGGCAGTCATTAAAGAAACAGAAACACACCAAAAGCTTCAGAGAGTGAAGACTGGTCTGTAGGGAAGAGGTCGAAGGCAGCTCTCCAATGCACATTACACTGAGTGTGAGCAGGGGTCTAAGGTCAGTGAGGCAGGGCCATGTTCACACCCAAGGAGAGCACCATAGAGAGGAAATGACAAGCGACGACACGGAGCACATGGAGGTAATGCGCTGACCTCCACCACGTAGGTCAGGGAGGCCCTCACCCCCACACCTCAGCTGAGCAATGCACACAGGCACTCAGGACACAGGGCGCCATCTTAGCCAAACACAAAAGTCCTAGTATTGATGACTCTCTGTTCCCTTCTAGCCTCTCGCTACATCTGCGGCCGTCCATCTCCACCTGTACAGCCCACTGTTGAGTCAGTGCCGCCCAGCGTTGCTGAGGGGGGAAGCATTCTTCTCCTTGTTCACAATCTTCCAGAGCATCTTCAGTCCTTCTTCTGGTACAAAGGGCTGATTGTATTCAACAAGGTTGAGATTGCCCGTTACAGAACAGCCAAGAATTCAAGTGAGCTGGGCCCTGCCCACAGTGGTCGAGAAACGGTGTTCAGCAATGGCTCCCTGTTGCTACAGAATGTCACCTGGAAAGACACGGGATTCTACACCCTACGAACTCTGAATATGCATAAGAAAACGGAATTAGCACACTTTTACCTCCAGGTGGACAGTAAGTGATTCTCTGTGATCATTCAGTGCTGGGTGGGGCTTTGGCACCCAGGCTGCCCATCCTGCCACGTGACTACCTCTTTTCCATACTTTATCCCCATGATGGAGTTTATCCACTGTGTGCAGGACACACATGTAGGAGGGAAATACCCACGGGTCAGACTCTGTCTTCTGACTCACCCTCGTATCTAGGAGGACCTAAGATGGCCCACTGCTCTGTCGGTTGAGGTTCTTGCGATGCACGTGAGGAACCCGTGGCCTCCTCACAGAGTGGTGAGCATGAGGAAGCTCTGGCTCCAGTTGTCTGACCCAGGTTGGACTAACAATGTCCTGGGTACCATGTTCCAGGAGTTCTCCTGGTCTGAGCAGACTGTGAACAGTGGTCTTTGGCTGTCTACATCAATACAGTAGATTTCGTATCATTAAACACGGGAGTTTTTATAAAAATGAAAAGAAAAGTAAAAAACAACAGCAAAAAACCAAAGCAACCCAGGATTGTAATAGACAAAATGGAGAGAGCTGGTTCCTGCCTTTGTCCTCACAGTCTGCTCATCCTGCTCTTATAGCACATGTGACCAGGGTAGAAATGCTCACAGTGTACTGGCCCCTCCCACATCAGTCACCAGTTGAAAGATGTACTATACATGTGCCCACCGACTCTGGCTTGTGTTATGTTGACATAAATCCTGCCAGCATAATTCCTGGGGCTGCTAAGAAGACCAGCCTGCTCCAAGCCCTCAGCCAGCCCTAGTCCTGGGGGTTGCAGGCAGAGTGGTAAGAACATGGATAACGTGAGATCAGAGGTTGACTGCAGGTACAAAGGAAATGAGAAGAGTCAGAAAGTGACTATTCATGGTGTGTAGAGACCAAGGTCATGGGGAGGTGTCATCTCAAAGTGCAGTGTGCATGAGTGTGTGCTGTGTCTGAGGGAGCACAGTGAGGGGGCGGCTGTGGAGACACCAAGGAGAGGGCAACATGCAGAGGAAGTGACTCCAGGGCACTGAGGGAACAGAGGCCATTTCACTGACTTCCTCAGGTGGGAGAGACACACACACCTGCATGTCTAGGCTGGGTGAAGAATCCATCTTGTGAGGACTCAGGCCACCACTTTTATACCCAGCACAATGATCCCATGTGATGGCTTTTCTCCTTTCCCTTCCAGCCTCCCTTTCCTTGTGCTGTGACCCTCTCACCTCTGCCCAACTCACGATCGAGCCAGTGCCAGGACATGCTGCTGAAGGGGGCAGTGTTCTTCTCCAGGTCCGTAATCTGCCAGAAGAGCTGCAAACCTTTTCCTGGTACAAAGGAGTGTATAGCACTGAGGCCTTTAAAATTACAGAATACAGCGTAGCGACGAAGTCCATCTCTAGCGGACGTGCACACAGCAGAAGAGAGAAAGGGTACACCAATGGATCCTTGCTGCTCCAGGATGTCACCGAGAAGGACTCGGGCTTGTACACACTCGTAACGACAGACAGCAATTTCAAAATTGAAACAGCACATGTACAAGTCAACGTACACAGTAAGTGACTCTCTATGGCTTCCAGCTGCTGGGTGTGGCTTTGCCTACTTCCGGAGTGGACTGTGAGGAGTGGGCTGTGCTCCTCTCTCCTCCACCACACTGTGTCCTCACTTTGGCATTTGGCAGTTACTGCAGGGCACACCCGGTGTGGACCACCAGCATTAGATCAGAGCTCTTCCCCTTTCGTTTCCTGCAGAGGTAGACTCAGCCTAAGACCGTCAGACTTGGCCCTGACCCTTGGAGTCTCACCATGCCCACAGCCCTGATAGAGACTCCATGGGGTCTGATAAGTCCTAGCTGAGGAAGTCACGGAGTCCCCACACACAGCACCAGGAAGGCCTGTCCGCAAATCTCTGTGATGATTACATACATGGCGAGCCTGGAAAATGTTTTCGTCATTGCTTGGCTTTGGATATCTGTAAGCGCTGACGTGGTACACGGCTGTCCTGGCATGTGTCACCATCCATGCACTGCCGTGAGAGCCACTGTTGTGCTAGTTACCCTGGACATCTTCCACAGAGACCCCGCTAGGAATGCATAGCAGGACAGGAAGATCTGTGCCCCAGGCCATTCACTAGCTGCTTGGATGGCCTTATGCTACCCTCACAGGAAGGTCAGGGTCTCCAAGGTGATAGACAAAGGATACTGGTCCTTTTGGCAAATGTTTGTCCTCTGGTGTCCAGATCCTGGAATTCTGTCTCACAGGCAAAAAAAAAAAAAAAAAATCTCAGAGTTGCTAAACTGGGCAGCTCCCAGACATGAGAAGCAATTCACTAGATGTCAAAGTAACTCAGCCTAAGACTTCAGAATCTATGCAATCTCGTGAGGGTCTTGCCTTCCTCAGAATGCAGAAAACTCAGAAAAGCAATTCTAGGCACCTCTCACTTAGGGTGTATTCTGGCTCCATCCCTGACCCTGCAGACCTGGACTTCTCCTGGGCAGTCTCTCAGACTATTTAACACATTACTCTGTCAGAGGATCCTGTGTTACTAGGTTCCAGGCTCTCCCACGGCATATCCCAGGGGGAATCACCTAGACAGAGGACAGCTGCCTCCCAGGAAGGTCATGGCTGACCCTAGGTGAGGTTCAGCCAGCACAGGATGCTGAGAGTCCCTCGGAAACTCTGCCTAGGTTTACGGGACCAGTGTCCTCTCTCTAGGGTCCAGGTGACCTCATGATTCTCAACCACATGTAACTCCCCACACAACCGCTCCTGGGTCTCATGGCAACACACCCTGACTGGTGACTCCAGTGAGCACGGGTCTGTCCCCTTCCTAGTCATCAGTCAGCAGATCCCTTCCCAGTCCTCACAAGCATCTCTGTCATGTTCGTGTAGAGTTGATCCCACCTCAGTATTGAGAACAGGGGCAGCTTAGGATCCTGTGTCTTAAAGGACACACTGGGAGAGATGATTATCAGCCTTGTGCTTGGTTCCATCCCCCACAGCAGTCAGCATCACCCTGGGAAGGGCTCCTGCCTGGGCAGAGGCTGAGCTCAGAGGGGGAAGGCTGCAGAGCATGGGGACAGAGCTGGAGCAAATGCAGTTCTCCACAGAGGGAGGGCAGAGCAGGCATGCGGCCACGGCGGTCCACTGTGTACTTCTCCGCAAAGCATGCAGCCCTGGTCATGTCTCCTGCTCACTGGGGAGGAGGACAGGGCCTGACTGTGTGGGAGCAGGGGAGCTACCAAGGAATGACAGGAAAGGCTCCCTCAAGGTGACCTCTGACCTCCATCTAGGGGCTGTGGCTGTCATTAAGCATACACACAGGATGGTGCACACCTGCACCTCACCCACACCCATACCCCTCCACACACCTCCATATTCTAACTGGAGCTGGCGGTTTAACCAGTGGCAGTAGCTCCAAGTATCAGAATGTCATTAACAGTAGGACATCCAAGAACTTTTCACATCTGCCTATCTACACACAGGCATACGAGCCTGTGTAGGCACTGGACCTTAAAATATCTAGTCAGACATTTTTACTAACAAGGGCCTATCTGTAATGGGCTGAAAGACAGACCAGGACGGCCATGTCAAGGTGAGGTAAGGTGCTGACTGGACCAGAATGGAGGTTGGGGAGTGAAAACCTGGGGTCTGTAGAGGAAGAAGTGAGAGGAATTTTGCCTGCACCCCTCATCTTCTGAGAGTGAGCAGGCGTGTGCGGACGGTGAGCGTGGAGACTCCTGAGGACAGAGTTCCCCACAGCAGAAGCCACACACAATCAGAATCATGGGTGTCCTTCGCTCAGTCCCTCTGACCTGTGCAGACTCCCACCCACCTCCGCAGAGCGAAGGGTCTATGCTTCTCTGCTCCCAGGGCCCCATCTTTTCACCAAAGAGCAAGGTGTCAATATGGAGGGTGTGAGCTTTCCTTTCTTCCTTCCCTCTCCATCTGTGTCATCCTCCCGCCATGGTCCAGCTTCCCGCTGCATCAGCAGGAGGAGAATCAGGAAGCCAAGGATGCAGACTCAACTCTTCTTGTCTCCAGAGAGCTTCTCCTCAGGACTCGCTTTGGACTTCCTGTCTTGGCTGGGTGTCCAAGTCCCATTGGCTGTAGGACAGCTCTGCACTGCCATGACAGCTGCAGTCATATAGGTCACCTGTGCTCCTCCTACTCCTGCGTCTCAATGGACAGGTGCCAGGACAGACGCCAACTGTTCCCATGGACTTAGGAGACATAGGGAAAGAGAACGTCCCCAAGGAAAGGGCAGAGGTAACAGTTATCCGGGCACCTCCTTGTCCTCAGGAGTCCAGGCTAGGGTCATGGAGCAGATGCTGCTGCCGTGAGCAGCTTCCCCATCCCCAGGTCAGAATATAGCTCATCCCTAATCTTAACTCATAGGCTCTGCTGTGACCATGCACAGTGGTTGAATCAGTGTCACACAACCCATGGGTCCCAGATGCAAACACAACACATGACTGTGGTCGCAGCTCCAAGTTGTCCTCCTGGAAGCTTTATGAAGTGTGAGCTATAGTGGGGCTGGGTGAGCTGTCTGGAGGATGACGGTCCCTCCTCTGTTCCCCTCCTCTGTTTCTTTGCAGAGCTTGCCACACAGCCTTTCATGAGAGCCACGGCCAGCAGCATCAGAGTGCAGAGCTCAGTGGTCTTCACTTGCTTCTCAGACATCACTGGGGTCTCCATCCGTTGGCTCTTCAATAATCACAGTCTGCAGCTCACAGAGAGGATGACCCTGTCCCCGTCAAAGTGCCAACTCAGGATCCATGCTGTCAGGGAGGAGGATGCTGGAGCGTATCAATGTGAGGCCTTCAACCCAGTCAGCTCGAAGCCCAGTCTCCCTGTCAGCCTGGTGGTGACGAAGGAGTGACCCCTCCTCTCATGGTACATCTGCCTGGGGACCTTTATGTATTGAGATGTCCACACTTACCGACCCTTGCCTGTTACAGATTTCCATTCGTTCTCATCGCCACTGGACATTTCTTCCATGCCTCCTAGACTGACTGGTTTTGTGTGTCAACTTGACACAGACTGTACTTATCACGGAGAAAGGAGCTTCAGTTGGGGGAATGCCTGCATGAGACCCTGCTGTGGGGCATTTTCTCAATCAGTGATAAAGTGGGGAGGGCCCATGGTTGGTGGTGCCATCCCTGGGCTGTTCGTCCTGGGTTCTATAAGAGAGCAGGCTGAGAAAGCCAGGGAAGTGAGCCAGTAAGGAACATCCCTCCATGGCCTCTGCATCAGCTCCTGCTTCCTGACCTGCTTGAATTGCAGTCTTGACTTCCTTTGGTGATGAACAGCTGTATGGAGTTGTAAGGTGAATAAACCCTTCCCTCCTCAACTTGCTTCTTGATCATGATGTTTATACAGGAATAGAGACCCTGAGTAAGACAGCTCCCAACACCTGATCCTGAACCCCTCTGTTCTCTTCCACATCAGCTCTCCTACCCAGTTCCCTCCGTCATGTGCCTTCTACAACTATTTTCCCCCCTTCTAAGTGAGACTCAAGCATCCTCCTTTGGGCCTTCCAACTTTTTGTGCTGCATCGAGTCTGTTGAGTGTAGTGTGTATGTCTTGTATTTTATGTCTAATATCCATTTATGAGTGAGTACATACCATGCATACCATTTTTGGACTGAGTTACATCACTCAGCATGATGTTCTCAAGTACCATCCATTTGCCTTAGAATTAATGATGTCTTTGTTTTTAGTAGTTGACTAGCATTCCATGGTGTGTATGGCACCACACTGTCTGTATCCATTCTTCCAAGCTGAGGCTACGCTCCCCACACTTCTCAGCTCACTCTTCATGCACAGTGCAGCCCAAGGAGAAAGTGTTCCCTTGTCCTTAATGGACAGAGTTTCATGCCTTTTCAGAAACAAAGGGGGAACTGAGGTTGACAGGTGTCTTAGTTAGGGTTTTACTGCGATGCACAGACACCAGGACCAGTGCAAGTCTTACACAAGACAACATTCAGTTGTGATTGGTTTACAGGTCAGAGATTCAGGCTTGTATTCTCAAGGCAGGAACATGGTAGAGCCTGGGCAGATATGGTGTAGTAGACCTGAGAGTTCTCCATCTTCATCTGAGGGCTGTTTGCAGATTCCTCCCTCTCAGGCAGCTAGGGCTATGGTATTAAAGTCCAAACCCATGGTGAAACATCTATGCCATCAAGACCACACCTCCAGTAGTGCCACTCCCCGGCCCAAGCATATACAAACCATCACATTCCACTCCTTGGCCCCCATAGGCTTGTCCAAGCATATGTGTCTATAGGGGTGATACCTAAACAGCATAATAAAAGTATATTTAGTCCAACTTCCAATTTCCCCATGGTCTATAGCAGCCTCAACCATGTTAAAAGTTGAAACTTCAAAGTTTCTTCTGAGATTTAGCCAATCACTTAACTCTAATCCCCAAAGCATGACGGGAAACCAGCTGGGCAGACTCCAAACTCTGCCTCTCCACGTCTGATATCAAAGTGGTTTTCATATCTGAACTCCTTTTTCATCTTTGATGACTGCAACAAACTTCTTTCTCCTGGGCTGGTTCCACTCCTTGTTAGCAGCTTTCCTGAGCAGATAGCCCATGGCTGTGTCATCTCGAACACGTTCCGGTCTCCAAGGCAGCTTCAATGTTGTAGCTTGTTGTTCCAATGTCTGGGATCCACACATGATCTGCTGGTCTCCTTGTAACGGCTGAGATCACTTCCCCAGCTCTGCCCTCTGTATCTCTCTAAGCTCAGGCTGATCCACCCTGTTCTGCTGCTGTTCTTGATGATTGTTCCATGGTATTCGACATCTCCAAAATACTGGGTTCTTGCACTGCAAGTAGGCTTCATCAATAACCTCTCATAGGCTCTCTGCATGGTGCCGAGCCTCAAATTCTGTGCATAATTTCTTCAGTCCTGGGCTGACAACTGCAACTGAGGCTGTACCTTCATCAGTGTCCTTCTATGGACTCTCACAGTGACAAGCCTCAGATGCTTTTCCTGACCCCTTCATGCCCTGTGTGCTCCTAGCAGTTCCCCTCAAGACAGTTATTGGAGAGATATTGGAGATGTCACCTCTGTGCCCAGAAGTGAAAGTGTGGTTGGGAGATCACTCCCTCCTGGTGGGCAGTGCACAGAGGGAGGTGGAGCTGCCTGGCTCCCTGGTGCAAATGTGTCATTTGTCTTTCACAAGATTTCCTTATGCTCTGCAGATCTCTCAGAAAGTTTCCAACATTCAGATAGATTAGCCGCCACATAAACCACAATCTTTTGTGCCACCGTGCAAGTACTCACCTGCTCAGACCACATAGAAAATTTCTGACATTCAGATTCCTTAGCACAGACCAAACCTAGAAGAATCACCATGGTAATATAAGCCACCAGGTTCCACACAAATAAACCATCTCAGAGGAGCTGGAAGTGTTCCACATTTGCCTTTACACAGCGTGCTCCATCCTGCTCTGCAGATCTCACACAGAAATGTCAGATAAATCTAGTGCTGGGACAAGGAAAAAGCAGGGAGTTTAACACAGTGTTACAATCATAAAAACACAAATACCTAGACTAGTTTTGCCAGCTTCAGGGCCCTCCAGATCAGTAGTCCTCTGTGTCACAGGGAACTTCCCAGCCAACTTACCAAAATGTTGTGTCAGGGAAATGTTTGTGGTTCCCCAAAACACACACAGAAGCCAATCTGATGCGACTCACAGCATGGTCTTTATGCTATTTATGTGAGCTACGCCCACCCCCACCCACGCCCCAACACAGCAGCATAATGCAGGACAGTTTGGTGGTGGGGGAGCCTCGACTGTCTACCGGGGAAAGGCTTTATAGTAAACAGCAAGCAGGGAATTTGCGTGTAATCCTCTAATTGGACAGCTGTTGTGGCCTTTAACATAATTGACTGGTGTTGGGAGTCATATCATAGACTTCACTTCTGCTCCCCTCTGAATTGGTGGTTGTTAGGCAAGGGGCGGGCTTGTAACATGGAATGTATATTTGTTGGGGAAATAACCTGGAGACACCAGTCTTGTTGGGGATTAATTGGAGCTAGAGTTGGAGCCTGGAGTAGGCTCAGGTTTTGTTGCAGGGCCACTTGGAACCTAATGCTGGGTACTAACCTGTTAGTTTACCTGAGTTCAAACTTAGGTCAGATTTTCTGAAATGGAGTCTGAATTTAAGAGCTTTAGCATCTCCTCATCATCTTTATTTAGCAATGAGAACTAACTGAGTGCAGGTTCCCAGAATCTACTTGCAGACCCTCTTGTGCAAGCTTTGGGGTGGGCAGTTAGTATTAGCAGTGACATCCTTTTAATAATTTGTGCTGTTTTGGAATTTTAGAATTCATCAGCCAGTGTAGACAAACTGAAATATCAGAATGTTTTACCTTATTGAGGGCACGGTGTATGTGTATTTGTGTGTGAGTGTTTGTGTGTGTGTGTGTGTGTGTGTGTGTGTGTGAGAGAGAGAGAGAGAGAGAGAGAGAGAGAGAGAGAGAGACAGGGAGAGAGAGACACACAGAGCTAAAGAGACAAGACACCGAGAGACAAAGAATGTGTGCGTACATGTCTGTCTCTGTGTGCATACATGTCTCTGTGCATATGTCAACTCTGCCATAGAATCAGGATAAGACCAGTTTTTGAGACTCTCGCTATAAATGCATCATGAGAAGGATCCTTGGGCCTGAGAATCTGGCTGCAGAAGCAGTGGGGTCTTTCTAGAAGGGGGACAACCATGAAGTCCTGGCTCTGTATGAGTGTCCTAGAATACTGAGTCTAGGTGCGCTGGGCTAGTGCGTGCAGTCCTGGAATCTGACCTATCAGAGCTAACAGAGCAGAATGATTGATTAACAATCTGAATGTCTGAGCTCAGGGATCCAGAGAACAGTCAGGGAACAGTGCCCTGGCACGAGAGCCATGGTTCAGTCTGTCCCTGGGCGTCTCCTTCTGTGTCTCAGACTGGAGAACACAGCTACACAGATGCCCAGGCCATCAGCCAACTGTTCTGATGGCTTATGAGACTTTACAGGAAGGTCAGGGTCCCCATGAGAGGGACAGAGGGCATAGGTCCTCTTGATGATTCATGTCCTCAGGGAAGAAGTCTAATGAATCGTCTCCTGCAGACAAACGGTAAGGGACGCAGCTGATCTGGGCAGCCGTCCTGCCCCAGTGTCAGGGCCTTGCTCGTTTTTAAGGCTACCTTGTAGACACTGCGACATTTGTTCCCCAAGTGTGCTGTCTGTTGCTAGGAAACAGAGACACAGGGACACAGTGGCCACATGAGCCTCCCACAGACCACAGGTGACAGATGGGAAGCACCAGGTCTCTGTCTCCAGCCCCGTGTCCAGGGATCCACCCTGGAGCCTTCTCAGGTGTCTGTAAATCACAGAGGAGCTCATGTTGACCTTGGACATCAGCTGCTTAAGGGGACATCTTGTCCAAATACTGAGAACAAACGGACAGTCAGATGTGTCTCCAGAAGTAACCCTCATGTCTGTGAAGGATTTCTGAAGCATTCAGGCCTCCTGAGGCCATGGACTAGACAGGCAGTCATGTGACCGCTGCTGTCCAAAAGTCGCTCCTCCTGGAACACCGTGGACAGGGTTCTGCTTCCCTCCCATCAGATCCTGCATCTATCCAGGGCTTCCTTGGCTCAGGAGTCACTGATTTCAAACAACGTTACCATCTCCCCTCTGTGTGGGTACCAGGCATGGATGCTGCCAAGATGACAATCACATAAAATATTGAAATAATGCAAATAGAAACCGCTGTATCAGGAATTATATCTGCTTGGTCCTCACCTGTGGAGGACAGGGTGTTCCAGGTGAAGGAAGAAGGTGGTTTTCTCTCAATCCTCCTTGCCTGCCTCTCATATCCTCCATTCTTCTGAGGCTTGTCCTCTGTCATGTGTGGTCCGTGCCTCCTGTCAGTCAACATGGAACCCCTGGTAAGGTGAGCACATGCTATGATGGTCTAGCCTGGGTGGTGACCCAGTCCTGTTCATTGTCTCCTGTGACATTTCCCAACAGAAATCAAGCACCGAGGACAGGCTGTGGATGTTTCTACGGGAAGTTCAGTGTGCAGTCTTCCTGTGTCTGATGTGGAGGACAACTTTAGGCAGCAATGCTTTGGAGGGTGCTGGCCTGGGCTCAGCAGCAGAGGTCAGTGCAGCTGGAGGGACACAGCTCCAAGGTGCAAGGCAGACAGTTGGTCCCTGAGGACCAGAGGAGACACTGGGGCGATGGCTCCAGGTCCTCAGAGACACTGGGGCGTTGGGTCCAGGTCCTCGGAGGCACTGGGGTGGTGTGTCCAGGTCCTCAGAGACACTGGGGCGATGGCTCCAGGTCCCACCTGTGGAGGGTAAATGGTCACAGCCTCTGAGCAGGTGACAGGCTAAAGCTGAGGACAGCAGGACTCTCACTTACTCATGTCGTAACTGACAGAGGATCCTAGAGATGTGAAACCTGGAACCCAGTGAGTGTCACCTACAGTGACCTGAACACTAACTGTGGGGATAACAGTGCTGAGCATATTAATCATTAAGTGTATTAATAAGTCCCGTCCCATCCTTGCTACAAGTGTTTAAATATAGAGGCATAGAGCCAGGACACTTGGTCACCCTGGGTTTATGACGCAGATCCTCCTCCCCCTGTGAGGACCAGGACATCCTGGCCTGGCCCAAGCACATGCAGCCAGGCCCAGAATTGAGCCACAGTGGGTTGGAGGGACTTCTCTCGCCTAGAGAGGCTTAGGGTTGTGCAGCGGACATCTTGGACCCAGATTTAATGAACACATGGGTTTAGACTGTTTCTTCTCTGTGTGTGCTGTTGATAGACCAGGGCTCGTGCATGCTACATGAGAACTCTTCTACAACCCTGCACCCCACATCTGCCTGGGACCTGTTTAACTGGGGTTACAGTGCAGATACTCTATCCTTCTCTAGACCAGGATTTCCCTCTGCTGACATCCGGTGTGGCTTTATTGGGTTTGCTCCAGTGGCTCAGATGTCCGGCTGATATTCCCCTCAGACACTCATTTCCACCCAGCTCACCCCTGCCCCTCCCGGCCAGGCAGGCTCTCCTGCTCTAGCACATTAGTCTTGGGTCATGACAGGGAAGCCCGGGTGCCTCCCCAGTGCTCTTTGTTCCCAGCAGTTCCACCCCTACCTGTGCATCCTACACTCGCCTTGTCCAGAGCTTGACCATTGGCCTCGATAGGGTCAATTACAGGCCTTGGGAAGTGCATTATTGAAATGTCAGCACCAGCCAGGCGGTGGTGGCACACACCTGTAATCACAGCATGTGAGAGGCAGAGGTAGGCAGATTTTTGAGTTTGAGGCCAGCCTGGTCTACAGAGTGAGTTCCAGGATGGCCAGCGCTACACAGAGAAACCTTGTCTCAGAAAAAAAAAACAAGCCCAAAGAACCAAAAAACAAAAAAATATGTGAGCACTGAGCTTTGGGATGAAGCCTTGGCTTCATGAATAGTTGTGGACATTAATTCCCAGCAGCGCACAAACAGTTCCCAGTCCTCTCATGAGATCCAGCTCTTCTTCTTGCATGGCTGGTTTCTCCTGAGTGACCTGGGTTGGTGTTGGAGAGAGAGAGAGAGAGAGAGAGAGAGAGAGAGCGAGAGAGAGAGAGAGAGAGAAATTTTCTCTCAGGTGGAAGGAATGTTCCGGGGGAAGGTGTACCTAAGGTCCTGTGGACTATGTTTCTGTCACCCCTCACATGCCTTCCTGTCCCCCCATTTTCCTTCGGGATCGCCATGACCCTGAAGGATCACTCACGACTTGGAACCATGCCCGTGTTCCTTTCTCCCAAGTGCCCCCCGGTCCTGTCTTGTCTCAGCTGGTGATTGGCTTCTGCTCCGAGTCCAGTGGAACCAGAAGAGGCAGGGGATGGATGTGCCTGGAGGCCTGTCCTGAGTCAGGATTGAACTAATTTGTTGAACTTGCTGTTCCACTAACTCTTCAAGTTAGACATGCCTGGCTCAGGATCTGTGATGTGGGAAACCTGAAACCCAAGGTAGATGTCCCTGAGCTGTGTCCTGGCTCTGAGCATCCGGCTGTGCGGGGCTGGGGACAGCAGTACATGTGATGTCTGCAGGGAGAGAGAGAGGGGGACACTCACTTGGAGAATGGGGAACTTCCTGTGGTGTCTCCCTTTGGAGGAGGTGGACTCAACAGTTGGATACAGTGTCCTAGTTAGAATTAACTGTTACCATGACACAGCCCAGTCACCTGGGGGGAAAATCCTACACTGAATAACTTCCTCATGAACTCTGGCTGTGGACATGTGTGAGCGACTGTCTTCACTGATGCAGGAGGCTCAGGCCACCATGGGCAGCACTGTCTGTGGGCAGATTGTCCTTGGTTCTGTTAGAGAGTTGGCTAAGCATGGGCCAGAGCATGAGCCAGCAAACCACCTGTTTCTGCCTTGACCTCCTGCAGGGCTACACCAGGACCCAGACCTGGACAGGAAATTCGTGCTCTGCCCTCCTGAACTGCTTCTGTGCAGGGTGCTTTTATCACAGCAAGAGAACAAGACCTAGAGCGGTGTACAGGGAAGAACACTGGCGTATCTGTTTGAATCACTGTTCTGTTCCCTGCCCTCAGTAGACGACCCCTCAGTATCCAGCGGGCAGAGAACGAGGAACTGAGACAGCAGATATGGGCCAGTGAGTACAGTGCTCCCCTCTCCATCACTGTCCTCTAGTTTGAGTCTGGAGAGAAATGTACCATGCCTTTGCACTGACATTTTGTGAGCACAAGGCTTCTCCTGAGGGCCCGTCCTCTGGAAGCACACTTCATCCAACTTTAGTCCAGGACTTCCCGGGGAGAATCTGGAAGGCTGTCTAGACCCACCCTACACTAGATGGAAACAGGGGTTGGTCAGAGCACCATGAGCAGGATGACAGGCCCTGCATCCCCCCTGTGCTGAAGGGATCCAGGCAGGTCACATTTGACTGGTTGACCACCCCTGCTGTAGAACTAGACATGAGACTGCAGTTCTCCCAGAGAACCCCAGGGGGCGATATCAGGATGACTCAACACTCAAGCAATTTGTTCCCTGAGCCTAGGGAGATTTGTTTACCTTGCCTAGGAGACTGCTTTCCATCCCTCTTCCTACTACCCTGGATCTCCCTCCCTAGACCCTGCTCTGTTTCTTGTGTCTGAGAATAGCCCTCTGTCTGGGGAACCTGAAAGTCCCCTCCCTCTGTCATCCCCCATAGAAGACAGGATTGCTGATGGGGCGTCACCCAGACAAAGGGCAGAGCTGACCCAGGAAGACCAGCGAGAGCTGTGCTCAGCCAACACAGGGCAGCTGACCCATAACACTGCCTTTGGTGGTTCCACACCTTCAACCCTCATATCCTTGTCACCTTCCTGCTGGGAAATCTTCCCAGAGCACTGAGGACAAGGGCAGACTGGGAGCTCAGCTGGGTCTCTGTGTCACAGGGACACATAGGCAGGATGGAGGCTCCCTCTTTGATGCTGACAGACTCACATCCAGAGGTCAGCAGATGTCAGCCCTTGGATGAGTCATTGTTCTCTGAGCGCATGTCGACCTTATCAGTCTTGTCACTCAAGGTGTTGGCTGAGGAGAAACATAAAGGGAGAAAAGTTGAGAAAGATGCGGGACAGCACAGAGAGTGGAAGGGACTGAGCAGTGCTGTGGACACAGGCCCACCACCCACAGCCCGTGGGATTCTGGGAAGTGCTCCTGCTGGGAGACAACTCAGCTCAGAAGGGGGAAGGACAGCAGAGGCCAGGTGCCTTGTGGGAGCTGAAGGCCTTCTCCTCAGAGGAAGGACAGTACTGTGAGGATACCTATGGAGGTGTCCTCTGAGCATCTTGACAAGGGCTGTAACCCCTGGAAGAGGCTCCTGCTCACAGGTTAGTGTTTCAAAGATCTGACTGTGCGTGGGAAGGGGAACTCAGAGGCCAGAGGTGTCCTGAAGAGCTGAAGATGTCTAGAGGAGACTTGGTTTCTGTTTGTAGTCACTGTGCAGAAGGTACAGTGAGGCACGGAGGTCAGCACAGGAAGCTCTGAGCAGACAGGAGCTGATGAGGGGAGATTGGAGCCCCAGCTGCCCCTATTCAAAATCAGTCACACGGCTGCCATTGGAAGCCCATGTTCCCACCCATGACAGGGCGACTCTCCAGATAGAAATCAAACCTGGGAGGGCCAGAGAGGCACCTCGGTGTGTGGAGACATGACAGTGAGTTCATTCGTCAGCTCGCAGGGCAGATGGAGATACGGACTCCTGCAGGGTCCTCTGTGCTCTCCACACAGGCGCGTGCCACTCCCCTGCAGTGTGTACACTGAGGCAGGTGCCTTCCCAAACTCATGCATCCAATACAGAAATAAATCACACTTGAATGTAATGATTGGCATTTGCTACAAACCTGAGAACTATGTAGATAAATTCCTGGAGATAACCTTTTCCCTCTCTCCCTCCCTGCCTCCCTCCCTCCCTTCCTTTCTTCCTGTTTCCTCTGTTCCCCCCAACCCCTGTCTGTTTTCACCCCCATTTTCTAAGATCTTTTCAGGAACTGAACCTTCCAAAAAGATAATTCCAATTGTTGTCCTCACAAACACCTTTTCTAGTGAACCGAAAGTCAGAGTACCCAGAGGGGAAACTTACTGGTTTAATGGAACTGTAAATAGAACAGAAAACATTTCAGAAAGTGAGGACTGTGTGCAGGAGGAGGAGGAGGACGAGGAGGAGGAGGAAGAGAAGGTTAGAGATCCCCTTTTCCTCACACCAGACACTCTTTATATGAAGGGTGATATGGGGACACCTGAGTCGAGGATTCCACAACGAGGAAATGACATGCTCTGAGGTTCTGAGGGCATGGAGGTCACATTGCTCCCCTCCACTGAGGGTGCACCCCTACCCACAGGCATGAGCTGAGGCGTGCTCACACCTGCTCAGGATTGGTGGCTTCTGTCTCTTCCCTTCTAGCCTCCCTCTTAACCTGCTGCCTCCTGCCCACCATTGCACAAGTCACCGTGGAATATTCACCATCCCATGTGGTTGAAGGAGAAAATGTTCTTCTACGTGTTGAAAATCTGCCAGAGAATCTTCTAGCCATTGTCTGGTTCAAAGGGGTGACAGACACGAGGCACGGAATTGCGCTGTATTCGATGGCCTATGACCTACTTGTGACGGGGCATGTGCACAGTGGTAGAGAGACAGTGTACAGAAACGGGTCCCTGTGGATCGAAAATGTCACCCAGGAGGACACAGGATTCTACATTCTTCAAACCATAAGGGAACCTGGAGAAATTGTATCAAATGTACCCGTGTACATCCAAGTGCACTGTAAGTAATTGTTTGTGAACTCTGGGTTCTGGGTGGGGTCCTTCCACTAGGCATGCAGAAGTGTCAGGCCTGGCCTTGTCTCCTTCCTCCTGTATTGTGTCTCCCCGTTGGGACTTGAGCATTAGTGAAGGACACACATGGTGGAGAATAATGTCAATTGTGCAGAATCCTTCAATTGACTTCACCTTGGAGAGACCTGCCAAGGACAGGCCAGCCAAGGACATCAGCCTCTGTCTAGACTCTTGGGGTCCTTTGTAGGAAACTGAGCTTCAGGAAGACCTTGAGGGGAGTGAGAAGGGCCTGTGGTAGCCATGGGCAGCTTACAGAGTTGTGTCTCCACACCTGTATTCCAGACTCAACTCCTGGTGGCCCTGAGGAGATTTTTGCTAGGGTTGGATCTTGACTTTCTGTCTGCAGAGAAGAGTGCTTGTGAGTCGTCAATGTCTTCTCCCTGTGGCACAGACAGAGCACTGCCATGAGAACCACGATTAGGCTGCGTGTCCTGGCTCTCCCTAGTGACCCAGAGTGAGAGCACACCAGGGCAGACTCCCAAGACATTAACGCAGGGTCCTGATGGGCTTCTGAGAGTTCCAGGAAGGCCAGGGTCCCATCAGGAAGGGAGAGAGGAACCTATCTTCCTAACACATTCTTGTCTTTTGGGACAAGTATTTTTTTCCCCAGGCCAATGAGGACAGGCTCTGCTGCTGTGGACAGTTCCCCAGACATGAGCTGCAGTTCCCACAGTGAAGAGCAGAGATAGCCTGGGACAGTCAAGGAACATTAACAAACCTATATTCCTGAATCAGGACCTCACTTGACCCTGACGTTTATCTCTTCACTGTAGACCTGGAGGTCACTGGCACAGTCTCCTCAGACCTCTTAACTGCTTCCTGTATCTGCTACCCTGCTAGGGGATCATGTTCACATTCCAGACATGTATTTTCTCTGGGAATGAAAGGGTGTCCTATGGGAATCAGCTAGACAGAGGTTGAGGGCATCTTAGAAAGGCCAGGGAGCACATGGGCAGACCCACCACCAGTTCAGCAGGCAGAGAAAGTGTGAGCACCATCTTGAAACCCTCCAAGGGATGATGGAGGCCAGAGCAGTCCTTCCAGGACGCAGGTCAGCTTCTCCCACACTCAGGATGTGAGCTCCTGTCAGGTCTGCTCCTGGGCCTTTCTTCTCCCTCAGAACCCTGACTGGTGACTGCAGTGAGATGGTGTCTGTCCCCTTCCCCACTCATCATGCACCTGGTCCCATTGGATCCCTCACAGACAGCTGTCACCTTCTTCCTGAGAGCAAATTCCATCTTTCAAGAGAACTGAGGACACAGGGCAGACTTGGTGCCCAGCTGGGATTCTGTGTCACACAGGGAGTGCAGAGGCTCCCTGTTTTGTGCTGACTGACCCAGGATGAGAACACAAGAGAGGGCCACCCCTGGGTGAGCCTCCATTGTCTGGGGGACCAGATGGGATACAGGCAGAGGACACACCAGGCTGCAGAGTCCAGGGAGGCCCCCTCTGTACTCTCTGCAAAGCCTGTAGCGCCTGGCGGGCCCTCCTGACCATGGGTGAGGAGACCACACTCTACAGAGTGTGAGAGGAGAGTTATTTTCAGTTATTCTCTGGAGTCTCCTCAGGAGCTCAATGTCCTGAGAGAGTCTCAGGGCTTGTAGGAGAGAAGACCCAGTGGGAAAGAGGCTCAGCAGAAGCAGGAGGCTCTGGGTGAAGAAGTAGGGGAAGGAGGAGACTGTTCTCACACACAGTTAATCAGCATGTGCACAGTGGTCTGAGGTCTGACAATCTCAGCTGTGAAATCCCAAAAAAGAACCCAAGCTGGTGTTGATCTGTGTCATGGCCCAGTAGGTCTGGGTGTTTGCTTCATGTCTAACGACCTGAGAACCAGTGAATGGAAGATGTCCCCTGACGTCCACCTAGAGATGGTATACTGTACACACACACACACACACACAAACACAGACACACACACAGAGACACACACATACACTCATACCCACTCACACACACACACACACACACACAAACACACACACACACACACACACACACACACACACACACACATATACCCAGTGTAAAAAAATAAACGAAGTTAATGGAAGAATTGTACACTGTATCCTCATACTTATAAATTTGTTAAACCCATGAGCATGCATGTGTGGGACCTTGAAAAGAATGGTTCTGAGACATCATTCATTCATTCAATCATTCAATAGTTCCCCACAGATATCTGATGTGCTTTTAGGCAGCCTCTCTTTAAAAAATATAAGACCACAACCAATTCTCACAATTCTCTTGCCCTTGTGTACTGGAAGAGAGATCAATGACAAAATCTAGAACATAATCAGGTGTTGGGGGCAGTCATTAAAGAAACAGAAACACACCAAAAGCTTCAGAGAGTGAAGACTGGTCTATTGGGAAGAGGTCGAAGGCAGCTCTCCAACGCACATTACACTGAGTGTGAGCAGGGGTCTAAGGTCAGTGAGGCAGGGCCATGTTCGCACCCAAGGAGAGCACCATAGAGAGGAAATGACAAGCGACGACACGGAGCACATGGAGGTAATGCGCTGACCTCCACCACGTAGGTCAGGGAGGCCCTCACCCCCACACCTCAGCTGAGCAATGCACACAGGCACTCAGGACACAGGGCGCCATATTATCCAAACACAGAAGTCCTAGTATTGATGACTCTCTGTTACCTTCTAGCCTCTCGCTACATCTGCGGCCGTCCATCTCCACCTGTACAGCCCACTGTTGAGTCAGTGCCGCCCAGCGTTGCTGAAGGGGGAAGCATTCTTCTCCTTGTTCACAATCTTCCAGAGCATCTTCAATCCTTCTTCTGGTACAAAGGGCTGATTGTATTCAACAAGGTTGAGATTGCCCGCTACAGAACAGCCAAGAATTCAAGTGAGCTGGGCCCTGCCCACAGTGGTCGAGAAACGGTGTTCAGCAATGGCTCCCTGTTGCTGCAGAATGTCACCTGGAAAGACACGGGATTCTACACCCTACGAACTCTGAATACGCATAAGAAAACAGAATTAGCACACTTTTACCTCCAGGTGGACAGTAAGTGATTCTCTGTGATCATTCAGTGCTGGGTGGGGCTTTGGCACACAGGCTGCCCATCCTGCCATGTGACTAACTCCTTTCCGAACTTTCTTCCCATGACGGGGTTTATCCACTGTGTGCAGGACACACATGTAGGAGGGAAATACCCACGGGTCAGACTCTGTCTTCTGACTGGCCCTCGTGTCTAGGAGGACATAAGGTGGCCCACTGCTCTGTCGGTTGAGGTTCTTGCAATGCTCTGTGGCCTCCTCACAGAGTGGTGAGCATGAGGAAGCTCTGGCTCCAGTTGTCTGACCCAGGTTGGACTAACAATGTCCTTGGTACCATGTTCCAGGAGTTCTCCTGGTCTGAGCAGACTGTGAACAATGGTCTTTGGCTGTCTACATCAATACAGTAGATTTCGTATCATTAAACAGGGGAGTTTTTATAAAAATGAAAAGAAAAGTAAAAAACAACAGCAAAAAAGCAAAGCAACCCAGGATTGTCATAGACAAAATGGAGAGAGCTGGTTTCTGCCTGTGTCCTCACAGTCTGCACATCCTGCTCTTATAGCACATGTGACCAGGGTAGATATGCTCACAGTATACTGGCCCCTCCCACATCAGTCGCCAGTTGAAAGATGTACTATACATGTGCCCACCGACTCTGGCTTGTGTTATGTTGACATAAAGCCTGCCAGCATAATTCCTGGGCCTGCTAAGAAGACCAGCCTGCTCCAAGCCCTCAGCCAGCCCTAGTCCTGGGGGTTGCAGGCAGAGTGGTAAGAACATGGAGAACGTGAGATCAGAGGTTGACTGCAGGTACAAAGGAAATGAGAAACGTCAGAAAATGACTATTTGGGGTGTGTAGAGACCAAGGTCATGGAGAGGTGTCATCTCAAAGTGCAGTGTGCATGAGTGTGTGCTGTGTCTGAGGGAGCACAGTGAGGGGGCGGCTGTGGAGACACCAAGGAGAGGGCAACATGCCGAGGAAATGACTCCACGGCACTGAGGGAACAGAGGCCAATTGACTGAATTCATCAGGTGGGAGAGACACACACACCTGCATGTCTAGGCTGGGTAAAGAATCCATCTTGTGAGGACTCAGGCCAATACCACTTTTATACCCAGCACAATGATCCCGTGTGATGGCTTTTCTCCTTTCCCTTCCAGCCTCCCTTTCCTTGTGCCGTGACCCTCTCACCTCTGCCCAACTCACAATCGAGCCAGTGCCAGGACATGCTGCTGAAGGGGAAAGTGTTCTTCTCCAGGTCCGTAATCTGCCAGAAGATCTGCAAACCTTTTCCTGGTACAAAGGAGTGTATAGCACTGAGGCCTTTAAAATTGCAGAATACAGCGTAGCGACGAAGTCCATCTCGAGTGGCCGTGCACACAGCAGAAGAGAGACAGGGTACACCAATGGATCCGTGCTGCTCCAGGATGTAACCGAGAAGGACTCGGGCTTGTACACACTCATAACGACAGACAGCAATTTCAAAATTGAAACAGCACACGTGCAAGTCAACGTACACAGTAAGTGACTCTCTATCTCTTCCAGCTGCTGGGTGTGGCTTTGACTACTTCCAGAGTGGACTGTGAGGAGTGGGCTGTCTTGCTCTCTCCCCCACCTCACTGTGTCCTCACATTGGCATTTGGCAGTTACTGCAGGGCACACCCGGTGTGGACCACCAGCATTAGATCAGCGCTCTTCCCCTTTTGTTTCCTGCAGAGGTAGACTCAGCCTAAGAACGTCAGACTCGGACCTGACCCTTGGGGTCTCACCATGCCCACAGCCCTGATAGAGACTCCAAGGGGTCTGATAAGTCCTAGCTGAGGAAGTCACAGAGTCCCCACACACAGCACCAGGAAGGCCTGTCCGCAAATCTCTGTGATGGTTACATCCATGGCGAGCCTGGAAAATGTTTTCGTCATTGCTTTGCTTTGCAATTCTGTAAGCGCTGACGTGGTACACGGCTGTCCTGGCATGTGTCACCATCCATGCACTGCCATGAGAGCCACTGTTGTGCTAGTTACCCTGGACATCTTCCACAGAGACCCCGCCAGGAATGCATAGCTGGACAGGACGATCTGTGCCCCAGGCCATTCACTAGCTGCTTGGATGGCCTTATGCTACCCTCACAGGAAGGTCAGGGTCTCCAAGTGATGGACAAAGGATACTGGTCCTTTTGGCAAATGTTTGTCCTCTGGTGTCCAGCTCCTGGAATTCTCTCTCACAGGCAAAAAAAAATCTCAGAGTTGCTAAACTGGGCAGCTCCCAGACATGAGAAGCAATTCACTAGATGTCAAAGTAACTCAGCCTAAGACTTCAGAATCTATGCAATCTCGTGAGGGTCTTGCCTTCCTCAGAATGCAGAAAACTCAGAAAAGCAATTCTAGGCACCTCTCACTTAGGGTGTATTCTGGCTCCATCCCTGACGCTGCAGACCTGGACTTCTCCTGGGCAGTCTCTCAGACTATTTAGCACATTACTCTGTCAGAGGATCCTGTGTTACTAGGTTCCAGGCTCTTCACGGCATATCCCAGGGGGAATCACCTAGACAGAGGACAGCTGCCTCCCAGGAAGGACATGGCTGACCCTAGGTGAGGTTCAGCCAGCACAGGATGCTGAGAGTCCCTCGGAAACTCTGCCTAGGTTTATGGCCCCACTGTCCTCTCTCTAGGGTCCAGGTGACCTTATGTTTCTCAACCACATGTAACTCCCCACACAACCACTCCTGGGTCTCATGGCAACACACCCTGACTGGTGACTCCAGTGAGCATGGGTCTGTCCCCTTCCTAGTTCAGTCAGCAGGTCCCTTCTCAGTCCTCACAAGCATCTCTGTCTTGTTCGTGTAGAGTTGATCCAACCTCAGTATTGAGAACAGGGGCAGCTTAGGATCCTGGGTCATAAAGGACACACTGGGAGAGCACAGCAAGGGCAGCCCTGTGGTGAGCTGTGCTGCCTCAGGGTTGAGATGATTATCAGCCTTGTGCTTGGTTCCATCTCCCACAGCAGTCAGCATCACCTTGGGAAGGGCTCCTGCCTGGGCAGAGCTCAGAGGGGGAAGGCTGCAGAGCTTGGGGACAGAGCTGGAGCAAATGCAGTTCTCCACAGAGGGAGGGCAGAGCATGCACGCGGCCACGGCGGTCCACTGTGTACTTCTCCACAAAGCATGCAGCCCTGGTCATGTCTCCTGCTCACTGGGGAGGAGGACAGGGCCTGACTGTGTGGGAGCAGGGGAGCTACCAAGGAAGGAGAGGAAAGGCTCCCTCATGTTGACCTCTGACCTCCATCTAGGGTCCATGGCCTGTTATTAAGCATACACACAGGATGGTGTACACCTGCACCTCACACACACCCACACCCATACCCCTCCACACACCTTCATATGGAGCTGGAGCTCGCAGTTTAACCAGTGGCAGTAGCTCCAAGTATCAGAATGTCATTAACAGTAGGACATCCAAGAACTTTTCACATCTGCCTATCTACCCACAGGCATATGAGCCTGTGTAGGCACTGGATTTTCTTAAAATATCAAGTCAGACGTTTTTACTAACAAGGGCCTATCTGTAATGGGCTGAAAGACAGACCAGGACGGCCATGTCAAGGTGAGGTAAGGTGCTGACTGGACCAGAATGGAGGATGGGCAGTGAAAACCTGGGGTCTATAAAGGAAACAGTGAGAGGAATTTTGCCTGAACCCCTCATCTTCTGAGAGTGAGCAGGCGTGTGCGGACGGTGAGCATGGAGACTCCTGAGGACAGAGTTCCCCACAGCAGAAGCCACACACAGTTGGAATCATGGGTGTCCTTCGCTCAGTCCCTCTGACCTGTGCAGACTCCCACCCACCTCCGCAGAGCGAAGGATCCATGCTTCTCTGCTCCCAGGGCCCCATCTTTTCACCAAAGAGCAAGGTGTCAATATGGAGGGTGTGAGCTTTCCTTTCTTCCTTCCCTTTCCGTCTGTGTCATCCTCCTGCCGTGGTCCAGCTTCCTGCTGCATCAGCAGGAGGAGAATCAGGAAGCCAAGGATGCAGACTCAACTCTACTTGTCCCCAGAGAGCTTCTCCTCAGGACTCGCTTTGGACTTCCTGTCAGAGCTGACAGGGAACAAGGCTTGGCTGGGTGTCCAAGTCCCATTGGCTGTAGGACAGCTCTGCACTGCCATGACAGCTGCAGTCATATAGGTCACCTGTGCTCCTCCTACTCCTGCGTCTCAATGGACAGGTGCCAGGACAGACGCCAACTGTTCCCATGGACTTAGGAGACATAGGGAAAGAGAACGTCCCCAAGGAAAGGGCAGAGGTAACAGTTATCCGGGCACCTCCTTGTCCTCAGGAGTCCAGGCTAGGGTCATGGAGCAGATGCTGCTGCCGTGAGCAGCTTCCCCATCCCCAGGTCAGAATATAGCTCATCCCTAATCTTAACTCATAGGCTCTGCTGTGACCATGCACAGTGGTTGAATCAGTGTCACACAACCCATGGGTCCCAGATGCAAACACAACACATGACTGTGGTCGCAGCTCCAAGTTCTCCTCCCTGGAAGCTTTATGAAGTGTGAGCTATAGTGGGGCTGGGTGAGCTGTCTGGAGGATGACGGTCCCTCCTCTGTTCCCCTCCTCTGTTTCTTTGCAGAGCTTGCCACACAGCCTTTCATGAGAGCCACGGCCAGCAGCATCAGAGTGCAGAGCTCAGTGGTCTTCACTTGCTTCTCAGACATCACTGGGGTCTCCATCCGTTGGCTCTTCAATAATCACAGTCTGCAGCTCACAGAGAGGATGACCCTGTCCCCGTCAAAGTGCCAACTCAGGATCCATGCTGTCAGGGAGGAGGATGCTGGAGCATATCAATGTGAGGCCTTCAACCCAGTCAGCTCGAAGCCCAGTCTCCCTGTCAGCCTGGTGGTGACGAAGGAGTGACCCCTCCTCTCATGGTACATCTGCCCGGGGACCTTTATGTATTGAGATGTCCACACTTACTGACCCTTGCCTGTTACAGATTTCCATTCGTTCTCATCGCCACTGGACATTTCTTCCATCCCTCCTAGACTGACTGGTTTTGTGTGTCAACTTGACACAGACTGTACTTATTACAGAGAAGGGAACTTCAGTTGGGGGAATGCCTGCATGAGACCCTGCTGTGGGGCATTTTCTCAATCAGTGATAAAGTGGGGAGGGCCCATGGTTGGTGGTGCCATCCCTGGGCTGTTAGTCCTGGGTTCTATAAGAGAGCAGGCTGAGAAAGCCAGGGAAGTGAGCCAGTAAGAAACATCCCTCCATGGCCTCTGCATCAGCTCCTGCTTCCTGACCTGCTTGAGTTGCAGTCCTGACTTCCTTTGGTGATGAACAGCTGTATGGAGTTGTAAGGTAAATAAACCCTTCCCTCCTCAACTTGCTTCTTGATCATGATGTTTATATAGGAATAGAGACCCTGAGTAAGACAGCTCACCACACCTGATCCTGAACCCCTCCGTTCTCTTCCACATCCCCTCTCCTACCCTGTTGCCTCCCTCATGTGCCTTCTACAACTATTTTCCCCCCTTCTAAGTGAGACTCAAGCATCCTCATTTGGGCCTTCCAACGTTTTGTGCTGCATCGAGTCTGTTGAGTGTAGTGTATATGTCTTTTATTTTATGTCTAATATCCATTTATGAGTGAGTACATACCATGCATACCATTTTTGGACTGAGTTACATCACTCAGCATGATGTTCTCAAGTACCATCCATTTGCCTTAGAATTAATGATGTCTTTGTTTTTAGTAGTTGACTAGCATTCCACGGTGTGTACGGCACCACATTGTCTGTATCCATTCTTCCAAGCTGAGGGTACCCTCCCCACACTTCTCCGCTCACTCTTCATGCACAGTGCAGCCCAAGGAGAAAGTGTTCCCTTGTCCTTAATGGACAGAGTTTCATGCCTTTTCAGAAACAAAGGGGGAACTGAGGTTGACAGGTGTCTTAGTTAGGGTTTTACTGCGATGCACAGACACCATTCAGTTGTGACTGGTTTACAGGTCAGAGATTCAGTCTGGTATTCTTAAGGCGGGAGCATGGTAGAGCCCGGGCAGGCATGGTGTAGTAGACCTGAGAGTTCTCCATCTTCATCTGAGGGCTATTTACAGATCCCTCCCTTCTAGGCAGCTAGGATTATGTTATTAAAGTCCAAACCCATGGTGAAACATCTATGCCAACAAGATCACACCTCCAGTAGTGCCACTCCCTGGCCCAAGCATATACAAACCATCACATTCCACTCCTTGGCCCCATAGGCTTGTCCAAACATATGTGTCTATAGGGGTGATACCTAAACAGCATAATAAAAGTATATTTAGTCCAACTTCCAATTTCCCCATGGTCTATAGCAGCCTCAACCATGTTAAAAGTTGAAACTTCAAAGTTTTTTTTCTGAGATTTAGCCAATCACTTAACTCTAATCCCCAAAGCAAGACAGGAAACCAGCTGGACAGACTCCAAACTCTGCGTCTCCATGTCTGATGTCAAAGTGGTTTTCATATCTGCACTCCTTTTTCATCTTTGATGACTGCAACAAACTTCTTTCTCCTGGGCTGGTTCCACTCCTTGTTAGCAGCTTTCCTGAGCAGATAGCCCATGGCTGTGTTATCTCGAACACCTTCGGGTCTCCAAGGCAGCTTCAATGTTGTAGCTTGTTGTTCCAATGTCTGGGATCCACACATGATCTGCTGGTCTCCTCATAACGGCTGAGATCACTTCCCCTGCTCTGCCCTCTGTATCTCTCTAAGCTCAGGGTGATCCACCCCTGTTCTGCTGCTCTTCTTGGTGATTGTCCCATGGTATTCGACATCTCCAAAATACTGGGTTCTTGCACTGCAAGTAGGCTTCATCAATAACCTCTGATAGGCTCTCTTCATGGTGCCAAGCCTCAAATTCTGTGCATAATTTCTTCAGTCCTGGGCTGACAACTGCAACTGAGGCTGTACCTTCATCAGTGTCCTTCTATGGCCTCTCACAGAGACAAGCCTCAGATGCTTTTCCTGACCCCTTCATGCCCTGTGTGCTCCTAGCAGTTCCCCTCAAGACAGTTATTGGAGAGAAATTGGCGATGTCACCTCTGTGCCCAGAAGTGAAAGTGTGGTTGGGAGATCACTCCCTCCTGGTGGGCAGTGCACAGAGGGAGGTGGAGCTGCCTGGCTCCCTGGTGCAAATGTGTCATTTGTCTTTCACAAGATTTCCTTATGCTCTGCAGATCTCTCAGAAAGTTTCCAACACTCAGATAGATTAGCTGCCACATAAACCACAATCTTTTGTGCCACCGTGCAAGTACTCACCTGCTCAGACCACATAGAAAATTTCTGACATTCAGATTCCTTAGCACAGGCCAAACCTAGAATATAAGCCACCAGGTTCCACACAAATAAACCATCTCAGAGGAGCTGGAAGTGTTCCACATTTGCCTTTACACAGCGTGCTCCATCCTGCTCTGCAGATCTCACACAGAAATGTCAGATAAATCTAATGCTGATACAAGGAAAAAGCAGGGAGTTTAACACAGTGTTACAATCATAAAAACACAAATACCTAGAGTAGTTTTGCCAGCACTAGGGCCCTCCAGATCAGTAGTCCTCTGTGTCATAGGGAACTTCCCAGCCAACTTACCAAAATGTTGTGCTAGGGAAATGTTTGTGGTTCCCCAAAACACACATAGGAGCCAATCTAATACAACTTACAGCGTGGTCTTTATGCTATTTGAGTGAGCTACGCACACCCCCACCCACGCCCCAACACAGCAGCATAATGCAGGACAGTTTGGTGGTGGGGGAGCCTCGACTGTCTACCTGGGAAAGGCTTTATAGTAAACAGCATGCAGGGAATTTGCGTGTAATCCTCTAATTGGACAGCTGTTGTGGCCTTTAACATAATTGACTGGTGTTGGGAGTCATATCATAGACTTCACTTCTGCTCCCCTCTGAATTGGTGCTTGTTAGGCAAGGGGTGGGCTTGTAACGTGGAATGCATATTTGTTGGGGAAATAACCTGGAGACACCAGTCTTGTTGGGGATTAATTGGAGCTAGAGTTGGAGCTAGAGACTGGATCTAGGCTCAGGTTTTGTTTCAGGGCCACACGGAACCTAATGCTGGGTACTAACCTGTTAGTTTACCTGAGTTCAAATTTAGGTCAGATTTTCTGAAGTGGAGTCTGAACTTAAAAGCTTTAGCATCTCCTCATCATCTTTATTTAGCAATGAGAACTCACTGAGTGCAGGTTCCCAGAAGCTACATGCAGATCCTCTTGTGCAAAGAGCTTTGCAGGGGGCCGGGCGCAGTTAGTATTAGCAGCGACATCCTGTCAGAAATTCGTGCTGTTTTGGAGTTTTAGAATTCATCAGCCAGTGTAGACAAACTGAAATATTAGAATGTTTTACCTTATTGAAGGCACGGCGTATATGTATGTGTGTATATCTGTGTTTGGTGTGTGTGTGTTTGTGTGTATGTTTGTATATGTGTGTGTGTGTGTAAGAGAGAGAGAGAGAGAGAGAGAGAGAGACAGAGATAAAGAGACAATTCACCTAGAGACAAAGAGTGTGTGCGTACATGTCTGTCTCTGTGTGCATACATGTCTCTGTGTGCATACATGTCTCTGTGCATATGTCAACTCTGCCATAGAATCAGGATAAGACCAATTTTTGAGACTCTCGCTATAAATGCATCATGAGAAGGATCCTTGGTCCTGAGAATCTGGCTGCAGAAGCAGTGGGGTCTT
Organism: Apodemus sylvaticus; assembly: GCF_947179515.1. Classification (NCBI taxonomy): domain Eukaryota; kingdom Metazoa; phylum Chordata; class Mammalia; order Rodentia; family Muridae; genus Apodemus; species Apodemus sylvaticus. The sequence continues at coordinate 202,501,858 of NC_067472.1, forward strand.
TCTAGAAGGGGGACAACCATGAAGTCCTGGCTCTGTATGAGTGTCCTAGAATACTGAGTCTAGGTGCGCTGGGGTAGTGCGTGCAGTCCTGGAATCTGACCTATCAGAGCTAACAGAGCAGAATGATTGATTAACAATCTGAATGTCCGAGCCCAGGGAACCAGAGAACAGTCAGGGAACAGTGCCCTGGCACGAGAGCCATGGTTCAGTCTGTTCCTGGGCGTCTCCTTCTGAGTCTCAGACTGGAGAACACAGCTACACAGATGCCCAGGCCATCAGCCAACTGTTCTGATGGCTTATGAGACTTTACAGGAAGGTCAGGGTCCCCATGAGAGGGACAGAGGACATAGGTCCTCTTGATGATTCATGTCCTCAGGGAAGAAGTCTAATGAATCGCCTCCTGCAGACAAACGGTAAGGGACGAAGCTGATCTGGGCAGCCGTCCTGCCCCAGTGTCAGGGCCTTGCTCGTGTTTAAGGCTACCTTGTAGACACTGCGACATTTGTTCCCCAAGTGTGCTGTCTGTCGCTGGGAAACGGAGACACAGGGACACAGTGGCCACATGAGCCTCCCACAGGCCACAGGTGACAGATGGGAAGCACCAGGTCTCTGTCTCCAGCCACGAGTCCAGGGATCCACCCTGGAGCCTTCTCAGGTGTCTGTGAATCAGAGAGGAGCTCATGTTGATCTTGGTCACCAGCTGCTCAAGGGGACATCTTACCCAAGAACTGAGAACAAACAGACAGTCAGATATGACTCCAGAAGTAAGCCATGTGTCTGTGAGGGATTCTGAAGCATTCAGGCCTCCTGAGCCCATGGACTAGACAGGCAGCCATGTGACCGCTGCTGTCCAACTGTCGCTCCTCCTGGAACACAGTGGACAGGGTTTTGCTTCCCTCCCATCAGATCCTGCATCTACCCAGGGCTTCCTTGTCTCAGGAGTCACTGATTTCAAACAACTTTACCATCTCTCTCTGTGTGGACATGTGTGAACGACTGTCTTCACTGATGCAGGAGGCTCAGGCCACCATGGGCCGCACTGTCCGTGGGCAGATTGTCCTTGGTTCTGTTAGAGAGTTGGCTAAGCATGGGCCAGAGCATGAGCCAGCAAGCCACGTGTTTCTGCCTTGACCTCCTGCAGGGCTACACCAGGCCCCAGACCTGGACAGGAAACGCGTGCTCTGCCCTCCTGAACTGCTTCTGTGTAGGGTGCTTTTATCACAGCAGGAGAACGAGACCTAGAGCAGTGTACAGGGAAGAACACTGGGGTATCTGTTTGAATCACTGTTCTGCTCCCTGCCCTCAGTAGACGACCCCTCAGTATCCAGAGGGCAGAGAAGGAGGAACTGAGACAGCAGACATGGGCCAGTGAGTACAGTGCTCCCCTCTCCATCACTGTCCTCTCGTTTGAGTGTGGAGAGAAATGTACCATGCCTTTGCACTGACATTTTGTGAGCACAAGGCTTCTCCTGAGGGCCCGTCCTCTGGAAGCACACTTCATCCAACTTTAGTCCAGGACTTCCCGGGGAGAATCTGGAAGGCTGTCTTGACCCACCCTACACTAGATGGAAACAGGGGTTGGTCAGAGCACCGTGAGCAGGATGACAGGCCCTGCATCCCCCCTGTGCTGAAGGGATCCAGGCAGGTCACATTTGACTGGTTGACCACCCCTGCTGTAGAACTAGACATGAGACTGCAGTTCTCCCAGGGAACTCCAGGGGGCGATATCAGGATGACTCAACACTCAAGCAATTTGTTCCCTGAGCCTAGGGAGATTTGTTTACCTTGCCTAGGAGACTGCTTTCCATCCCTCTTCCTACTACCCTGGATCTCCCTCCCTAGACCCTGCTCTGTTTCTTGTGTCTGAGAATAGCCCTCTGTCTGGGGAACCTGAAAGTCCCCTCCCTCTGTCATCCCCCATAGAAGACAGGATTGCTGATGGGGCGTCACCCAGACAAAGGGCAGAGCTGACCCAGGAAGACCAGCGAGAGCTGTGCTCAGCCAACACAGGGCAGCCGACCCATAACACTGCCTTTGGTGGTTCCACACCTTCAACCCTCACATCCTTGTCACCTTCCTGCTGGGAAATCTTCCCGGAGCACTGAGGGCACAGGGCAGACTGGGAGCTCAGCTGGGTGTCTGTGTCACAGGGACACATAGGCAGGATGGAGGCTCCCTCTTTGATGCTGACAGACTCACATCCAGGAGTCAGCAGATGTCAGCCCTTGGATGAGTCATTGTTCTCTGAGCGCATGTCGACGCTTATCAGCCTTGTCGCTCAAGGTGTTGGCTGAGGAGAAACATAAAGGGAGAAAAGTTGAGAAAGATGCGGGACAGCACAGAGAGTGGAAGGGACTGAGCAGTGCCGTGGACACAGGCCCACCACCCACAGCCCGTGGGATTCTAGGAAGTGCTCCTGCTGGGAGACAACTCAGCTCAGAAGAAGGAAGGACAGCAGAGGCCAGGTGCCTTGTGGGAGCTGAAGGCCTTCTCCTCAGAGGAAGGACAGTACTGTGAGGATACCTATGGAGGTGTCCTCTGAGCATCTTGACAAGGGCTGTAATCCCTGGAGGAGGCTCCTGCTCACAGGTTAGTGTTTCAAATATTTGACTGTGCGTGGGAAGGGGAACTCAGAGGCCAGAGGTTTCCTGAAGAGCTGAAGATGTCTAGAGGAGACTTCGTTTCTGTTTGTAGTCACTGTGCAGAAGGTATAGTGAGGCACGGAGGTCAGCACAGGAAGCTCTGAGTAGACAGGAGCTGATGAGGGGAGATTGGAGCCCCAGATGCCCCTATTCAAAATGAGTCACACGGCTGCCATTGGAAGCCGATGTTCCCACCCATGACAGGGCGACTCTCCAGATAGCAATCAAACCTGGGAGGGCCAGTGAGGCACCTCAGTGTGTGGAGACATGACAGTGAGTTCATTCGTCAGCTCGCAGGGCAGATGGAGATACGGACTCCTGCAGGGTCCTCTGTGCTCTCCACACAGGCGCGTGCCACTCCCCTGCAGTGTGTACACTGAGGCAGGTGCCTTCCCAAACTCATGCATCCAATACAGAAATAAATCACACTTGAATGTAATGATTGCCATTTGCTACAAACCTGAGAACTATGTAGATAAATTCCTGGAGATAACCTTTATCCCTCTCTCCCTCCCTGCCTCCCTCCCTCCCTTCCTTTCTTCCTGTTTCCTCTGTTCCCTCCAACCCCTGTCTGTTTTCATCCCCATTTTCTGAGATCTTTTCAGGAACTGAACCTTCCAAAAAGATAATTCCAATTGTTGTCCTCACAAACACCTTTTCTAGTGAACCGGAAGTCAGAGGACCCAGAGGGGAAACTTACTGGTTTAATGGAACTGTAGATAGAACAGAAAACATTTCAGAAAGTGAGGACTGTGTGGAGGATGAGGAGGAGGAGGAGGACGAGGAGGAGGAGGAGGAAGAGAAGGTCAGAGATCCCCTTTTCCTCACACCAGACACTCTTTATACGAAGGGTGATATGGGGACACCTGAGTCGAGGATTCCACAGCGAGGAAATGACATGCTCTGAGGTTCTGAGGGCATGGAGGTCACGTTGCTCCCCTCCACTGAGGGTGCACCCCTACCACAGGCATGAGCTGAGGCGTGCTCACACCTGCTCAGGATTGGTGGCTTCTGTCTCTTCCCTTCTAGCCTCCCTCTTAACCTGCTGCCTCCTGCCCACCATTGCACAAGTCACCGTGGAATATTCACCATCCCACGTGGTTGAAGGAGAAAATGTTGTTCTACGTGTTGACAATCTTCCAGAGAATCTTCTAGCCATTGTCTGGTACAAAGAGGAGATAGACTCGAGGCAAGGAATTATACTGTATTCGCTGGCCTATGACCTACTTGTGACGGGGCGTGTGCACAGTGGTAGAGAGAGATTGTCCAGAAATGGGTCCCTGTGGATCGAAAATGTCACCCAGGAGGACACAGGATTCTACATTCTTCAAACCATAAGGGAACCTGGAAAAATTGTATCAAATGTACCCGTGTACATCCAAGTGCACTGTAAGTAATTGTTTGTGAACTCTGGGTTCTGGGTGGGGTCCTTCCACTAGGCATGCAGAAGTGTCAGGCCTGGCCTGTGTCTCCTTCCTCCTGCATTGTGTCTCCACGTTGGGACTTGAGCATTTAGTGAAGGACACACATGGTGGAGAATAATGTCAATTGTGCAGAATCCTTCAATTGACTTCACCTTGGAGAGACCTGCCAAGGACAGGCCAGCCAAGGACATCAGCCTCTGTCTAGACTCTTGGGGTCCTTTGTAGGAAACTGAGCTTCAGGAAGACCTTGAGGGGAGTGAGAAGGGCCTGTGGTAGCCATGGGCAGCTTACAGAGTTGTGTCTCCACACCTGTATTCCAGACTCAACTCCTGGTGGCCCTGAGGAGTTTTTTGCTAGGGTTGGATCTTGACTTTCTGTCTGCAGAGAAGAGTGCTTGTGAGTCGTCAATGTCTTCCTCCTTGTGGCACAGACAGAGCACTGCCATGAGAACCACGATTAGGCTGCGTCTCCTGGCTCTCCCTAGTGACCCAGAGTGAGAGCACACCAGGGCAGACTCCCGAGACATTAACCCAGGGTCTGAGAGTTCCAGGAAGGCCAGGGTCCCATCAGGGAGGGACAGAGGACACAGTCTTCCTGACAGGTTCTTGCCTTTTGGAACAAGTATGTTTTTCCCCAGGCCAATGAGGACAGGCTCTGCTGCTGTGGACAGTTCCCCAGACATGAGCTGCAGTTCCCACAGTGAAGAGCAGAGATAGCCTGGGACAGTCAAGGAACACTAACAAACCTATATTCCTGAATCAGGGCGTCACTTGACCCTGACGTTTATCTCTTCTCTGTAGACCTGGAGGTCACTGGCGCAGTCTCCTCAGACCTCTTAACTGCTTCCTGTATCTGCTACCCTGCCAGGGGATCATGTTCACATTCCAGACATGTATTTTCTCTGGGAATGAAAGGGTGTCCTACGGGAATCAGCTAGACAGAGGTTGAGGGCATCTTAGAAAGGCCAGGGAGCACATGGGCAGACCCACCACCAGCTCAGCAGGCAGAGAAAGTGTGAGCACCATCTTGAAACCCTCCAAGGGATGATGGAGGCCAGAGCAGTCCTTCCAGGACGCAGGTCAGCTTCTCCCACACTCAGGATGTGAGCTCCTGTCAGGTCTGCTCCTGGGCCTTTCTTCTCCCTCAGAACCCTGACTGGTGACTGCAGTGAGATGGTGTCTGTCCCCTTCCCCACTCATCATGCACCTGGTCCCATTGGATCCCTCACAGACAGCTGTCACCTTCTTCCTGAGAGCAAATTCCATCTTTCAAGAGAACTGAGGACACAGGGCAGACTTGGTGCCCAGCTGGGATTCTGTGTCACACAGGCAGTGCAGAGGCTCTCTGTTTGGTGCTGACTGACCCAGGATGAGAACACAAGAGAGGGCCACCCCTGGGTGAGCCTCCATTGTCTCAGGGCACAGAGATGCTCAGAAGGTTGTTGTCCCCGTGTTCGCTGGAGAGGTGAAACAGAAAGAGCCAAGAGGAGAGGGTAGGTGTGCAGCCCTGAGAGTGTGCAGGACAGAGAACACAGAGTTACCCACAGCCCATGGTCTCTGGCAGATGCTTCTGTCTGGGAGGAGGCTTGGCTAGATGAGGGAACTGGGGATCTGGGCTGGACCAGATGGGATACAGGCAGAGGACACACCAGGCCGCAGAGTCCAGGGAGGCCCCCTCTGTACTCTCTGCAAAGGCTGTAGCACCTGGTAGGCCCTCCTGACCATGGGTGAGGAGACCACACTCTACAGAGTGTGAGAGGAGAGGACTCAGTTATTCTCTGGAGTCTCAATGTCCTGAGAGAGTCTCAGGGCTTGTAGGAGAGAAGACCCAGTGGGACAGAGGCTCAGCAGAAGCAGGAGGCTCTGGGTGAAGAAGTAGGGGAAGGAGGAGACTGTTCTCACACACAGTGAATCAGCATGCGCACAGTGGTCTGAGGTCTGACATTCTCAGCTGTGAAATCCCAAACAAGAACCCAAGCTGGTGTTGATCTGTGACGTGGCCCAGTGGGTCTGGGTGTTTGCTTCATGTCTGACGACCTGAGAACACACAAACACAGACACACACACACAGAGACACAGAGACACACAGACACTCACACACACACAGACACACACACACACACAGACACACACACACACACATAGACACACACACACAGACAGACACAGAGACACACACACACGCACACATTCACACATACACTCACACACACATACACCCAGTGTAAAAAATAAATGAAGTTAATGGAAGAATTGTACACTGTATCCTCATACTTATAAATTTGTTAAACCCATGAGCATGCATGTGTGGGACCTTGAAAGGAATGGTTCTGAGTCATCATTCATTCATTCATTCATTCAATCATTCATTAGTTCCCCACAGATATCTGATGTGCTTTTAGGCAGCCTCTCTTTAAAATATATAAGACCACAACCAATTCTCACAATTCTCTTGCCCTTGTGTACTGGAAGAGAGATCAATGACAAAAGCTAGAAGATAATCAGGTGTTGGGGGCAGTCATTAAAGAAACAGAAACACACCAAAAGCTTCAGAGAGTGAAGACTGGTCTGTAGGGAAGAGGTCGAAGGCAGCTCTCCAACGCACATTACACTGAGTGTGAGCAGGGGTCTAAGGTCAGTGAGGCAGGGCCATGTTCACACCCAAGGAAAGCACCATAGAGAGGAAATGACAAGCAACGACACGGAGCACATGGAGGTAATGCGCTGACCTCCACCACGTAGGTCAGGGAGGCCCTCACCCCCACACCTCAGCTGAGCAATGCACACAGGCACTCAGGACACAGGGCGCCATCTTAGCCAAACACAAAAGTCCTAGTATTGATGACTCTCTGTTCCCTTCTAGCCTCTCGCTACATCTGCGGCCGTCCATCTCCACCTGTACAGCCCACTGTTGAGTCAGTGCCGCCCAGCGTTGCTGAGGGGGGAAGCATTCTTCTCCTTGTTCACAATCTTCCAGAGCATCTTCAGTCCTTCTTCTGGTACAAAGGGCTGATTGTATTCAACAAGGTTGAGATTGCCCGCTACAGAACAGCCAAGAATTCAAGTGAGCTGGGCCCTGCCCACAGTGGTCGAGAAACGGTGTTCAGCAATGGCTCCCTGTTGCTGCAGAATGTCACCTGGAAAGACACGGGATTCTACACCCTACGAACTCTGAATATGCATAAGAAAATGGAATTAGCACACTTTTACCTCCAGGTGGACAGTAAGTGATTCTCTGTGATCATTCAGTGCTGGGTGGGGCTTTGGCACACAGGCTGCCCATCCTGTCACGTGACTACCTCCTTTCCATACTTTATCCCCATGACAGGGTTTATCCATTGTGTGCAGGACACACATGTAGGAGGGAAATACCCACGGGTCAGACTCTGTCTTCTGACTCGCCCTCGTATCTAGGAGGACCTAAGATGGCCCACTGCTCTGTCGGTTGAGGTTCTTGCGATGCACGTGAGGAACCCGTGGCCTCCTCACAGAGTGGTGAGCATGAGGAAGCTCTGGCTCCAGTTGTCTGACCCAGGTTGGACTAACAATGTCCTGGGTACCATGTTCCAGGAGTTCTCCTGGTCTGAGCAGACTGTGAACAATGGTCTTTGGCTGTCTACATCAATACAGTAGATTTCATATCATTAAACACGGGAGTTTTCATAAAAACGAAAAGAAAAGTAAAAAACAACAGAAAAAAAGCAAAGCAACCCAGGATTGTCATAGACAAAATGGAGAGAGCTGGTTCCTGCCTGTGTCCTCACAGTCTGCTCATCCTGCTCTTATAGCACATGTGACCAGGATAGAAATGCTCACAGTGTACTGGCCCCTCCCACATCAGTCACCAGTTCAAAGATGTACTATACATGTGCCCACCGACTCTGGCTTGTGTTATGTTGACATAAAGCCTGCCAGCATAATTCCTGGGCCTGCTGAGAAGACCAGCCTGCTCCAAGCCTTCAGCCAGCCCTAGTCCTGGGGGTTGCAGGTGGAGTGGTAAGAACATGGAGAACATGAGATCAGAGGAGGACTGCAGGTACAGAGGAAATGAGAAACGTCAGAAAGTGACTATTCGGGGTGTGTAGAGACCAAGGTCATGGAGAGTTGTCATCTCAAAGTGCAGTGTGCATGAGTGTGTGCTGTGTCTGAGGGAGCACAGTGAGGGGGCGGCTGTGGAGACACCAAGGAGAGGGCAACATGCAGAGGAAATGACTCCAGGGCACTGAGGGAACAGAAGCCATTTCACTGACTTCCTCAGGTGGGAGAGACACACACACACACCTGCATGTCTAGGCTGGGTGAAGAATCCATCTTGTGAGGACTCAGGCCACCACTTTTATACCCAGCACAATGATCCCATGTGATGGCTTTTCTCCTTTCCCTTCCAGCCTCCCTTTCCTTGTGCTGTGACCCTCTCACCTCTGCCCAACTCACGATCGAGCCAGTGCCAGGACATGCTGCTGAAGGGGGCAGTGTTCTTCTCCAGGTCCGTAATCTGCCAGAAGATCTGCAAACCTTTTCCTGGTACAAAGGAGTGTATAGCACTGAGGCCTTTAAAATTGCAGAATACAGCGTAGCGACGAAGTCCATCTCTAGCGGCCGTGCGCACAGCAGAAGAGAGAAAGGGTACACCAATGGATCCCTGCTGCTCCAGAATGTCACGGAGAAGGACTCGGGCTTGTACACACTCGTAACGACAGACAGCAATTTCAAAATTGAAACAGCACATGTACAAGTCAACGTGCACAGTAAGTGACTCTCTATGGCTTCCAGCTGCTGGGTGTGGCTTTGCCTACTTCCGGAGTGGACTGTGAGGAGTGGGCTGTGCTGCTCTCTCCCCCACCACACTGTGTCCTCACTTTGGCATTTGGCAGTTACTGCAGGGCACACCCGGTGTGGACCACCAGCATTAGATCAGAGCTCTTCCCCTTTCGTTTCCTGCAGAGGTAGACTCAGCCTAAGACCCTCAGACTCGACCCTGACCCTTGGGGTCTCACCATGCCCACAACCCTGATAGAGACTCCATGGGGTCTGATAAGTCCTAGCTGAGGAAGTCACAGAGTCCCCACACACAGCACCAGGAAGGCCTGTCCGCAAATCTCTGTGATGGTTACATCCATGGCGAGCCTGGAAAATGTTTTCGTCATTGCTTTGCTTTGCAATTCTGTAAGCGCTGACGTGGTACACGGCTGTCCTGGCATGTGTCACCATCCATGCACTGCCGTGAGAGCCACTGTTGTGCTAGTTACCCTGGACATCTTCCACAGAGACCCCGCTAGGAATGCATAGCAGGACAGGACGATCTGTGCCCCAGGCCATTCACTAGCTGCTTGGATGGCCTTATGCTACCCTCACAGGAAGGTCAGGGTCTCCAAGGTGATAGACAAAGGATACTGGTCCTTTTGGCAAATGTTTGTCCTCTGGTGTCCAGATCCTGGAATTCTCTCTCACAGGCAAAAAAAAAAAAAAAAAATCTCAGAGTTGCTAAACTGGGCAGCTCCCAGACATGAGAAGCAATTCACTAGATGTCAAAGTAACTCAGCCTAAGACTTCAGAATCTATGCAATCTCGTGAGGGTCTTGCCTTCCTCAGAATGCAGAAAACTCAGAAAAGCAATTCTAGGCACCTCTCACTTAGGGTGTATTCTGGCTCCATCCCTGACCCTGCAGACCTGGACTTCTCCTGGGCAGTCTCTCAGACTACTTAGCACATTACTCTGTCAGAGGATCCTGTGTTACTAGGTTCCAGGCTCTCCCACGGCATATCCCAGGGGGAATCACCTAGACAGAGGACAGCTGCCTCCCAGGAAGGTCATGGCTGACCCTAGGTGAGGTTCAGCCAGCACAGGATGCTGAGAGTCCCTCGGAAACTCTGCCTAGGTTTACGGGACCACTGTCCTCTCTCTAGGGTCCAGGTGACCTCATGATTCTCAACCACATGTAACTCCCCACACAACTGCTCCTGGGTCTCATGGCAACACACCCTGACTGGTGACTCCAGTGAGCATGGGTCTGTCCCCTTCCTAGTCATCAGTCAGCAGGTCCCTTCCCAGTCCTCACAAGCATCTCTGTCATGTTTGTGTAGAGTTGATCCCACCTCAGTATTGAGAACAGGCCAGCTTAGGATCCTGTGTCTTAAAGGACACACTGGGAGAGATGATTATCAGCCTTGTGCTTGGTTCCATCCCCCACAGCAGTCAGCATCACCTTGGGAAGGGCTCCTGCCTGGGCAGAGGCTGAGCTCAGAGGGGGAAGGCTGCAGAGCTTGGTGACAGAGCTGGAACAAATGCAGTTCTCCACAGAGGAAGGGCAGACCCGGCACGCGGCCACGGCAGTCCACTGTGTACTTCTACGCAAAGCATGCAGCCCTGGTCATGTCTCCTGCTCACTGGGGAGGAGGACAGGGCCTGACTGTGTGGGAGCAGGGGAGCTACCAAGGAATGACAGGAAAGGCTCCCTCAAGTTGACCTCTGACCTCCATCTAGGGGCTGTGGCTGTCATTAAGCATACACACAGGATGGTGTACACCTGCACCTCACACACACCCACACCCATACCCCTCCACACACCTCCATATGGTAACTGGAGCTGGCGGTTTAACCAGTGGCAGTAGCTCCAAGTATCAGAATGTCATTAACAGTAGGACATCCAAGAACTTTTCACATCTGCCTATCTACACACAGGCATACGAGCCTGTGTAGGCACTGGACCTTAAAATATCTAGTCAGACATTTTTACTAACAAGGGCCTATCTGTAATGGGCTGAAAGACAGACCAGGACGGCCATGTCAAGGTGAGGTAAGGTGCTGACTGGACCAGAATGGAGGTTGGGGAGTGAAAACCTGGGGTCTGTAGAGGAAGAAGTAAGAGGAATTTTGCCTGCACCCCTCATCTTCTGAGAGTGAGCAGGCGTGTACCGACGGTGAGCGTAGAGACTCCTGAGGACAGAGTTCCCCACAGTGGAAGCCACACACAATCAGAATCATGGATGTCCTTCGCTCAGTCCCCCTGACCTGTGCAGACTCCCACCCACCTCCGCAGAGCGAAGGGTCTATGCTTCTCTGCTCCCAGGGCCCCATCTTTTCACCAAAGAGCAAGGTGTCAATATGGAGGGTGTGAGCTTTCCTTTCTTCCTTCCCTTTCCGTCCCTGTCATCCTCCTGCCGTGGTCCAGCTTCCTGCTGCATCAGCAGGAGGAGAATCAGGAAGCCAAGGATGCAGACTCAACTCTTCTTGTCCCCAGAGAGCTTCTCCTCAGGACTCGCTTTGGACTTCCTGTCTTGGCTGGGTGTCCAAGTCCCATTGGCTGTAGGACAGCTCTGCACTGCCATGACAGCTGCAGTCATATAGGTCACCTGTGCTCCTCATACTCCTGAGTCTCAATGGACAGGTGCCAGGACAGACGCCAACTGTTCCCATGGACTTAGGAGACATAGGGAAAGAGAACGTCCCCAAGGAAAGGGCAGAGGTAACAGTTATCCGGGCACCTCCTTGTCCTCAGGAGTCCAGGCTAGGGTCATGGAGCAGATGCTGCTGCCGTGAGCAGCTTCCCCATCCCCAGGTCAGAATATTGCTCATCCCTAATCTTAACTCATAGGCTCTGCTGTGACCATGCACAGTGGTTGAATCAGTGTCACACAACCCATGGGTCCCAGATGCAAACACAAGACATGACTGTGGTCGCAGCTCCAAGTTCTCCTCCCTGGAAGCTTTATGAAGTGTGAGCTATAGTGGGGCTGGGTGAGCTGTCTGGAGGATGACGGTCCCTCCTCTGTTCCCCTCCTCTGTTTCTTTGCAGAGCTTGCCACACAGCCTTTCATGAGAGCCACGGCCAGCAGCATCAGAGTGCAGAGCTCAGTGGTCTTCACTTGCTTCTCAGACATCACTGGGGTCTCCATCCGTTGGCTCTTCAATAATCACAGTCTGCAGCTCACAGAGAGGATGACCCTGTCCCCGTCAAAGTGCCAACTCAGGATCCATGCTGTCAGGGAGGAGGATGCTGGAGCGTATCAATGTGAGGCCTTCAACCCAGTCAGCTCGAAGCCCAGTCTCCCTGTCAGCCTGGTGGTGACGAAGGAGTGACCCCTCCTCTCATGGTTCATCTGCCTGGGGACCTTTATGTATTGAGATGTCCACACTTACCGACCCTTGCCTGTTACAGATTTCCATTCGTTCTCATCGCCACTGGACATTTCTTCCATGCCTCCTAGACTGACTGGTTTTGTGTGTCAACTTGACACAGACTGTACTTATCACGGAGAAAGGAGCTTCAGTTGGGGGAATGCCTGCATGAGACCCTGCTGTGGGGAATTTTCTCAATCAGTGATAAAGTGGGGAGGGCCCATGGTTGGTGGTGCCATCCCTGGGCTGTTCGTCCTGGGTTCTATAAGAGAGCAGGCTGAGAAAGCCAGGGAAGTGAGCCAGTAAGGAACATCCCTCCATGGCCTCTGCATCAGCTCCTGCTTCCTGACCTGCTTGAGTTGCAGTCTTGACTTCCTTTGGTGATGAACAGCTGTATGGAGTTGTAAGGTGAATAAACCCTTCCCTCCTCAACTTGCTTCTTGATCATGATGTTTATACAGGAATAGAGACCCTGAGTAAGACAGCTCCCAACACCTGATCCTGAACCCCTCTGTTCTCTTCCACATCAGCTCTCCTACCCAGTTCCCTCCGTCATGTGCCTTCTACAACTATTTTCCCCCCTTCTAAGTGAGACTCAAGCATCCTCCTTTGGGCCTTCCAACTTTTTGTGCTGCATCGAGTCTGTTGAGTGTAGTGTGTATGTCTTGTATTTTATGTCTAATATCCATTTATGAGTGAGTACATACCATGCATACCATTTTTGGACTGAGTTACATCACTCAGCATGATGTTCTCAAGTACCATCCATTTGCCTTAGAATTAATGATGTCTTTGTTTTTAGTAGTTGACTAGCATTCCATGGTGTGTATGGCACCACACTGTCTGTATCCATTCTTCCAAGCTGAGGCTACGCTCCCCACACTTCTCAGCTCACTCTTCATGCACAGTGCAGCCCAAGGAGAAAGTGTTCCCTTGTCCTTAATGGACAGAGTTTCATGCCTTTTCAGAAACAAAGGGGGAACTGAGGTTGACAGGTGTCTTAGTTAGGGTTTTACTGCGATGCACAGACACCATTCAGTTGTGACTGGTTTACAGGTCAGAGATTCAGTCTGGTATTCTTAAGGCGGGAGCATGGTAGAGCCCGGGCAGGCATGGTGTAGTAGACCTGAGAGTTCTCCATCTTCATCTGAGGGCTATTTACAGATCCCTCCCTTCTAGGCAGCTAGGATTATGTTATTAAAGTCCAAACCCATGGTGAAACATCTATGCCAACAAGATCACACCTCCAGTAGTGCCACTCCCTGGCCCAAGCATATACAAACCATCACATTCCACTCCTTGGCCCCATAGGCTTGTCCAAACATATGTGTCTATAGGGGTGATACCTAAACAGCATAATAAAAGTATATTTAGTCCAACTTCCAATTTCCCCATGGTCTATAGCAGCCTCAACCATGTTAAAAGTTGAAACTTCAAAGTTTTTTTTCTGAGATTTAGCCAATCACTTAACTCTAATCCCCAAAGCAAGACAGGAAACCAGCTGGACAGACTCCAAACTCTGCGTCTCCATGTCTGATGTCAAAGTGGTTTTCATATCTGCACTCCTTTTTCATCTTTGATGACTGCAACAAACTTCTTTCTCCTGGGCTGGTTCCACTCCTTGTTAGCAGCTTTCCTGAGCAGATAGCCCATGGCTGTGTCATCTCGAACACCTTCGGGTCTCCAAGGCAGCTTCAATGTTGTAGCTTGTTGTTCCAATGTCTGGGATCCACACATGATCTGCTGGTCTCCTCATAACGGCTGAGATCACTTCCCCTGCTCTGCCCTCTGTATCTCTCTAAGCTCAGGGTGATCCACCCCTGTTCTGCTGCTCTTCTTGGTGATTGTCCCATGGTATTCGACATCTCCAAAATACTGGGTTCTTGCACTGCAAGTAGGCTTCATCAATAACCTCTGATAGGCTCTCTTCATGGTGCCAAGCCTCAAATTCTGTGCATAATTTCTTCAGTCCTGGGCTGACAACTGCAACTGAGGCTGTACCTTCATCAGTGTCCTTCTATGGCCTCTCACAGAGACAAGCCTCAGATGCTTTTCCTGACCCCTTCATGCCCTGTGTGCTCCTAGCAGTTCCCCTCAAGACAGTTATTGGAGAGAAATTGGCGATGTCACCTCTGTGCCCAGAAGTGAAAGTGTGGTTGGGAGATCACTCCCTCCTGGTGGGCAGTGCACAGAGGGAGGTGGAGCTGCCTGGCTCCCTGGTGCAAATGTGTCATTTGTCTTTCACAAGATTTCCTTATGCTCTGCAGATCTCTCAGAAAGTTTCCAACACTCAGATAGATTAGCTGCCACATAAACCACAATCTTTTGTGCCACCGTGCAAGTACTCACCTGCTCAGACCACATAGAAAATTTCTGACATTCAGATTCCTTAGCACAGGCCAAACCTAGAATATAAGCCACCAGGTTCCACACAAATAAACCATCTCAGAGGAGCTGGAAGTGTTCCACATTTGCCTTTACACAGCGTGCTCCATCCTGCTCTGCAGATCTCACACAGAAATGTCAGATAAATCTAATGCTGATACAAGGAAAAAGCAGGGAGTTTAACACAGTGTTACAATCATAAAAACACAAATTCCTAGACTAGTTTTGCCAGCTTTAGGGCCCCTCCAGATCAGTAGTCCTCTGTGTCACAGGGAACTTCCCAGCCAACTTACCAAAATGTTGTGCCAGGGAAATGTTTGTGGTTCCCCAAAACACACCTAGGAGTCAATCTGATACAACTTACAGCATGGTCTTTATGCTATTCGAGTGAGCTACGCCCACCCCCCCCCCACGCCCCAACACAGCAGCATAATGCAGGACAGTTTGGTGGTGGGGGAGCCTCGACCGTCTACCTGGGAAAGGCTTTATAGTAAACAGCAAGCAGGGAATATGCGTGTAATCCTCTAATTGGACAGCTGTTTTGGCCTTTAACATAATTGACTGGTGTTGGGAGTCATATCATAGACTTCACTTCTGCTCCCCTCTGAATTGCTGGTTGTTAGGCAAGGGGTGGGCTTGTAACGTGGAATGCATATTTGTTGGGGAAATAACCTGGAGACACCAGTCTTGTTGGGGATTAATTGGAGCTAGAGTTGGAGCTAGAGACTGGATCTAGGCTCAGGTTTTGTTTCAGGGCCACACGGAACCTAATGCTGGGTACTAACCTGTTAGTTTACCTGATTTCAAACTTAGGTCAGATTTTCTGAAATGGAGTCTGAACTTAAAAGCTTTAGCATCTCCTCATCATCTTTATTTAGCAATGAGAACTCACTGAGTGCAGGTTCCCAGAAGCTACATGCAGATCCTCTTGTGCAAAGAGCTTTGCAGGGGGCCGGGCGCAGTTAGTATTAGCAGCGACATCCTGTCAGAAATTCGTGCTGTTTTGGAGTTTTAGAATTCATCAGCCAGTGTAGACAAACTGAAATATTAGAATGTTTTACCTTATTGAAGGCACGGCGTATATGTATGTGTGTATATCTGTGTTTGGTGTGTGTGTGTTTGTGTGTATGTTTGTATATGTGTGTGTGTGTGTGTGTGTGTGTGAGAGAGAGAGAGAGACAGAGATAAAGAGACAATACACCTAGAGACAAAGAGTGTGTGCGTACATGTCTGTCTCTGTGTGCATACATGTCTCTGTGTGCATACATGTCTCTGTGCATATGTCAACTCTGCCATAGAATCAGGATAAGACCAATTTTTCAGACTCTCGCTATAAATGCATCATGAGAAGGATCCTTGGTCCTGAGAATCTGGCTGCAGAAGCAGTGGGGTCTTTCTAGAAGGGGGACAACCATGAAGTCCTGGCTCTGTATGAGTGTCCTAGAATACTGAGTCTAGGTGCGCTGGGGTAGTGCGTGCAGTCTTGGAATCTGACCTATCAGAGCTAACAGAGCAGAATGATTCATTAACAATCTGAATGTCTGAGCTCAGGGATCCAGAGAGGTCCTCAGAGGCACCGGGGCGATGCCTCCAGGTCCTCAGAGACACCGGGGCGATGGCTCCAGGTCCTCAGAGACACCGGGGCGATGGCTCCAGGTCCTCAGAGACACTGGGGCGATGGCTCCAGGTCCTCCGTCTGTACCTCAGGCTCTGCAGCTCAGCTCCCGTGTGACAAAGCCTGTTTCTCCCACACGGCACAGGAGACCCACCATGTCTGACACTCAGCTCCTCCTGCATCTGCCTGAGTCACCTCTGCCTGGTTCTCCAAGGACATGGATTGGGGGTGGAGGTCACAGAGACCAACAGTGGCTGAAGGAGGCCTTTGCAAAGATCTGAGGTCCCACAGGAACCATGTTCTCTCTGGTGTGTCACAGCACTGCTACCCCAGGCCCCCATGAGAAGTGACAGTTCTGACCCCTAGAGGGTGAGAATGGGAGCCTGAAAGCATGAACCTGAGACTCAGAACCCACCTGTGGAGGGTGTGGGGTCACAGCCTCTGAGCAGTTGACAGGCTAAAGCTGAGGACAGCAGGACTCTCACTTACTCATGTCGTAACTGACAGAGGATCCTAGAGATGTGAAACCTGGAACCCAGTGAGTGTCACCTACAGTGACCTGAACACTAACTGTGGGGATAACAGTGCTGAGCATATTAATCATTAAGTGTATTAATAAGTCTCGGCCCATCCTTGCTACAAGTGTTAAAATATAGAGGCATAGAGCCAGGACACTTGGTCACCCCGGGTTTATGACACAGATCCTCCTCCCCCTTTGAAGACCAGGACATCCTGGCCTGGCCCAAGCACATGCAGCCAGGCCCGGAATTGAGCCACAGTGTGTTGGAGGGACTTCTCTCGCCTAGAGAGGCTTAGGGTTGTGCAGGGGACATCTTGGACCCAGATTTAATGAACACATGGGTTTAGACTGTTTCTTCTCTGTGTGTGCTGTTGATAGACCAGGGCTCGTGCATGCTACATGAGAACTCTTCTACAACCCTGCACCCCACACCTGCCTGGGACCTGTTTAACTGGGGTTACGGTGCAGATACTCTATCCTTCTCTAGACCAGGATTTCCCTCTGCTGACATCCGGTGTGGCTTTATTCGGTTTGCTCCAGTGGCTCAGATGTCCGGCTGATATTCCCCTCAGACACTCATTTCCACCCAGCTCACCCCTCCCCCTTCCGGCCAGGCAGGCTCTCCTGCTCTAGCACATTAGTCTTGGGTCATGACAGGGTAGCCCGGGCTCTTTGTTCCCAGCAGCACCACCCCTACCTGTGCGTCCTACACTTGCCTTGTCCAGAGCTTGACCATTGGCCTCGACAGGGTCACTTACAGGCCTTGGGAAGTGCAATATTGAAATGAGCATCTTGACAAGGGCTGTAACCCCTGGAAGAGGCTCCTGCTCACAGGTTAGTGTTTCAAATATCTGACTGTGCGTGGGAAGGGTAACTCAGAAACCCAAGTCTTCTGAAAAGGAGATGTCTAGAGAACACTTGGATTCTGTTTGTAGTCACTGTGCAGAAGGTGCAGAGAGGCACAGACGTCAGCACAGGAAGCTCTGAGCAGACAGGAGCTGATGAGGGGAGATTGGAGCCCCAGCTGCCCCTAGTCAAAATGAGTCACACGGCTGCCATTGGAAGCCCATGTTCCCACCCATGACAGGGCGACTCTCCAGATAGAAATCAAACCTGGGAGGGCCAGTGAGGCACCCCAGTGTGTGGAGACATGACAGTGAGTTCATTCCTCAGCTCGCAGGGCAGATGGAGATACGGACTCCTGCAGGGTCCTCTGTGCTCTCCACACAGGCGCGTGTCACTCTCCTGCAGTGTGTACACTGAGGCAGGTACCTGCCTCCCTCCCTCCGTGCCTCCCTCCCTTCCTGCCTCCCTCCCTTCCTTTCTTCCTGTTTCCTCTGTTCCCCCCAACCCCTGTCTGTTTTCACCCCCATTTTCTGAGATCTTTTCAGTTTCTGAACCTTCCAAAAAGACTATAGAAATTCCTGTCCTCACACATCCCTTTTCTAGTTAGAGTATGTAGACGAGAAAGTCAATGGACCCACAAGGAAACAGAAATCAATTCAGAAAGTGAGGATCATGTGTAGGAGGGGGAGGAGAAGGGGGAGGAGAAGGGTGAGGAGGAGGAGGAGGAGGCCTGAGAATCACTTCCCCTCACACAGACACTCTTTGTGTGAAGAATGATACAGAGACACCTGAGTAGCGGATTCCTGAGAGAGGCAAGGACACCCTCTGAGACTCTTCAGAGAGGCAGCTCACTTCATTTGGTGTGACCGGGGGCTATGTAGTTTTTGAGAAGGGGAAGGTATTTCCAGAGTGCGCATGTATCATTGGCTGGAGCTGAAGGTGCTAGGGATGCTTCATTTGTGTGGAGAGGTGGTCTGTGAATTCCAGGTGCTGGCTGGACGGCTCCTTAGAGGGAGAAACACGTCGAACCTGTACTGGTGCTCAGGACTATGTGGCATTCCTAAAGTAGAGGATGTTGAGGTCAGGCTCCCCAGAAAAGTTCAGGCTGAGAAGAGGAAGCCCCGAAGGGAAAGGCAGTCCTCCATTTTCACCGAGCTCGGGGCACCTGTCCAGACATGGCCGACTGTGGCCTTAATCATAGTGTTTCCAAACAGCCACCAGCAGGTGTGATAGACACACCTGCATGTCCAGGCAGTGATGACTCCGTCTACTCTGGATGGAGGTCGCCAACCAGTGCAGTGATCTCATGTGGTGCTGTTTCTCTCTCACCCCAGCCTTCCTTTCTATGTGCGGTGGAGCTCTTGCCTTCTCCCGAGTCACGACAGAACCTGCATGCGCCACTGCATGCTGCAAAGGGGAAAATGTTCTATGTTCATTACATGCCAGATCTCGGAACCTTTTCCCGCTGCGAAGGAGTGTATCGAAGCCAGTTCTTCGAAACTGCAGTCGATAGCAGAGTCATGGTTTCCACCATCATAGGGCACAGAGAAGAGAGGAGGTATCAGTCAGCCAGTGCCTGCTGACCAAGGATGTCAGTGAGAAGGATGCAAGCCTGTACACACTAGACTCTGTAGGCAGAGTCTTACTCAGGGTTTCTGTTCCTGCACAAACATCATGACCAAGAAGCAAGTTGGGGAGGAAAGGGTTTATTGAGCTTACACTTCCACATTGCAGTTCATCACCAAAGGAAGTCAGGACTGGAACTCAAGCAGGTCAGGAAGCAGGAGCTGATGCAGAGGCCATGGAGGGATGTTCCTTACTGGCTTGCTTCCCCTGGCTTTCTCAGCCTGCTCTCTTATAGAACCCAGAACTACCAGCCCAGGGCTGGCACCACCCACAATGGGCTGGGCCCTCCCACCCTTGATCACTAAGTGAGAAAATGCCTTACAGCTGGATCTCATGGAGGTATTTTCTTAAAGGAGGCTCCTTTCTCTGTGATAACTCCACCTTGTGTCAAGTTCATGCTCAAAGCAGCCAGTACAGAGATTTGAAAGTTGAAGTGTCTCGTGTGCACAGTAAGTAAGGGACTCTCTATGGCTTCCAGCTGATGGGTGTGACTTTGCCTACTTCGTGAGTGGACTGTGAGGAGTGGGCTGTGCCTGCTCCATCCCCCACCACACTGTGTCCTCACATTGGGGTTTGGACGCTTACTGCAGGGCACACCTGGTGTGGATCACCAGCATTAGATCAGAACCTGTCACCTGTCTTTACCTGCAGAGAGGAAGACCTGTGCTAGGTGAACTCAGGCCAAAGATGGCAGACACAGCCCTGACCCTTGGGTTTCTCACCATGCACACAGCCCTTTAATAGACTTTGTGGCCTGGCGGAAGAAGCCATGGGGTCCTCACTGACAGCACCAAGGAGTTCTGGCTACTAATCTCCATGCCTGGCTAGACTTCAGGTGACACTGCAGAGCATTTTTATCAGTGCTTGGTTTTGACTTCCTGTGACAGGTGACATGGGACAAGGCTTTACTGGCATGTGGAACCAGCCAGTGAGCCCTGAGAACCACGGTTAGGCTAGGTCCCCTGGACATCCACCTCAGAGACTCGGCAGGGAGCACATAGCTGGACAGCTTCCCAGGCTATCAGCCAACTGTCCTTATGGGATTATGAGACTTCCAGGATGGTCAGGATCCCTAAGGGAGGGTCATAGGACACAGGTCCTCCTGAGAAGGGCTTGTCCTCTGGTGTTCAGTCTCTTGAAATAATATAACAGTGGCTGAACTGGACAGCACCCAGGCATGACCTGCAGTTCCCATAATCATCAGTAGATGGCGATAGAAGCATGTACGATTCTCAGAAAAATATTTCCAGGCGCCCCGAGCTGGAGGTCTTTGGCGCAGCCTTCTCAGGACTACTGTGTGCTTCCTGTATTTCTCAGCACACGACTTTGCCACGGGACCCAGTGTAACCACCTCCTTCCCCTTGATATTGTCCCATGGGAAAATCTCCTAGATAGAGGACATCCGCAGCCCGATAAGGACACGGCCCGGCAAGGCTCGACCATCGCAGGATTCTGGAGAATCCCTCTGAAACCTCCGGGATGGTGGAGCCACCCTTCTCTGTCACGACCCAGGTCTCCTTCAGCTTTGCTCCTCACACAACTGCTCCTGGAACTTGTAACCGTGCTCCCAGCCTGGCGGCTCCGCCGAGAATGAGTCTGTCCCCTTTTCTAAGCATCCATCAGTAGGTTCCTTTCCAGACCTCACAGACATGTTCATCGCCTACCTGCATGCGGCAAAGCCCCTGCCCCAGGACATCAGGAACACAGGGTAGAGTTTGTATTATTCAGCTGGGACTGTGTGTCATGAAGGACGTGTGAGGAGGATAGGCTAGAACACAGCGGAGGGCATCCTCGGGGTGAGATGCTCTCTTAGGACGCGTGGACGCTCCTCGGTGGACGCTCCTCGGTGGACGCTCATCGCTTCATTGTCCACTGTGTGGTCTGGAGGACTGAACCGCAGAAGGCTGGAGCGACAACAGGCAGGACGCAGTGAGGAAGGAACAGAGACCCTGGCACGGGTCCGGGACAGCAGTCAGCATCACCCCGGGAAGGGCTCCTGCCTGGGCAGAGCCTGAGCTCAGAGGGGGAAGGCTGCAGAGCTTGGGGGCGGAGCTGGAGCAAATGCAGTTCTCCACAGAGGGAGGCACGCGGCCACAGCGGTCCACTGTGTACTTCTCCGCAAAGCATGCAGCCCTGGTCATGTCTCCTGCTCACTGGGGAGGAGGACAGGGCCTGACTGTGTGGGAGCAGGGGAGCTACCAAGGAAGGAGAGGAAAGGCTCCCTCAAGTTGACCTCTGATCTCCGTCTTGGTGCTATGTCCTGCACTCAGCTGTACACACTAGGGTGCACACTTGCACCTGCACTGGCACACATACACTCCCACTGTTAGGATTGCGTCTAAACTCCACCCCACAGCTACCTGGCAATAGCCGGGTAGGCCTGGCCCACTATAAAAGGGGCTGTTTGCCCCCCCTCTCTCTCTTTCCCCCCTCTCCAAGTGGTCATGGCCAGCCTCTCTCTTTCTCTCTGCCTTTCTCTGCCACTACTACCCCCTTAACTCTCCTTCCCATGCCCTAAATATTCTCTATTCTATGCTATTCCATTGTGTGTCTGGCCCCTCAGGGGGAAGGGGTGCCTCGGCATGGGCTCACTGAGGCACCCCCCCCACCCCCACCACCACCACACGCCCATAGAACATATTTTTATGCCTCTTTCTCTTTTTATGATCACAACATTGGCACCTTGTGACTCGGATCTAGAAACTCTGCGGGTGTGCATCCTGCCGCAGCTTGCTAGGTCTGGTAAGCCCCCAGCCCTTCCTTCCCTTCCACACGCTCCCAGGGGAGAGTTCTTGAGCTTGGAGCTGCCCCTGTGTTGTCCTTGAGGATGGGAGACAGTCAGTTTTTCACTGATCCTCAGTTTAGGACTTTTCCCTTGGGTGAGATAGCCTTCCCCCTTGAGACAGTTTATTTCTTGCAGCAGAGAATTTCAGGCTGGGCCTGGACAGCACTGGCTTTGAGTTTTAGACTTTCCCTCCCCCCTCCCTCATTTGCAGCCTGCTGCAGACCAGTTCAACCAGTTTGCCTGGGAAGCAGGTTTGGCTTGCCCCCTGCAGAAGACCCTACTGGCTGCCAGCCCAGCCCCCTACAAATGTAGAGAGCTTTTGGTACTGCTTATAGAAATTTGGCAAGTACTTGTCATCACTGGGCTCAAGGAAGTAGGCTCAGATAAGGTCAGGTAACACCTGGGCTAAGGCATGATCAAGGTGAACACAGCCAGGAGTGTGTGACTTCCCTTTTGTCTTGGTAATCCTGATAAGCCCCCAGACCCAGCGCCTTGGGGACTTTGTTTATTGCTTTGTTTGATTACTACCTGGTGTGATCTCCTTGTCTGATCACTTTGTCCTTGGTCTGAGAACTGACCCTATTCTCTGCTCGTACCTAGGATGGCATGAAAACTGCCTGGGAAATTAAAGCACCTGCAGCCTCAGCACTGGCTGGAGTGTGTTGTTGTTTCTAATTGTCTTTTCCCTTTCTATTGCTGCCCTTTCCGTCTGCTTCCCAGTGCTGCTCCCTTCTTGGTCATGATGTTTTGTGCTGGAACAGAAACCCTGACTAAGATACATATTTTCATTCTAGCATCCTGCCAAGTCCATCAGGTAAAAGGCGGTAAAAGGGTCATAAACAGGAGCTCAGCCAGAGGGAGGATTCCGATGAGCTCCACAAGAAAGTGGCTGGGAGGGAGGTCCCAGGTGGGAGGGAGAAGGGTGAGTGTTCTGGTGACAGGGATTTCAATCCAGGATGTCCCCCAAGTGGACTGAGGGACTTTATCAGCCAGGACTGTCCCAAAGCACAGAGGAGAGGCATCCTCCCCGTTTGACAGGGCCTGTGGAGAAGCTGCCTGGTCCCCCGCTGTGATTTTACGGAGACAGAGGGAGCCCCATGAGGGAGCTGAGAAAGGAGGAGCAGCCAGCAGAGAGAAGCATTGCAGGCAGCGACACCCAACGACACCCACGTACCAGGAGGCA
Source organism: Apodemus sylvaticus (assembly GCF_947179515.1). Lineage (NCBI taxonomy): Eukaryota > Metazoa > Chordata > Mammalia > Rodentia > Muridae > Apodemus > Apodemus sylvaticus. The sequence continues at coordinate 202,525,002 of NC_067472.1, forward strand.
GAGCTGGCGGAGGGAGTGCCAGCTGAACAGGCAGTCTAGAGCTTATAGTAAGTAACACGGTGGATGCCAGACGCCAAAACAAGCCACTCCTACTTTACAAGAATTAAGTCAGCAGTCTGGATTCAGGTCGGAGAGGTCAGGGCCCTTGGAAAGGGACACATTGAAACCCATCCTAGCTTTTGGCACCGGATGCACAAACTGTCAACATGACAGCTCCATGGAATGGTTAAGGGGAAGGTTTTTATTATAGATATCTGGGAGACAGAGGGAGAAACAGAGAGAGAGATACAGAGAGAGAGACAGAGACAGAGAGAGACACACAGAGACAGAGACAGAGAGACAGAGAGAGACAGAGACAGAGAGACAGACAGAGAGACAGAGAGAGAGACACACACAGAGAGACAGAGGCAGAGAGACAGAGACAGAGAGACAGACACAGAGAGAGAGAGACAGAGAGAGACAGAGAGAGAGAGAGACAGAGACAGAGAGACAGAGACAGAGAGAGACACACAGAGACAGAGAGAGAGACAGAGACAGAGAGACAGAGACAGAGAGAGAGGAGACAGAGAGAGAGATACAGAGAGACAGAGACAGAGACAGAGAGAGACACACAGAGACAGAGAGAGAGACAGAGAGAGAGAGAGAGTCGTGGAGGGCAGAAAGAGGGGGATGCGGGGACCCAAGAGCTAAGGATGAAGAGAATGTGGGCAAAGAGGGCCCAGCTGGAACAGCAGGGTTAGAAGAGGCCGAGGAGCTGCGAGGGAGGAGTTCAGGGTCCAGAGGAGCTCACCTGGAGGATTCCCTGGGCGATCGTGCAGGTGAGCACTGAGCACGGAGAGGGACCTTGCTGTGTCCCTGTGCTCTGGGCTGTAGCATGAGCAAACTTGGTGTGTGTATGTGTGTGTAGGGGGGGTTCTTTGTGTGTGTGTGTTTGCTGTGTGTGTGTGGTGTATGTGTCTGTGTGCATGTCTATGTGGTCTGTCTCTTTCTGTCTGTGTATGTCTATGTATGTCTCTGTGTGTGTGTATATATATATATGTCTGTGTGCGTTTTATGTGTGTGTATGTGTATGTCTGCATGTCTCTGTGTATGTGTATATATATATGCCTCTGTGTGTTGTGTGTGTGTCTGTGTATATCTCTATGTGTCTCTGTGTATGTGTGTTATATGTGTGTATATGTGGTGTGTATGTCTGTGTGTATTACTGTGTGGTATGTGTCTGTGTGTGTCTCTGTGTATCTCCATGTGGTGTCTGTGTGTCTATGTGTATATCTGTGTCTGCCTGTATGTGTTGTATGTGTTGTGTGTGTGTCTGTGTGTTGTGTGTTTCTGTGTGTATGTCTGTGTGTTGTATGTGTGTCTGTGTGTTTCTGTGTGTCTGTGTATGTGCCTGTGTGTATTATCTAGTTAAGTCCCTGGAAAAGTGCATATCTGGTAGCCTTTTGGGGGAACTTTTGTGTCTAAAGGACACTGTAACTTTGGGAGGAAGTGTCCTTGGCTGTCCTGGTGTAGTAGTGTAACCACGGACTCTTGTGAATGTGCTGGGGCAGAATGTTCAGTGGTTATCCAGAACTGGTGGCCCGAGCGTTGCTAGCAGTGAGTTCGGGAAGCAGAGGCTGCACAGGGTTGCTATGGCAACAAGAACAGGTCCAGCGTCTGTGAGAAGGGACAAGGAACGCGCCTGAGTGTTCAGCTTGGTAGCAGGTATAGTTGAGGTTTTAAGAGTCCAAATCCCGAGAGACATACAGAGGAGGCAGAGTTCATCTTAGGGACGCCTTGTAGCCTGCAGCCTCTGTATAAAATCTTCAGGGTCTTTAGGACCTCGACAGGAGAAAGTGGGTGTGGTAGTAGACGCGAGGGTGTGTTTGACCTGAGGCTGAGTGAATACGGGTGATGAGAAAGAGAAGACAAACAGCAGCTGTCCCCAGGAGGTCTCACATGACTGACCCTTGTGCCAAGCGAGCTTGCTGCGGTGCTGCATCATGTGTACCCGTCTCGGAGGGGACAACAGCCAAGGAGAGCCAGCCACAATGCTGGCAAAGAGAGCGTGGAAAACCTCAGACCCAGCTGATGCAGGACCACAACCACACCCCAAGTCGGATTACAATTGAGTTACTGGATGAATCTCATCAGAGACTTTCAAGTTTGGACTTTTAACAATAGTGAGACTGCTATAGACTATGAGGACTTTTGAAGTTGGACTAAATATATTTTGCATTTTTAGCTATGACCCCCATGGACTCATATGTTTGAAGAAGCCTATGGGGGCCAGGGAGTAGAATGTGATGGTTTGCATATGCTCTGGCCAGGGAGTGGCACTGTTAGGAGGTGTGGCCTTGTTGAAGTAGATATGTCACAGTGGGCATGGGCCCACTATAATACCCTAGTCCTAGCTACCTGGAAGTGAGTATTCTGCTAGCAGCCTTCAGATGAGGATGCAAAACTCTCAGCTCCTCCTGCACCATGCCTGCCTGGATGCTGCCACGCCCCCACCTTGATGATAATGGACTGGGACTCAGAGAGCGGGACTGGCTCTGGCCTGGGCCTGGCGGGGGCTGGCCTGTTCTGTTGTTCGGTGGACTCTACTCAGGGTAAGGGGACTGGGACGTGGTTGCCCAGCCAGTGCTCCTCCCATGCTCTGCGTGAGGTTAGCGGAGGGCAGGCAGGTTCTAAGCTCAGCTGCTCAGCTGGGTGTCAGGTTGCCCACTGATTTAGGGATTGGGAGCAGGTGTGGTTGCAGAATAAACACTAGTACAGAGCACACACACACACACACACACTCACACACACAAAAGAATAACAAAGAATAACAAGTGGGTTTAACAACCTTCTGAAACAAAGATATGGTTGCAAAATACTCATAACAAAGATAATAACCAAGGTGGTCATAACAAGGGTATCATAACGAGGTAGTCATAATAAGGTAGTCACAAGCTGGTAACAAGGGTGGTCATAACGAAATGGCATTACAAGGTGGTCATAATAACCTTTAGAAACAAAGGCACAGTTACAATTTCCTGAAACAGACAGCACAGAGCCATTTGCAGATAAGCTTACAGTGGAACGTAGCCCAGTAGAGAGAGTTAATCACAGGCAGGAATGAGCGCAGCATATCTTTACTGTAAGATGCCCTTTAAGCCTAAGATGAAGGCAGGCTGCTTCATCAGTATGTTTTTATATGAATCATATAAAACAAAATTAAAACAAAACATTAAAATAACAACACAAGCATATTTTTAGCTCAGGGAAGCTGTACCCAGGATTCTGGCCGAGAAAGGCACGGTTTTTTAAGCGATGAAGATTAGAGGAGAGTGTCAGGAACAAAGGAAATCCATTTCCTCACAGTCTCAGGGTTATACAAAAGCTGGCTTTCCTCAAAACCCCGGGAAGCCAGTTTCCCTCTAACAAAAGGAGCCGGTTCCTTATCACTGTCAGTAGGAGACGATTCTCGCCTGGTCCTGCAGTAACCTGATGTGCCAGGGTGAGGTGATATCCAGGAGGGGTCCTGCCTTCTCAGAGAAGAGGGGAGTGGGAAGTGGGGGGAAGAGCTGTGTGAGGGGAGGGCTGTGGAAAGAGGAGGGGCTGATATTGGGATATAAAGTGAATAAATAAATGAAAAAAAAAGATTAGCTCAGCGGGTGCCCAGCTTAGCACTGAAAGCACCAGGTCTCTGTGTCTTTCATTTGGGAGCCAAACGGGGCCAGACTGGGGATAGAAATGCACGCAGAAATGTCCTTTACTGAAGGCTCGGGTTTCTCCCAGGAGAACACTAAAACAGCACTGTTCAGGCCGGCTCATCAGACCAGCCCGTCTCTCTGCAGAGAGATTTGTTGTTTTCAGGGACTTAACGATGAATGTAAGTGGAAATTCAGAAGGCAGGCACGCAGTGGCCGTCATGTTCTGCAGTTTTGAAGTTACTTTATTTTAATTACTTATTCGTTTTTTGGAGCAGGATCTCTCTACATAGTCCTGGCTGTCCTGGAACTCACTATGTAGGCCAGGCTAGCCTCAAACTCACAGTGATCTACCTGTCAGTGCCTCCCAAGTGGTGCTGGAATTCAATGCGTGCATCATCACACCCAGCCCTTTAAAGTTATTTTAAAGTCAGCATGCAAAGGGACAGCTTTCATTATGGTATTTCCACACATATATCATTATAGGTCATTCTTTGTCCCTGTGCCACTGCCCTCCCCTGGCTCTCTCTCCCCAGTCCTGGTCCCCTCCCTCCTGCCGTGATGTCCTTCCTTCTTTCATGCCACATGCATGGTTACAGTCCTTAGCCCAGCGGTTCTTGACCTTCCCAGTGCTGGTCACCATCGAGGAGGCTGATGGAGATTTACATAGACAGTTGTCAGATGACGTAATAGTCACAGCCAAGACATGAGTCAGGTGTTAATTATTATAGTCTTTTAAGATAGAATAGACGACAGAGGTTCTGTTTGATTAACAGAGAGGACGGACTGGGTGTTAGGTCTATCTTATACTTTATAGTTTACAAAATGGTAATAGTTGTGCTTAATTTATATTTGGAGAGAAAGTTTTTTTTTTTTTTTTAATTAAACAGAAAGGGTGAAATGTTGCAAGATTTCCTATTCATTCACATTGAGGCAGTGAGAGGCCAGTGATTGGAGGGGAGAGAGGAGGAGGAGTTAAGGAGGGAGAGAGGCTGGGTGGACCAATCAAGGTGTGTGTGTGTGTGTGTGTGTGTGTGTGTGTGCAGTGGGGGGGAGAGAGGGGGGGCACAGATATCCAGATGGCTTCAGACACATTTCTGGTGTTTTGGAGACATTAAAAATATTGGGATAAGACTTTATTATAACTTGACATCATGAAATTGGGAGTTTCCTATATGTAAATATATTTGGTTAACTATTTAAGAGTCATGCTTTACTGAGTATTTGGGTACAGAGTGGGAGCATGGAACTCTCGCCGTTTACAGAGTCTATGGCAGAGAGGAGACACAGCTGGGATGCTGTGAGAGCTAGCTGGGAAAGATTGGCCCAGCGGGCAACAGTGAGAACTGCCCTGAGCGAGACCTTGGTGCAGAGGCCTGGCATGCAGAGGCCTGGTGGGGTGGTACTCTTTTTGAATATTTCCCACTACACTGTGACCCTTTAACACAGTTCCTCATGTTGTGGTGATCCCCCCACCGTATCTTCATATTCATTGCTACTTCACAGCTGTAATTTTGCTACTGTTATGAATCATGATGTAAATGCATATGTATCTGTGTTTTCCAATGGTCTTTGGTGATTCCTGTGAAAGAGGATCGATTGACCCCCAGAGGGGTGACAAGCCACATGTTGAGAACCGCTACCTTAGACATTAGATCTTTCTCTCCTCTTTCACGATCTCCTTTTTACCTTCACCTCTTTCATACACATATGCACACGTGTACATTTACACACACACATACACAACACACTACTCAGACAAATTTATATCTAGGTATCTTGAGAGGAAGAACAGTTTCATCATTCTGAGCTGGATTCCCCCCCCCCCTCCTTTCTCTCTCCCCGCTCTCTCTGTAACATAATGTCCCCAGGGGTTTCAGGAACATGTCACAGGGGACTCATAGAGTGTTTGACTGCTTATAATCCAAAGTGGTTTTTTTGACTCTTCTATGAACATGGCTTATGATGACATGTCTATGGCTGACATGTTCACCATTGACCATGTTCTCCAGCTATGTCACACACGCTTAGCATGGATGTGTACCTGAGGTTCTTTGCAAGCACAGAAACACGGAACTACCCCAGTTATCTAGATATCGCATTACTTACCACACCAGATAATACAGCCATTACTGTTGTTGCATGTGTACTCTGTTCACGGGTACACACGCACGCACGCACGCACACATGTGCAGACCACAGCCAATTTTTGGTGTTTTTCTGTTGCCTTCAACCTAATATCATCTCCCAGGTAACTTGAAGGCCTTCATTTTGCCAGTCTGGCTGGTAGAGCCACCTCCCAGCTCTGCCGGCCTCTGCTCCATCCTGGCACTGGGGTTGCCGTCTCTCACAACCATCCTAGCATTTGCATGGATGCTGGGGTTCCAAGGCTTTGCTTGTTTAGTTTAGCAATTGTGTTTCCCTCTGAGCCATGTTCTCAGCAGCACGCTGCCCACAGTTCTTCAGTGTGGAGCCATTACCATGGCCACCTCCAGTGTTACCCTCTGCTGCAGTCGAAGTAAGATCTCAGCATTTCGGAGTTCCATGCAATGCTCCTCAGTTTCAGTTTCGCTATCAGAGGCTGTAACACGCACCCCAACTTTCTCTGCATACTTTCCCCTAGATTCTTACTTCTACGCCTTCTGAAGACACATGGGATTTCTGTGCTAGAGTTATTTCAAAACTGACTGGCCCCCTCTCCAGCCCTGCAACCGATGGCTTTTTGAGACAAAGAAAACAGGAGTTTTCTTGACATTCTGACCAGGCAGGGGAGTCCACACTATCACCACACCCTCAAATAGGTCACAACCAAGAACAGGTTAGACCAGTAACAGGTTGTTCTCAAAGGTCTTCCCCTCTTTGTCTGGGCTCCTGTGAAGACAGAAGTCACAGCTTCCTCTAACAGAATTATGAGAGGAAAGGGCAGCTCCCCTGGGAAAGACTGACAGCTCACAGTGTGCTGTAATTTTTATTTTTTTGTGCCTTCCAGGTCACAATGGAATGAACACTCTTTCTGTGACTACAGCCAATAGCTAATAATTGTAGGCATGGAGTTGGCTCTGAGCCACAGGGCGCTGCCCTCTCTCCCTGCAGATGGTCGAGGCTGCTGGTATCCTCGAACCCTGTCCTGTGCTGGAGTGTAGCCAGATGGAGACCAACATGGCTTTCTGATGTAAAGGAACATGCCAGCCTGCGAGGGTAGATACGCAGTATGTGTCTGGTCACATCCAATAGGCCTTGGGCACAAGGTGCCACCCAGCGATACCTCCTCCTTTTCCACCTCCATCCTCTCAGCGTCTGAGAGAATCCTCTGTGCCCTGCCATAGAGCACATGTGCCGTCTCCCCTGCACAGGCTTTGGTGGCCTCCGGGGGGAGGAAACTCTACGTGCAGTACTGATGATGTCATAGAACAGAGCACGCACTCAAGGAATAGCCATCGATTTCATTTCTTTCCCATGGCATTTGCCTGGTTGAAGCAGCTGTACCCCAGGCTCCAGGCATAACAAAGTTCAGGATAGAGTGAGAGAGTGGAGTATAGTATATAGACCAGGGAGTGACAGAGCAGAGTATAGTATATATAGACCAGGGAGTGACACAGTAGAGTATAGTATATATAGACCAGGGAGTGACAGAGCGGAGTATAGTATATATAGACCAGGGAGTGACAGAGCGGAGTATAGTATATATAGACCAGGGAGTGACAGAGTGGAGTATAGTATATATAGACCAGGGAGTGACAGAGTGGAGTATAGTATATATAGACCAGGGAGTGACATAGTGGAGTATAGTATATATAGACCAGGGAGTGACAGAGTGGAGTATAGTATATATAGACCAGGGAGTGACAGAGCAGAGTATAGTATATATAGACCAGGGAGTGACAGAGTGGAGTATAGTATATATAGAACAGGGAGTGACAGAGCAGAGTATAGTATATATAGACCAGGGAGTGACAGAGCAGAGTATAGTATATATAGACCAGGGAGTGACAGAGTGGAGTATAGTATATATAGACCAGGGAGTGACAGAGCAGAGTATAGTATATATAGACCAGGGAGTGACAGAGCGGAGTATAGTATATATAGACCAGGGAGTGACAGGGCGGAGTATAGTATATATAGACCAGGGAGTGACAGAGCGGAGTATAGTATATATAGACCAGGGAGTGACAGAGCAGAGTATAGTATATATAGACCAGGGAGTGACAGGGCAGAGTATAGTATATAGAGACCAGGGAGTGACAGAGCGGAGTATAGTATATAGAGACCAGGGAGTGACAGAGCGGAGTATAGTATATATAGACCAGGGAGTGACAGAGCAGAGTATAGTATATAGAGACCAGGGAGTGACAGGGCAGAGTATAGTATATAGAGACCAGGGAGTGACAGAGCGGAGTATAGTATATATAGACCAGGGAGTGACAGAGCGGAGTATAGTATATATAGACCAGGGAGTGACAGAGCGGAGTATAGTATATATAGACCAGGGAGTGACAGAGCGGAGTATAGTATATATAGACCAGGGAGTGACAGAGCGGAGTATAGTATATATAGACCAGGGAGTGACAGGGCGGAGTATAGTATATATAGACCAGGGAGTGACAGGGCGGAGTATAGTATATATAGACCAGGGAGTGACAGGGCGGAGTATAGTATATATAGACCAGGGAGTGACAGAGCGGAGTATAGTATATATAGACCAGGGAGTGACAGAGCGGAGTATAGTATATATAGACCAGGGAGTGACAGAGTGGAGTATAGTATATATAGACTAGGGAGTGACAGAGCAGAGTATAGTATATATAGACCAGGGAGTGACAGAGCAGAGTATAGTATATATAGACCAGGGAGTGACAGGGCGGAGTATAGTATATATAGACCAGGGAGTGACAGGGCGGAGTATAGTATATATAGACCAGGGAGTGACAGAGCGGAGTATAGTATATATAGACCAGGGAGTGACAGAGCAGAGTATAGTATATATAGACCAGGGAGTGACAGGGCAGAGTATAGTATATAGAGACCAGGGAGTGACAGAGCGGAGTATAGTATATAGAGACCAGGGAGTGACAGAGCGGAGTATAGTATATATAGACCAGGGAGTGACAGAGCAGAGTATAGTATATAGAGACCAGGGAGTGACAGAGTGGAGTATAGTATATAGAGACCAGGGAGTGACAGAGCGGAGTATAGTATATATAGACCAGGGAGTGACAGAGCAGAGTATAGTATATATAGACCAGGGAGTGACAGGGCAGAGTATAGTATATATAGACCAGGGAATGACAGAGTGGAGTATAGTATATATAGACCAGGGAGTGACAGAGTAGAGTATAGGATATATAGACCAAGAAGTGACAGAGTGGAGTATAGTATATATAGACCAGGGAGTGACAGAGTGGAGTATAGTATATATAGACCAGGGAGTGAGAGAGCAGAGTATAGGATATATAGACCAGGGAGTGACAGAGCAGAGTATAGTATATATAGACCAGGGAGTGACAGAGCAGAGTATAGTATATATAGACCAGGGAGTGACAGAGTGGAGTATAGTATATATAGACCAGGGAGTGACAGAGCGGAGTATAGTATATATAGACCAGGGAATGACAGAGCGGAGTATAGTATATATAGACCAGGGAGTGACAGTAGAGTATAGTATATATAGACCAGGGAGTGACAGTAGAGTATAGTATATATAGACCAGGGAGTGACAGAGCAGAGTATAGTATATATAGACCAGGGAATGACAGAGTGGAGTATAGTATATATAGACCAGGGAGTGACAGAGTAGAGTATAGGATATATAGACCAAGAAGTGACAGAGTGGAGTATAGTATATATAGACCAGGGAGTGACAGAGTGGAGTACAGTATATAGACCAGGGAGTGACAGAGTGGAGTATAGTATATAGAGACCAGGGAGTGACAGAGCAGAGTATAGTATATATAGACCAGGGAGTGACAGGGCAGAGTATAGTATATATAAACCAGGGAGTAACAGAGCGGAGTATAGTATATATAGACCAGGGAGTGACAGAGCGGAGTATAGTATATATAGACCAGGGAGTGACAGGGCAGAGTATAGTATATATAGACCAGAGAGTGACAGGGCGGAGTATAGTATATATAGACCAGGGAGTGACAGGGCCGAGTATAGTATATATAGACCAGGGAGTGACAGGGCGGAGTATAGTATATATAGACCAGGGAGTGACAGAGCAGAGTATAGTATATATAAAGCAGGGACTGACAGAGCAGAGTATAGTATATATAGACCAGAGAGTGACAGGGCGGAGTATAGTATATATAGACCAGGGAGTGACAGAGCGGAGTATAGTATATATAGACCAGGGAGTGACAGAGCGGAGTATAGTATATATAGACCAGGGAGTGACAGAGTGGAGTATAGTATATATAGACCAGAGAGTGACAGAGTGGAGTATAGTATATATAGACCAGAGAGTGACAGAGTGGAGTATAGTATATATAGACCAGAGAGTGACAGAGTGGAGTATAGTATATATAGACCAGAGAGTGACAGAGTGGAGTATAGTATATATAGACCAGGGAGTGACAGGGCGGAGTATAGTATATATAGACCAGGGAGTGACAGGGCGGAGTATAGTATATATAGACCAGGGAGTGACAGGGCAGAGTATAGTATATATAGACCAGAGAGTGACAGAGTGGAGTATAGTATATATAGACCAGAGAGTGACAGAGTGGAGTATAGTATATAGAGACCAGGGAGTGACAGAGCAGAGTATAGGATATATAGACCAAGAAGTGACAGAGTGGAGTATAGTATATATAGACCAGGGAGTGACAGAGTGGAGTACAGTATATAGACCAGGGAGTGACAGAGTGGAGTATAGTATATAGAGACCAGGGAGTGACAGAGCAGAGTATAGTATATATAGACCAGGGAGTGACAGGGCAGAGTATAGTTTATATAAACCAGGGAGTAACAGAGCGGAGTATAGTATATATAGACCAGGGAGTGACAGAGCGGAGTATAGTATATATAGACCAGGGAGTGACAGGGCAGAGTATAGTATATATAGACCAGAGAGTGACAGGGCGGAGTATAGTATATATAGACCAGGGAGTGACAGGGCCGAGTATAGTATATATAGACCAGGGAGTGACAGGGCGGAGTATAGTATATATAGACCAGGGAGTGACAGAGCAGAGTATAGTATATATAAAGCAGGGACTGACAGAGCAGAGTATAGTATATATAGACCAGAGAGTGACAGGGCGGAGTATAGTATATATAGACCAGGGAGTGACAGAGCGGAGTATAGTATATATAGACCAGGGAGTGACAGAGCGGAGTATAGTATATATAGACCAGGGAGTGACAGAGTGGAGTATAGTATATATAGACCAGAGAGTGACAGAGTGGAGTATAGTATATATAGACCAGAGAGTGACAGAGTGGAGTATAGTATATATAGACCAGAGAGTGACAGAGTGGAGTATAGTATATATAGACCAGAGAGTGACAGAGTGGAGTATAGTATATATAGACCAGGGAGTGACAGGGCGGAGTATAGTATACATAGACCAGGGAGTGACAGGGCGGAGTATAGTATATATAGACCAGGGAGTGACAGGGCAGAGTATAGTATATATAGACCAGAGAGTGACAGAGTGGAGTATAGTATATATAGACCAGAGAGTGACAGAGTGGAGTATAGTATATAGAGACCAGGGAGTGACAGAGCAGAGTATAGTATATATAGACCAGAGAGTGACAGAGTGGAGTATAGTATATATAGACCAGAGAGTGACAGAGTGGAGTATAGTATATATAGACCAGAGAGTGACAGAGTGGAGTATAGTATATATAGACCAGAGAGTGACAGAGTGGAGTATAGTATATATAGACCAGGGAGTGACAGAGTGGAGTATAGTATATAGAGACCAGGGAGTGACAGAGCAGAGTATAGTATATATAGACCAGGGAGTGACAGAGTAGAGTATAGTATATATAGACCAGAGAGTGACAGAGTGGAGTATAGTATATATAGACCAGAGAGTGACAGAGTGGAGTATAGTATATATAGACCAGAGAGTGACAGAGTGGAGTATAGTATATATAGACCAGAGAGTGACAGAGTGGAGTATAGTATATATAGACCAGAGAGTGACAGAGTGGAGTATAGTATATATAGACCAGAGAGTGACAGAGTGGAGTATAGTATATATAGACCAGGGAGTGACAGGGCGGAGTATAGTATATATAGACCAGGGAGTGACAGGGCGGAGTATAGTATATATAGACCAGGGAGTGACAGGGCGGAGTATAGTATATATAGACCAGAGAGTGACAGAGTGGAGTATAGTATATATAGACCAGAGAGTGACAGAGTGGAGTATAGTATATAGAGACCAGGGAGTGACAGAGCAGAGTATAGTATATATAGACCAGAGAGTGACAGAGTGGAGTATAGTATATATAGACCAGAGAGTGACAGAGTGGAGTATAGTATATATAGACCAGAGAGTGACAGAGTGGAGTATAGTATATATAGACCAGGGAGTGACAGAGTGGAGTATAGTATATATAGACCAGAGAGTGACAGAGTGGAGTATAGTATATAGAGACCAGGGAGTGACAGAGCAGAGTATAGTATATATAGACCAGGGAGTGACAGAGTAGAGTATAGTATATATAGACCAGAGAGTGACAGAGTGGAGTATAGTATATATAGACCAGAGAGTGACAGAGTGGAGTATAGTATATATAGACCAGAGAGTGACAGAGTGGAGTATAGTATATATAGACCAGAGAGTGACAGAGTGGAGTATAGTATATATAGACCAGGGAGTGACAGGGCGGAGTATAGTATATATAAACCAGGGACTGACAGAGCAGAGTATAGTATATATAGACCAGGGAGTGACAGAGCAGAGTATAGTATATATAGACCAGAGAGTGACAGAGTGGAGTATAGTATATAGAGACCAGGGAGTGACAGAGTGGAGTATAGTATATATAGACCAGAGAGTGACAGAGTGGAGTATAGTATATATAGACCAGGGAGTGACAGGGCGGAGTATAGTATATATAGACCAGGGAGTGACAGGGCGGAGTATAGTATATATAGACCAGGGAGTGACAGGGCGGAGTATAGTATATAGAGACCAGGGAGTGACAGAGCGGAGAGACATGGAAAAGCAAACGTCCAGCCAAGGACGCCATGGCTCTAGTTCCTCCCCGAGGTGCAGAAGTCAGGGTGGAAAGATTGTAAGATGGCTAGAGATTCAGGAAGACGCTGGGAGGCCATGTTGTATAGCTTTGATAGGGAAGCTAAGCACATAAGAGCTCAATGATAGGGCCCAAGCCCTAGATGAAGAGCAACAGGCAACTGATGACCGATTCTGGAAGGTGGAAAATTCGACTTGTCAAGAGATGTGTCCCCCAACTGGTTATTCAATACCAGGTGGTTGGCTGTGGAGACATGCAAGCAACACTAAAGACACTGAGATGGTTGTATTTATGTATTTATTTGTTTATATATGTGCATGTATACAAAAACAGGGGAATACTGGTCATGGACAGGTTTAAGAAGGAAAGGGGTTGGGATGTAGAGAAAATGAGGGGGCAGGTTTGAGGGAAAGGGGGTATTAGAAAGCCATATGGACAATCCACTAAAAGCTATCCCTCTCACAGCAACTATTCGTTGACAATATCTTCTTAGCTATAGGTGGGACTTTATGCCCACCCTCTCCGTGTTGGGATTTTGTCTGCCTCCAGCTTGTGTTGATCTTGTGCGTCTGCCCAACTGCTGTGAATTCATCCTTGCAAGTGCCCTTCCGTGTGCAGAGAAAGACTGTGTCCAGCTAGTCACCCATTGGGTGATGGATCTAGAAGGAATTACTTTAGTGAATTAATATGCTTTGCACAATTAAAAGAATGAGACAGAAAAGGGGAAAAGCTCTATATAAACCAACAATCTTGTAAAAAAAAGTTAAAGTTGTAATGGCAGTACCCTACATGGTTGGAAAAAGCTCCCTTTTGAAGTTATGGGTTATTGAACAAAATCTCCAGTGCCAAGAAGTGGAAACTTTCAGTTTCTTTAGAAAGCCAATCATGTGAAATGATGTTTTGCTGGGGCGCACAGGTGAAAGGATGTTTGGATATAGCAAACACATGAAAGGACTCTTGATAAAGGAGTATAAATCTGACCCCACCGACAGTGGGAGATGAGCACGGAGCTTTGGTTTGGTTTGCTCCGCCATGGTATTCTTCACTAAAGACACACATATATTGGTTCACCTTACATACATATTGAGCTCAACGGTGGTAACGCTGCCATTGAAAGAAACTTGCCCAAGAACTGCTTGTGAGGTTCCTGCGGCAGCTTGTCGTTACGGTGGCCTTGCTTCAGGCCAGCTGGTGAGGCTGTTTCTCCAGGACTGAATACAGCTGCCTGGTGTCTGCTACAGAAAGGACTGGACTGTGGCTGCTGGTTCGTGCCTGGTGTCTGCCTGCCGAGAGGACTGGTCTGCAGCTGCTGAGTCATAGTGTTCGCTACGGGAACTGCTGCCAAAGAAGATCAAGCTTGCCCCAAAGAACTATTGCTGGACAGGTCCACTTCCCCCATATTCTAATAACTTTTCTCTTCCAATACCTCTGTTAGGTAGTAGGCTAGAGGAGAGGTTAAGCTCTTAACTAAAAGTAGATTGCAAACAATTTATACCTATACCAGGAACAGGATTGCTCATTGATCAGGGATCCCCTGCAGCTCAAGAAACAACACAGGCTCTTGTCCTTGCTTTTGGCTGCCCATCAGAACTGGGTGGTAACACCTGATTGCTGAAGACATGACACAGAGTCACATGATACAGAAACATCAAGAGGGAGCTGTGTTGGAAGTCTCCTTCCTGCCTGACAACTTTTGTAGTGTCAGAAAACACTAGATAGGCTGTTAGGGGAGAAAGTTTTACCCAGATGTGAATCCAGCTGTGGATACCAATCTTCTAGGAAAGATTTGGTAGTGGCATGGATCTTATGGGGGTAATCAACACAAGAGAGGTTCCATAGGTGATACCACAACCCCATTCAAAACCTACAGCATGGGAGGTCGGCCGTAGGAGTGTGGCGTGTGAGCATGCATAAATCTGTGGTTTAATTCAATTCACAAAGCATCAGACCACTTTCTAAATACATGTGTTTACACTCACAGTTAACAACACTCTTGCCTTTAATCAGACAGGCTCCTCTTTGGCTGAATTGTATTGAAGGCCAAGAGGGATAAGGAGCACAGGGTGCTGAGAATGTGGGATCTTGTGTGTGTGTGTGTGCATGTGTGCATACATCCAGCACTAGATAAGACATCTTTTCCCAGGCTCTGGGAACATTACAAAAGAGGAGATGGAAAGATTGTAAGAGCTGGAAAGAATAATGAAGAAGCATTGTAAATAACATCTTCTGTGTAACTATAAACAGGAACTTACAACCCTGACTGACTTATGCTCCCTCTGTCTGCACAAGCATGCCAGGAAAAGATGGAGGACAGGAACTTGCAACCCTGACTGACCCATGCTCCCTCGGTCTGCACAAGCATGCCGGGGAAAGATGGAGGACTGAGGAGCCCTGTCTTTCACTTCTGAATTGTTTCCTTTGGAAGATGGTTTCAGTGCCTTCAGCTGTGTGCCACTGGTGACCCCTTCAGTCTTCAGTGTCACACAGATGCCTCAGAATGCTGAGAGGTTGAGGGTGGGGAGCACCCTCTCAGAGGCAAAGGGGAGGGGTGAAGAACTCTTGGAGGGGAGACAGGGAAAGGGGAGCAACATTTACATTGGAATGTAAATAAATGAAACAGTACAGAAAGCATGCATTATATCTGTGAAACCATCAAAGACTAACTTAATAATAGTGAGAAACACTGTCCAAATGACTGATTACAAAATATCAGATTCTGAGATGACTTGAAACTCTGCTCTCCAAGGTGGTCTAGAGACAGTCATGTCTGAGAGCTGGTGGGTGTGAGACTCCTATGGAGAGAGGGACTGAGGAGGGGGAGACAGAGACACACGGAGAGTCTTATATATAGCTACCCAGATAGGTGGGGGGTGGGGCCTCAGCAGAGACTGCACTCATGGGTCCAGGGCTCAGACACCGATGCGCTGTCCTTGCCTCCCCCCACCCCCCATCTGGACTGTAACAGAAAACTCACCTTGGCACAGATTGTGGAGATGGGGGAGGTTCTGCAGTTGGGCTTCATGCCTGGGACTTTGAGCCTAAGGACACCCTGATTCTGGGACTCCAGGCAGCAATGCTGGAAACAGGGCCAATAGATACAGTGAGGGCCACAGAGGCTCGTGCTGTTCAGGGCCAGGATGGTATCATTGTCACAGCACTGCATCAAGGGGTTGTACATCTGGTCTCCACATCTCGGTGCTCGCAGGCAAAGCAATAGACCAGTATCTGGGAAGGGTGACAGCTGGGTGACCTCCACAGGCCAGCCTAGACCCTCATCCACGGCCATCCTCTCCCTTCTCGCTGTGTGGTCCTTCTCACCTGTGGCTCCTGCTGAGTGCAGGAGGGCAGAAACCAGAGCTGCAGCTGAGACAGAGAACAGAAGAAAGGAGGCTGTGTAAGATGCATCAGGGGGCCACAAGACGGGGCACTCGAGGCAGACAGCTCATGATAGGTTTGAGGCTGACCCTGGGTGGTGGTGCAGGTCTGAGGTGACCTGTGAGGAAAAGCAGAGAGGGCTCCGGGAAGAGAGTGATTTTAAAAGTCACAGACGCAGGGCTTGCAACACAGTTGGGAGGCCAGCAAGGATGCTTGGCAGGGGTTCCGGGGTATGGTGTGGGGCTGAGAACGGAGCGGGTAAGAATGACGTGAGGTTGAGAGGTAAAGAATGACGTCACTCCGTCTGTGCGCCCTCCGGCTACTATCTCCTTACCTAAGATCCCAGGCACCATGCTGTTTGCAGCCGCACTGTAGGAGGCAGAGCAGGAGCCGGAGCCACAGTCAAAAAGATTCTGGGACCTTCAGCTGTTATTTTTACAAGTGATCTCATAAGGGTGAGGCAGGGAGGGGAAGGGAGGGTGAGGGAGGAATTACAGGGCCAGGAACTTGCTTCAATATCTGCCTCAACATGTAGATTTCGTGGCACTCCTTAAGGTTCTAACATCTCACGTGACCGTCTTTTGGAAAGCAAGAGAGGAAAATCCTATTGGAAGAGATGTCCGTTGCCTGCGTGCAGTCCACCCTGAGTGTAGTTCGCCAGCCAAAGCACTTGGCAGTTTCTAGGCTTCTCACACTCCACAGCTTGGAAGTTTCAAGGGCTCACCCTGTTCTCTCGTCCCGATCCTAAATTCTGTAGTTTAAAATTCTTGAGTTATTTGGTGGAGATTATGAAGTTGGAATATGATCCAGAAAAAGAGGGGCTTCAGAATCTGTGCTAGTGAGAATAAAAAAAAGGAGAATAGAGTTTTAGGAAGACCCCTGGGACTCACAGAATGGCTGGGAAGACAGAGTTTTTGTTGGCTTGCGGAGTTCCTTGTGTAAAGAAACGTTTTATAATGTGTTGTGCTGTTACTTCATCATCTCCATCTTGATTTCGTCTGATGGGAATTTAGTTTTGACATTAACAGTGTAGCATGGTTCCTCTTTGTCTCCCTGCGGAGGCCCAAGCAAGCTGCAGAGCCAGGGCGCCCAACCTTCTGATGTTTCTGGAAGAAGAGGGCCACACATTCAATCCAGGAACTCGGACAGAAGGTGATGAGAAGGAGAGGGCCTGTGCCGAGAAGCTTCCACACAGTGATTCTAATTATTGGGCAGTTCCCCGTGGACAGTGTCTGAAAACCCTCAGGCACGTCCCAAGCTTTGGACCATACCTAAGCAATAAAGTGTGATTTTTTTTTTTAAAGTAAAAGAAAGCAGGGTAACACAAATCCAGAGGGAATTTTGTCTCTGCATTTGAGAAGCAAACTAATGAACCAGCGCTCAGTGAGTCTCCAAGCAGCTCCTCAGAGACTTTGGTTCTGCTTTCAGTCTGGCTGTGCTTTATTTTCTAAACATTTGCTTCAGTGGGTAGGTGTCCCCAAATAGCAATGATGTGATGCGGCACGGCTGTGAGACTGAAACAGTTCTCTCTGAATGGTGGGACTGTAAATGTGGTAAAGTTGTGGCGAGGCTGTCTGGAGGCTGAGTTCAGCTTGTAGCTTTGTGCATTCTGCTTTGAAATCAGGAGGAAATGTGCACAGGTTGACAGAAACAGAGCCACAAACATTCCAAAGTATTATTGCCCCTGAAATTTTAAAATCTGTTTTCAAATTCTCACATCAAATCAAGAACGAGACTGCAGATCAGACCCTGTTCATGAGAGCCCAGTTTTAGCAGAATGCTCACAACTGCTTGTCTTATTCCGAGCATTAAAATTTCGGTTTTATTCGAATGCTGTTGCGATTTCGGACACTGGATTGACAAGCTGGCTTTCGCCTTGA
Organism: Apodemus sylvaticus; assembly: GCF_947179515.1. Lineage (NCBI taxonomy): Eukaryota > Metazoa > Chordata > Mammalia > Rodentia > Muridae > Apodemus > Apodemus sylvaticus. Next base: position 202,543,150 of record NC_067472.1, read on the forward strand.
AGATGCAAATCTGACTCCTTTAAATGTGCACTCATAACCACTGGAAATGACAAAGCTGCGAGCTTGCTTTAATCATTCTCTGGCACAAATTCTATTTTTGAAACCGTAAATGACTTGATAACACCGAAAATCATAAACCTGTTTCAGCACTCAGCTCGACCTAGCCATCTTATTTCCAGGAGGGAAATGATGGTGCTGTAGCCAGCACCCGTGCTTTAAAGACGTTTTAAAACTGGCTATTGTGATGGTTATGACTGAGTTTGATCCTCAGGACCCGCTTGGTTGGAGAGAATCCACTCCTATGAGCTGTCTCCCCTGTTCACATGCATATATTAACAAAGAAGTAAATAGAGTTCAAATGCTTCAAGTAGCCAAAAGGACTTGGTTGGGCACCCGCACTTGTGTGCCTAGAGACCAAAATTTAATAATAAAAACAGCCAAGAGAGTCAAGTTTCCCAGGAATGTCGGAAAAAAAATTCAGTGGGCAGATCACAAAAAGTAGTTGGTGGGTTCCTTTTTTTTTTTTTGTATTTTTTATTGGATATTTTCTTTATTTGCATCTCAATTGTTCTCCCTTTTCCAGGTTCCCCCTTCGGAAACTCCCTGTCCCCTTCCCCTCCCCCGCCTCTATGCGGGTGTTCCCCATCCCCATCCCCCACTCCCATCTTGACTTTGGGCTCCTAGAACAGAGCTGGGTAGTTTTCCACGGGGCTCACCATCAAGGAGGTCAGATTCTAGTCAAACCTGAACCGGCCTCAGCATATATACAAAGAGGAGCAGCCTCTGCGCTGCCTTGTCCTGGTACACTCTGATAATTTTCTCACCATGATGACTCTTAGACCCGATTTCTATGTCTGGGTTCTACCGTTCATTTCTTCTCTTTTTAAATTATGGGAGAGGGGGCATCTCCGCAACCAAAGAGCAGATCTCTTGATGTTTTGGTTGGAGTAAAAATGAAGTTCATGTACAATAGTGTAATATCGTAATGATTAGCAACTGAGCAAGAAGGGTCCCTGACAAGGTTTGTTTGTTTGTTTGTTTGTTTTGGTTTTTTCCGAGACAGGATTTCTCTGTGTAGCCCTGGCTGTCCTGAAACTCACTCTGTAGACCAGGCCTGCCTCTGCCTCCCTAGTTCTGGGATTACAGGTGTGCATCACCACGCCCGGCTTCTTCTTTTTTTTTTTAAATTTTGTTTTTGTTCCTTTTCTTTCTTTTTCAGCAAGATGTTGCCTAGGAGATGTAGGACTAGTGAGAGACACTTCGTGCAAATCATGACATCTTTGGGTTTTAAAGCCCCGTGTTGGCTTTTTCACTCCAGTGTGGTGCCTCACAGGATGAGGAGTTCCTTGTTTGGATGGTATGGTTTTTAAAACCATCCGAAATGGCTGCTACTGGGTCAGCTGAAACCAACCACTCCTCTTTCACCAACTACAGGATTATTAGATGGTTGTGGCAGCAGAGAAGACTCCCACCCCCATTCCCACCTCCACAAGGTGAAACTCTTCCTTTCCTCACTAATAGAAGCCTAAGGAGTCTGACCTTCTTGATAGTGGTTTGGATAAAATAGCCTTCCTTCCGGTTTTGTTCTGAGTTATCCCCACGACAGCAGGGTATTTGACAGTGGAGAAAAAGGGGACACTGTTGAACCTGGGTTGGCCTGATTTCAGAGTCCTGGCTGCTCTGCTTCAGCGTTCAGCCTGAGGTCGCCTTCTGCCTTGCAAGGGATACCAGGAAGCCCAAACTCAAGACAAACTCATAAAGAGGAAGATTTAAAATGTTTCTCATCCTCAAGTCCTTTCTGTTTTCACACCTCCCTTGGCTTCGTTTCTTCACCTTGATTTTTATCAGCTAAAAGGATGATGCTAAGCTGGCTGGCGAGGCACACCTCCCTCCTCGCTGCTTCCTGCTAAGCTGGCTGGCGAGGCTCGCCTCCCTCCTCGCTGCTTCCTGCTAAACTGGCTGGCTAGGCTCGCCTCCCTCCTCGCTGCTTCCTGCTAAGCTGGCTGGCGAGGCACGCCTCCCTCCTCGCTGCTTCCTGCTAAGCTGGCTGGCGAGGCACGCCTCCCTCCTCGCTGCTTCCTGCTAAGCTGTCTCCAAAAAACCAAAAAACCAAAAAACCAAAAAAAAAAAAAAAAAAAAAAAAAAAGTGTATCCCATACGTGGGAGGGAAATGGGGGTCAGGTATTGAGAGGGGAATGGGGGTCAGGGTCAGGTATTGGGAGGAGAATGGGGGGGTCAGGGTCAGGTATGGGGAGAGACAGGCCAGAGGGCCAGGAGAATGAATGGCTACAAAGACTGAAGACACTGAGGAAGCACCCTGTTAGGTTCCCCAGAGGATGAAATTTTGCCCACGATGCCATTTCTTTACTGTCTCCAATAGTCAGCCAGTACCACACAGCTCCTAGGCAGTCAAGAGACCACTGCCGCTCAGGGGGCGTTTGTCGTGATGCAGTGCTCACTGAGTGAGAGATTAAATAGAACTTTTAAAACGGCACTGCCAAGAAATAGACCTCCCTTGGCCAGAATTTCTGCTGCTTATACACTTTAGGGTTTGTTCCGTGATCGGCGAAAGTGGTTACTCTTTCTCCTTTTGAGACTGTGTTTGGCCATCTATATCCTGTCCTTTCAAAGGACTCAGGGAACCTCCAAGAGTATGGGCACACCCACCTCCAGCAGTTTTTAAGAGTTTGGCTGATACTGTGCAAAAATAGCGAATTTTCCTAGCTCTTAACGTTGTAGGTGCCCAGCAGCGGGTATGCCACACCCACACCAAGGATGCTGTAGAGCAGAGCCCCAAACGGAGAGTCTCCCTAGACCAGCCTCTGAACCCGACCTTCTCAACACAAACGCAGAATAGGGCCAATGGCTCAGCTCCTACTCTGCCTCCTGATACCTTCCGATCCTGTGGACTGGAGTCTGTCCTAGCTTAGCCTCTGATCTTATGTTACCTCCGAGTTTGGCGGGAAACCCAGGAGAGCTCAAGAACTGCCAAGTCTTTATATGTTATATGCTGTAACTTTGTATGAGAGTCTCTTTATTACGAGTCTTGACCCAGATCGCAGTCCTCACCACAGCGTAGGCCAGAAGTGGGACCCGAACTTAGGAGTCTGGAACTTTACACACGGAATAGTTAGGAACTCTTTGAATGTTTAGGGCGAAGGGGGCAGGAAGGCGAGTTAAGTGAGTCCTAGTTCAGACATGGTACCATTTGGCAGCAGGGCAGCAGGGCAGAAACCTTGAAGCTGAAGGAGGGATTCTTCTGACCAGGAGGTTAATTTTTGTGGAGCTATCAGGTATTAGTTTTATGGCCGGCCATAACTGTCTGTGGCCTCTGATTGCCTTTTTTTTTTTCCTATGATTTAAGCGTGGGCCCTAATCTTTGTTCCCCAAGGACAGGCACCAGCTGCACCTGGCTATCTGGGTGAGTGCTGGTCTAGGCGCCCCCAAGCTGTGGAGTTTTCGCCATTTGTCTTACTGGCACCTGGGTCTCCTTTAGTCCTCTCAGAGTGTCCAGGAAGAAGGAGGGGTGGGGAACTCCTTGTGTTTGATGCAGGGGCCAGTGATTGGGGAAATCCAAAGCCAAACGCAGAGGCAAGCAAGCCGTTTGGGACAGCAGAACTTCTGAGGGGAAGGAGCAAGGTGGCGGTTTGCCCCGCCTCGCTGGCTGTGGGAGAGCGCTTGGGGTGGGGGGGGGGGGGAGGAGGGAGAGTGCAAAAGCAAGCTGCGGCTGCCCGTGCACTTCTCTTGTCACATAAATTAGTCTGAGGGCAACATTCTTTTAGGGCAACTCCAGTTGCTAGGTAGCCATCAACATAAATAACTGCCCACCAGAGGGGTTCTGTCTTACCTCCATTGGATGGCGCTACTTAGGAATAGGCCTACCATCAATCATCCCTCAGACCTCACCAGGCTGTGCTGGAATGGCCTACACCAATCTAACGGATCGTGTTTCCTTTTTAGAGATGACCCCAGCCAGTGACAGCCTATGAAATGGTGGCCAGAGGACTAAATAAATAAATAAATAAATGATTGTGGGTTGTGGCGGAACCCATTGGTCTTATCTTTAATACCAGTCATGTGTGTGTGGACTTAGCCATTTGGAAGGAAAAATGAGTTAAGGTCATCATGGGCCTTACAATGGGAGAACCTGTTCACAGTCAGGCACTTCCATGGTCAACCCAAGGGACTAGGGTACAATAGGACCATCAGGCAGCACTATGGTCACCCCGAGGGAACATGGTGACAATAGGATTCTCATCACTAGTTGCACATAGGTGACATATTCCCATTGTTGCCTAGTCCTGCCCGTGTGCCACATCTCTGATAAAAGGCTGTGCTTCTCCTCCGGTCCTTCCTCCCTTTCTCCACCCAGAGGCAGCTTCTGTGTCCCCACCCCTTCCCACCTCCTCACCCCCACCTTTTAAAACTAAACCTCTCATGTGGGTCACACGATGTGATTTTGTGGATTTTGCCACTTATATCTAACAAGAGCCGTGGAGAAATAACATGAGAACTGAGACCAGAAAAGCCCTTCCTCTGAAAAAGACAAATCTTGAGATTTTGACTCCAGTAAACACCAGCCATCATCTCCAGGAGTCAGGACTGCTGGTTATGATTTCATGTAAGACAGGCCGCTTATATTGGAGTAGGAGTAAATAACCAAAGACTGACTAACAAGACCAGAGGGGCATGTTTAACTGGGCCACCTGTTTAGGTCACAGGAAGAGGCCGTTGGGTGGAATGAATGAAAACGGTTGCACTGAAATAGTTAAAAGTAGCTCCTAACGGTACATACCTCATCTGCTTCAAGGATATGTACACCAGCTACCCAGGAGACAGCTGCAGATCAGTCCTTCCATGTGCTCCCTGGAAGCCTGGGGTATTTGGATGTGGACCAGCCAGAAATAATAGTTATCAAGGAAAAAAGTTCCCCAAGAGGATATTGCTAGTCTAAATATCCAAACATCAAACACAAAGGCAGCCAAATTAATAGAAGAAGCATAGATCGGCCTAACATCACATATTGGCCCTTACATAGTGATATGGGGCGACTTTGATACCCGACTCACACCAACTAAAAGGTCATTCAGATGAGACTAAATGAAGAAATGGTGGAGCTAACTAGTGTTATAAACCAAATGGATCTAGCAGACATCTTCAGAACATTCTGTCCAAATACTAGAGAATGTATCCTTTTTTCAGCAGCCTGAGGAAATTTCTCCAAAATTGAATACAAACTTGGACCCAAAGCAAGTCTCAACAGGTACAAGAAATTGAAATAACACCCTACATCTTATATGATCACTACGGATTAAAGCTTGGTATCAACAACAGAAACAACAGGACGCTTAACAAACTCATGAAAACTGAACAATTCACTGATAAATGAAAAATGGATCAAGACTGAAATTAAGAAGGAAACTAAACACTTTTTTAGAATTGGATGCAGAATTGCTTCTCTGTAGCCTGTAAGTATTTGCAGGAATCCCCACAACTGTCACCCAGGAGTGAGGATCATGAACATTGGAGAAGGTAAGAACACTTTTTAAAAATAGAAATAGTATAAGACTCCGAGAGCCTTGCTCAGGAAGAGGTTTATTTAGCCATCGAATGTCAGGGCCTTCCTACCCATGCTGGAGAGGCAACCACGAAGGGACATTACAGGCTGTTTTTATACTTTTTAGGTTACATCAGCTAGGTTACAGTTTAAACCCATTAGCTAACATCTATTGACTATCGATCTTTAGATTTGCCTGGGATTTTCCGGAGGTCAGGTGGTCATCAGCTAGTACACTCAGAGCATTCTTACTCAGAAATGCCCCCTGGGTGGAGAAGGGAGTTTGGCTCACCTTTGACTCCAGGCAGGAGCGCGAAGCTGTACAGGGATTGAAAAGGCTCTTAGGTTTCTTAACTAAGGCAATTACAAGAACTCTGAATTCTTTCTCATGTTGGTCAGGTAATTCTCGGAACAAAGATGGGGGCGTGTTGCAGGAGTCACAGTCCTTATTTCTCAATAGTAAGTAGACAGGATTTCTGGGTCTCTTACCCAAGGAGTCTTGATTGTTAGAGACTAATTAGCATGGGTTCTAACTAGTCTTCGGAGACAAAGTATGCTGGAATACAATAATACGTTGCTTGGACCCTCTCAAGACGGGGGAGGGGAGACTTCCTGCTGGACACATCTTGTTTTGGCTGGACAGGCAAATGGACTTCATGGGACTTGGCTTCCAGGATAGCCATGTGTGTTTGAGACGTCCCATTCCAAGCCACCTGACTGGAACAGAAAGCCCTCTGACCCCTGAGCTCTTTCTCTTGCCCAGGTCTGAGCTGAGGAGTAAGCCTGCAGTTTGAGGAATGCTAGGAAGGGCTTTGCTACCTGCAGCATGAGCTAAGGCTCCTTTCCCCAGAACTTGAAATTATTTTCGTTTGTTTGTTTCTTTGATTTCTTTTCCTCCATTTTCTCTCACATCGAGGATAACTCAATATATATTGGTCCAATAGTAAATTAAATCAAACTCAACCTCTAGTACAGAAAAAAATAACAAATAAAGCACCTAATCCTAAGCCGGTATTGAATAAATTTCCTTTCCTGCTTGAATAATACTTAAAAATATGAGTACTTAATTTTCATGGTAAATAAACTAAAAGAGAAAAAAAATTTAAATTTCAGGCCGTGTCAGTTGGGTGTACCCTGATCTTCCCATTCCTCCTGAAGATTTGGCTCTGGTCTTTAAGTTGCTTCCTGGTGACTTTCTGCTAAATTCTATAAGAAATATAAATTTTTTATAGGTGGAGCATTCCAGATCAGGTGTGGGGAAGGACAGGAGAGATGGCCAGATGGCCATGAGAATGAATGGAAATCTTCAGCTGATGGGGTGTGGGGAAGTGGGGAGCATCTCCAGATGGCACAGAGGTCTGGGATAAGGCAGGCACCCAAGAATCAATGGGTGGTGACCTTAGCTGTGACTCGCAGCATTGGGGATATGGAACCTGAAAGGGCCACCTCCTGTAGCCAGGCAGGAATCCTAGTAGAGTGATAGGGATACCAACCCATCCACAAAACTTTTGACCCAAAATGTATCCTGTCTACAAGAAATGCAGGGACACGGGATAGAGCAGAGACTGTGGGAATGGCCAACCAATAATCAACCCAACCTGAGACCCATCCATGGGCAAGCACCAATCCCTGACACTTTCAATAATACTGTTGTGCTTGCAGACAGGAGTCTAGCATGACTGTGTTCTTAGAGGCTCCACACAACAGCCGACTCAGACAGATGCAGACACCCACAGCAAACAGTAGATGGGCTTGGGGACTATGGAAGAATAGGAGGGGGGACTGCAGCCTTGAAGGTGATAGGAACTCCACAGGAAGACCAACAGACCCTTGGAACTCCCAGGGACTGAACCACCAGCCACAGAGCACAGGCTGGACCTAGGCCCCCTGCACATGTGTAGTAAATGTGCAGCTTGATCTTCATGTGGGTCCTGAACAGTTGGAGTTGAGGCTGTCCCAGAAGACGTTGCCTGGACTTTAGATATGTTTTTGTAGCTGGGCTAGCTTGTCTGGCTGCAGTGGGAGAGGATGTGCCCAGACTTGCACACTTGATGTGCCAGGGCTGGGCAATACCTAGGGCGGGCCCACCCAGTCAGAGAAGACGGGGAGGGAGGATGAGAGAAGAATTATGGGAGGGAGGGAGTGGAATGTAAAGTGAATAAGTTAAAAAAATAAAATAAAATAAAAACTTCTGAGCCAAAGCTAATATAATTAACTTGCTAAATAATGCTGTTAAAATGGTAGCTCACGGAATTAATTCCTTTGTGTCTATCGATCACCTATTCTTCCTTCTTCCTCCTCACTCATATGATATCATAGATATTATATATATAATATCATAGATATTATAGAAATGTATGCATATCTTAATTCTCCATAATTATTTGTAACTCCTTATGTGTTGCAAATTCTAGAATTAATGAGAGGAAGGCCATGTCTTAAACAATGTACTGACAAAAAGCCCATAGAAATTATCGTGCGATAAAATAAACCGCAGCTTGATTATTTGTTCAACACTGATAATACTTTACAGGTCACTTTAGCATGTTACTTGGGATCTATAGATAATTGCTATCAAAAAAAAATTCCCTTTTCAAATTTTCTGAATATATCTCATGGGCATTTTCTAATATTACATTTAACAGTCTTATAAAAATTGCTTTTAATGCTTTTACAGATGGCTCCTCAAATGGACAAGGACCACTCCACATGATCCACAAAAAAAAAAAAAAAAAAAAAAAAAAAAAAAAGTTGTGCCCAGCCCTGGTTTTACAGTTCAAAAGTCTAAACACTAGGTATTAAATCAGCTCTTATTCAATATTTCTCAGTCAATAAACATTTTTAATGTTCATTTTAATGGAGATACACTGAGAATGGAAACCGACTTAAAGTGAAAGGAAAGGATGTTGCAGAAGGACTGTGAACGTGGGAAGGGTGTAATGGAAGGAAACATTTGCATCCTTGAGGATGGACTATAGTAAACAGAAACTTGAAATGGATGGGGCGTGAATGGTTTGTGAGAAATAACGACCGGTTGACTCCAGCGACCGCCCTCTTCCTTGTTCCGAGAATTACCTGACCAACGTGAGAAAGAATTCAGAGTTCTTGTAATTGTTTTAGTTAAGAAACCTAAGAGCCTTTTCAATCCCTGTACAGCTTCGCGCTCCTGCCTAGAGTCAAAGGTGAGCCAAACTCCCTTCTCCACCCAGGGGGCATTTCTGAGTAAGAATGCTCTGAGTGTACTAGCTGATGACCACCTGACCTCCGGAAAATCCCAGGCAAATCTAAAGATCGATAGTCAGTAGATGTTAGCTAATGGGCTTAAACTGTAACCTAGCTGATGTAACCTAAAAAGTATAAAAACAGCCTGTAACGTCGCTTTAGGGTCACCTCTCCTTTGTGGGCAGGACGGCCCCGACCCATAGGCTCCTTAAATCTCCTGCCTTTTGCTTGGATTGCTGCCTCGAGTCTCCTCCCAGAGGGGGTCTTCCTGAGCAAGGCTCTTCGAGTCTTACAGTTTGGAGACAGAAATGATAGAAAGAGGTTGAAATGAAAAATAAATAGCTTAATCAAAAAACAAAGATTAGTGCACTCCTTTAGCTGAGTTCCCTTACTTTGAAGATAAAAGGTAAAAAACAAACATTTTAAACAGCATTATCAAACTAAGAAAGTTTGCTGTGGTCTTTATTATAAACTTTATTCTTAAAACTTGTAGTTTTATACCATATAACACAAAATTAAAAATAACAACATGAGCAGGTTTGGGATGCATTTAAGAAAAAAACAGGAGCAAATTTAAATAAAAGTTTAAGAAATATTTCTTCTGCATAATCCTATGGCCAAGAAATCCAGAGATGGCTACGTATTTCTCAAATTCCCTTGGAGTCCAAAAGTGTTTAAATTAAATGTTCAATCAGTAGGAACTAAATTATTTTGAAGTTTACATCTAAAATTAATTTTGATAAAGCTTGGGAATCTGCTACATCAGATTGTCTACAAAGTGTAGAAAAACCAAAGCCTTCCAGCAAGTCTTCTGTGAAACTGAAATGATTAGCCTTGATCACAGTTTTGTTTCATTTCCAGTATCATGAGATACATACTTTTATACTAGCACAAAACAAAACAAAATACCGTTCTTTTCTCCTTCAGGTTTTTCTGTGATTGTTTCTCAGGTGCTTCTGAAAATCCTGCCACCTAGTAGAAAAATCTTTATGAACTCAGAGTTAAAACTGTCGTGAATTGATAGGTACTAAATCTTAAATCAAAAGCCTTAAGTTAAAAATCTTTAAAAGTTAATGAGCAATATGGACTAAATAGGATTCATTAGTTTTTTAGGTTTTTGCCAGGCCTTGGTTTGACAAATGATCAGACTACAGTAAGAAAGTTAAAAGAGGTTCACACAAGCCCACTCTTTAGTAAAGGCGTTATCTTATACAGCATCACAAGCTTTTAGTGTATAGTTAGTGAAGGTGTAGGTACCAAGACCTGAGAGGCCTGTGATGTCATACAGGCGACGATTAGGACAGTGTATAGGTCTGTTGCCAAGGCAACAGCCGCCATATACCCAGAATTCAATGGCCCACTTTTACCTGTAATTAAGTCATCACCTGTATATAACTGGGCAGCGTTTCTCCCCCTCTCTTTTTCCTCTCTTTCTTTCCTTCCTTCTTCCCGCCCGCTACCTCTTCCCCATCTTAAATAAAGCCCCACATGGAACTGTTTGGCCTGGTGTATCTCATTGCAGCCCTCGTGACAGGTGACCTGTATTGTGGAGTAGGCAGGCAGACCTTTGCGCAGAAAAACCAACAGAAGGAACATCAGCTTCACAGTAGAAGCTATGTCTGTCTGTGTGTGGGACCTTCTCTGCTGTCAGGAATGTAGAGATCTGTGCTGGAATTCCCTCCCTATCCAGTCAGCTGTAGGACACAGCCCTCAGTGTATCATAAGGCTGAAAACATTTAAAAAATGCTTTACCAGGGAAATACAAATGAAAACTACTGGAGATTGTATCTTATACTACTCAGAATCAGTCCAGCAAATGACAGCTCATGCTGGCGAGGATAGGAGATAAGGGGACAACCTCCATGACATGTACAGTCTCTATGGAAACCAGTGTGCTGGTTCTTCAGGAAGCTGGGACCGTCTGTCTCAAGCTCTCTTGGGGGTATACCCAGAGGACTCCGCATCCTAGTACACAGGATGCTCATTTTAGCTCTATTCATAATAACCACGAACTGGAAACAACCTAGATTATCTATCAGCGGATGAATGGACCCAGGAAATCTGACACATTTACACGATGGAAGATTAGTCATCCGGGGAAAAGCAAAATGAGGAATTTTTTATAAAATTTACAGGTAAATGGATAAAGCTAGAAAAAAATCATCCTGAGTGATATAACCCAGACCCCAAAGAACAAAAATGGTATGTATTCTCTTATAGTAGGATATATTGAAAGTCTTTAAGCCTTCAGTAGGGAATCTAGGATCCACGCAACCACAGAGGTTAGGTATAGAGTAAGAGGGTGGGGGCAGGGGCAAGTATCAACCAAGGAAGGAAAAATAGAACATATAATTATGAAGAGGAGCCGGGGAGGATTAAACAGAAGGGCAGAGAAAAGAGGGGCAAGGGAGGAAGTCCAGGGAGGGGCAGTTAGCACTGCAGTCTTTTCATATGGAAACCTTGCAGTAGGTTTCTTTTTAAAATATATACATATATGAAAAAAATTTAAATGGAATCCCCAAATAACAGGGAGACAAATCCTAACTAGACATCTCTTTCCACCAAGCATAACCTCCAGTGTGAACGAGCCAGCTCAGGTAGTCAACAGGTTCTCCAGGGAGAGAGTGAGCTTTAAAAAGTAAAAAAACAATTAGACAGCACTGACCCCAGCCAGTTCTGAGACTGAAGCAGTTTTTCCCCCAGTCTGCTTTTTTCTTTTCTTTCCCCCCCTTTTTAAAAATTGGATACTTTCTTTTTATTTTATTAGATATTTTTTTATTTACATTTCAAATGTTATCCCTTTTCCTCATTTCCCCTCCTTAAAACCCCCTATCCCATCCCTCTGGGAGCTCTGGGGTACTGGTTGATTCATATTGTTGTTCCTCTTATGGGGCTGCAAACCCCTTAAGCTCCTTGGGCCCTTTCTCTAGTTCCTCCATTGGGGACCCTGTGCTCAGTCCAATGGTTGGCTGAGAGCACCCACCTTTGTCTTTGTCAGGCTCTGGCAGAGCCTCTCAGGAGACAACAGTTCTATCAGGCTCCTGTCAACACGCACTTGTTGGCATCCACAATAGTGTCTGGGCTTGGTGACTGTATATGGGATGGAACCCCAGGTGGGGCAGTCTCTGGATGGTCTTTCCTTCAGTCTCTGCTCTACACTTTGTCTCTGAATCTCCTCCAATGAGTATTTTGTTTCCCCTTCTAAGAAGGACAGAAGCACCTATACTTTAGTCTTCCTTCTTCTTGAGCTTCATGCGGTCTGTGAATTGTATCTTGGGTATTCAGAGCTTCTGGGCTAACATCCACTTATCAGTGAGTGCATACCATGTGTGTTCTTTTGTGATTAGGTTACCTCACACAGGATGGTATTTTCTAGTTTCATTCATTTGCCTAAGAATTTCATGAATTCATTGTTTTTAATAGCCATTGTGTAAATGTGTCACTTTTTTTTTTTTTTGTATCCATTCCTCTGTTGAGGGACATCTGGGTTCTTTCTGGCTTCTGGCTATTATAAATAAGGCTGCTATGAACATAGTGAAGCATGTGTCCTTATTGCATGCTGGTGAATCCTCTGGGTATATGCCCAGGAATTGGTATAGCAGGGTTCTATGTCCAATTTTCTGAGGAGCCACAAAACTAATTACCAGAGTGGTTGTATCAGCTTGCAATCCCACCAGCAATGGAGGAGTGTTTCTCTTTCTCCACATCCTCTTCAGCATGTACTACTCCCTAAGTTTTTTATCTTAGCCGTTCTGATTGGTGTGAGGTAGAATCTCAGGGTTATTTCAATTTGTATTTCTCTGATGACTAAGGATGTTGACAGTTTCTTTAGGTGCTTTTCAGCCCTTCCAGTTTCCTCAGTTGAGAATTCTCTGTTTAGCTCTGTACCCCATTTTTTGTTTTTTGTTTGTTTTTTGTTTTTGTTTTTTGGATTTGGTGTTTCGAGATAGGGTTTCTCTGCATAGCCCTGGCTGTCCTGGAACTCACTCTGTAGAACAGGCTGGCCTTGAACTCAGAAATCTGCCTGCCTTTGCCTCCCCGAGTGCTGGGATTACAGGCGTGCGCCACCACCGCCCGGCTCTGTACCCCATTTTTTTTGTTTTTTTGTTTTACTTTTTTAAAAAATAAAACAAAGTTTATTTATTTAAAAAAGTAGGTAATAATGAAAATATTTGTGGGTAGTTTGATAAGATTTGCTGATGAAATTTGAGGTGGTAGTAGTAAAAATGATTTCCAAGTTTGAGGGGTATGTATGTGTGCTTGTGTATGTGTATACATATACCTGTAGATATATGTGTGTATATATAAATGTGTATATATGTATAAGAACAGACTGCCTCAAAATACCATATATATACACATGTATATAATACATATACATATATGTATATGTACACACACATATATGTATATATGTATATATATATATGTATATATATACACATACACACACACACACACACACACACATATATATATATATATATATATATATATATATATATATATATATATATATATACACTTTTTTTGAGACAATCTCATAGCTCTGGTTGGTCTGGAACTCAGAGATTTGCCTGCCTCTACCTTCCAAGTGCTAAGATTAAATGTGTGCACCACCATGTCCATGGCATATTTTATTTAACTATAAAAGCACATTTGAGAGTAGATGGTGTTATCTTTGTTAGCAACCAATTGGCTGAGGTTGGGGACCCCTATGGTTGAATTAGGGGAAGGATTGACAAAACTGAAAGGGAGAGTGAGCCCGTAGGAAGACTAGCAGACTCAACTAACCCACACTTCAGGGAGCTCCCAGAGACTGAGCTATCAACCAGGAGCAGGCACAGGCTGGTCCACGGCCCCTGGCACAGATATAGTAGAAGTCTGCCTGGTCTGACCACAGTGGGAGAAGATGCACTTAATCATTGAGAGGCTTCAGACTCCAGGAAAGCGGGAGGCCTGGGGTGGGGTGGGGTCAGGGGGAGCACCCTCTCAGAGGCAAGGGGGAAGAGGAATGGGATGAGGAACTGTGGGAGGGGCTGAGGGGCGTAATTACTGGAATGTAAATAAATAAAATATCTTAAAAAATTTTAATTGATTCTTTGTAAATTTCCCATCATGCACCACAATCTCACTCATCTCCCCATCTCTTCACATCTTCTATCCACCCAAGCAACCTGTTCCCTCAAAATAAAAAACAAAACAAAACACGAAAAATGAAAAACCAATCCAAACCAACCGACCTAAATATGTTCATGGCAGGTGTAGTGGTGTGTCACACAGTCTGCCCTTTTGTCCACACATCTTTTCTTGCAAATGCTCATTGCATTGAGTCATTCATCTGGTTTGAGGCCTCTGGCTTCCGGTTGCCCTATCAATACTCACATGATCTAGGAGTTCATAGATGAGGCCTGGTAGATATGAGCACACAACACTCACTCAATATGAGGTACCAAAGGCAAACCAAAGTAATCATCGGGGCTCAGGGATCACCTCATAAACCACAGAAACATCGATCTCAGTCAGATAGGGATAGTTTATTGGGCACACACCCCAAGAGTGATCAATCAGGGTCATAGCCTTTGGGAGCTGAGGCTGGATGTCAAACACATGTCAGGGACATCTTAAAAAGGAAAAAAAATCCACAAACCCCTCAATGAGCCCATGTGCAGGGGCAGGAAGTGCTGATTGGTGGTTGGCTCTGATGCTAGCTGTTCTGGCTAGGTAGATGGAACAGTTCTAACTGGTCTGATTGGTCCTAAGTGGAGTTTATGGTTGTGGAATTTCATAATATTACCAATGCTCAGAACATTCAGAACATAACAGGATATGTGGGGCAGCTTGACCTTGCTCTGAGTCAAACTTTTTCTGCATCAGTGACTGGCAGGCTACATCTATGCTAGAGGAATAGGCCTCAACAGTAATGGTACCACTACATCTATCTTTGTATTTTATTGGGGTCACTTACGGGGGGGGGGGGAATGAATAAAGGATCACATACAGGAGCATGCACGCCACAAAGATGGCTGCCACAAAGATGGCTGCCACAAAGATGGCTGCCACAAAGATGGCTGTGTACCAAAAGCCAACTCCATCAGAGTTGGAATCCTTAAAAGTTGGAACCCTGGAGCTTACTTCAGGGCTCTGAGCAAGCTCAGCAGTTAGAATTCAGTACTCACAGGACTGAATTCTCAGCAGTGCTTACACTTAGACACCCTTGGGGGCAAGAGGCCTTGTGAATCTAGAAGTTTCAGGGACTTCCTGAGATTTGTGAGTTAATTTCTTTCTGAGTCTTGAGGAACCTCGTTTTAGATCTGAGTAAGAGCAAGCTTTCCCCCGGGATGGCAAGTTTTGGTTCAGAGGACATCGCTACACAATGAGCTGGCCGTGGAATGCTGCCTGCATGAGGATGTCTCAGTGTACAGTGGCACTACGGAGCCTGGACAGCTAAGTGACTAAGTGGCTCATTAGATAGAGCAGCTCCACCCTGGGCTCCCCATGTGGGCAGCGCCACCTTGATTGGTGATGTGATCACCGTCTTGTTTGCCTATGTGACTGTCCATCACCGTATCTGGTCAGTATCTTTGCTTTCCCAGAGACTGACCTAATTTATTATATATGTGTTCATGCTTATATGTCTACATGTAGTCTTTGCATGTGAATGCAGGTGCTCCTAGCGGCCAAGGGTCAGATACCCTGGGACATGAGTATAGGCCAGTGTGATGTGCCTATAGTGGGTGCTGGAAACCAAACTTAGGTCCTCAGCGACTTGTCTGGACTGCATGCTCCGCGCGGCTTAGCTGCTGCTCAGTGAGGTCCAGCAGCCCTCTCTCGTCCTTGCACAGCACTGGGATTCGTGCCACAGGTACACACTGGAGGACGCAAGAACGTCTTTACCGACTGCTCTTGGGAAGGCCAGATTTCTACATGCAAAAGGATGAAACTAGATTCCAACTGCCTTGAATTATAAAAAAATTGATTTAAAAATTAAAAATGTATCCAAGGCCTTAATATGTATATGTGTTTGTGTATGTGTATATGTACATACAGACACACACACTCACACACACTCACACACACATACTCACACACACAGACACACACACTCTTTTATACACACATACATACAGACACACACACTCACACACACACACTCACACACACACTCACACACACACACACACACACACACACACACACACACACACATATTGAAAGTTTGAAAATACCAGAGAGAAAGAGAAATGCAGGGGAAATACTTGAAGCTATGTGGATAGGCAATGCTGTCTGGAACAGGAATTGAAAAGCACAGGTATAATCTCACAGATTTCCAAGGGAGTTGCATAAAATCCCCTTGCCCTAAATAGCTATCTCAGTGTATAATGAAGCATCAATGACCTAAAACACAGAAACTCAGATAAGCTGGAAGCTTCGGATTCAACGTAATGTTAAGACACCTCCTTGCCCTGCAAGGCAGCATCATACTGAGGACATCTGCCAAGCCATTTAGCCTTGGAACTGTAAAGCACGCATCCACTGATAAAGCTTTCCTTTCCCAAAGTCCCCTTCTCTGCCCTTTAAAGCCCCCTTAGAGTCTCCTCTGGACTCGGTCTCCTCTCCTTCCAAGAGGCTGCCTTTCCTCGCCGTTTGGTGAGAGGGCAGTCTGCTTCTGCAGAGGTCCGTCTCCTCCACCCTTTACCTCCACATCTCCATCAATCCTGATCTAACAGTTAACTGCAAGCGTTGCATTTCCAGAGATCACAGGGTCATTCCCAACACCGGCATGGTGGCTTGCCATTGTCTGTAATCTGGTTCCGAGGGATCTGGCTTCCTCTTCTGGCATGTGTAGGCACTGCATGTACACGGTGCACAGTCATACATGCAGACAAAACACTCCCACACATAAGTCCAAAGAGTAAAAAGAAATCTCAGGTTTTTTTTAAATTAAAGAATTCTGCAAAGAGAACAAAACAACAACCATGGTAAAGAGAGACCACGGAGTGAGAAAAAGTCTCTGCCAACGAGACAGCAGACAAAGATTTATATGCAGGATGTATAAAGAACTGTAGAAACTAAGCACTCCGCCCACCCGACCCAAAGAACACAAAACATCATCCACTAAATAACTGGTTACGGAACTGAAGAGTTCCTGACGAGGCAGTCAGTGCCCGGGGCCACTGGGGAAATGCACACTAGAGCTGTTTTGGGCTCCACCTCACTCCAGTCAGAATGGCTGGTCTGTAAGCGGATGAAGACAACATACAGGCAACTGCGTGGGGAAGAGGAGCCCTCGCACCTCCGCGGGACAGTAAACTTGTGCACGTGCTGTGGACATCAGTGTGGAAGTTCATCACAACTTACGTTAAGTGAAATAAGCCAGACTCAGAAAGACAAATCGTGAATGCTTTCTCTTATATGTGTGCTTATGCTCGTGTGTGTGTGTGTGTGTGTGTGTGTGTGTGTGTAAATTTATAGACTTGTATAGGAAAGGGGATTATAAAATGGAGGACATCATCTTTTTTTAAAATACCTTTGGGCTTCTCACGTTTTTTTTTTTTTAAATCAATCATTCCATTCCTTTACATCTCAAATAATATCCCACTTCCCAGTTACCCGTCCACAACTTCCCGTCCCACGTCCGACCTCTCCTCCCACCCCTGTGCCTCTATGAGGGTGCTCCCTCACTTACCCACCCTCCCCAGCCTGCTCCAGCACCCCCTTGTGCTGGGGCATCAAACCTCCAAAGGACCAAGGGCCTCCCCTCCCATTGATGTCAGGCGAGGCCATTCTCTGCTACAGATGTATCTGGAGGCATGGATCCCTCCTTGTGTTGTGTTGTGTTGGTTGGTGGTCTAGCCCCTGGGAGCACTGGGTGGTCGGGCCAGCCAATGTTCTCCCTATGTAGTTGCAATACCCCTCTGCTGGAGAACAGCTTAAGGGATCTTAAGGAATTGTAAGGGATGTTTTCCTTAAGGGAGGTGAGGAACACTCAGGGCGATGTATAGCACATGGTAAGACATCAGCTGGGAGGGTTACTCGACACTAACTTAAGAATGGAGAGGATGCTGGGAATAGCATACTGTGACAGGGACTTCCTGCAGCAGGTCCGGACGGAGACATCTCAGAAACCCGTGGCAGCTCTTACAAAGGATGGTATCTGGGACCCTGAGAGGCAGAAGAGCCACCATTAGAAATGAAGGACTGTCTGCAGCAGGCCAGGATGGAGACATCTCAGTAGCCCACAGGCAGCTCTTTGTAACAACAGTTGTCCCATTTCTCCTAACCTTAATCCTGGACAAACGGCTGTATAGGTTTCATTTGTTTGTGACTGCTTTTCAGTTGGCCTTGGCGTGCATAATTATTCTATTATATCTGACTTTCCTATTTCTTTCTCCTTTTGCTCTGGTGCATTCTGTGAAACTAGCTGTTCCCTGATGTAACGATTCTTAAACAATCAAAAATTGAGGCATGGGGCACAGCACAGCACAGTCCAGAGAGAGAGAGACAGAGAGACAGAGAGAGAGAGACAGAGAGAGAGAGAGAGAGACAGAGACAGAGACAGACAGAGACAGAGACAGACAGACAGACACACACACACACACACACACACACACACACAGAGAGAGAGAGAGAGAGAGAGAGAGACAGAGAGAGAGACACACACAGAGAGAAAGGACAACTTCAAGCCTTGCCTTTTGCCTGCCAGCTTGTGCCCTAAATGGTTGTGTGTGTTTATTATGTGCCTTCCCGATATCCCTGCTCTGGCTGAGAACTCTGATCTAGTGTCGAGGCTGGACCCCGGCAGAGAGGAACCAGCTCGAGGCGGCTGTAGGCCTGTGAACAGCCATTGGTGAGGGTAAGCAAAAGAGAAAAAGGTATTATGATGAAACTGGGCAAAGGCGTCACGATAGATAACTCAAATCTGGTCCTTGAGCGTGAGAGCTAGATTTAGAGATACTTGAGAAGAGATGGGAAGAGCCGTGAATAATGGTATCCGAGCTCTCTGAGAGACGACAACTTAGATGACACAGCTTGAAGCATTTCAAAGTTCTCCATTTTCTTTCCTGGCAACTGTCATGCAGCTCACCTCTCAAGAGATAGACAGCAGGGTCTGCGGAATGAGGGGGGGGGTGTCGCTCACCTAGGGCTGGGCTGTGTGCTATTCGGAAAGCCATAGGAACCAGAAGAAGACTCACTTCTGCCATTCTCCCAAACCAATATAACTCTGGTGCTCTAAATCTCTTTCCTTATACCCGAAGTTCTCTCTCATGCCCCATCAAAGAACTTTCTTTTTGAAACAGATGGAGAAGGTACAGAGATTTGATATCTGAAGACTACGTGACTGTGGGCTGCACGGCCACTTATACATCTACAGTGCAGTCCTAGCCCTAAGGGGGTGTCATGGAGGAGAAGGAGAAAGAGGAGAAGGGAGGGGAGGAGGGGCAGGGGAGGAGGGGAGGGGAGGAGGAGAGGAAGAAGAAGGAAGGGGAGGAGGGGGAGAAGGAGGAGGAGGAGAAGGAGAGGAAGAAGAAGGAAGGGGAGGAGGGGGAGGAGGAGGAGGGAGGAAGGAGGAGAAGGAGAAGGAAGAGAAGGAGGATAGGAGGAGGAGGAGGGGGAGGAAGAGAAGGAGGGGGAGGAAGAGGAGGAGGGGGAGGAGGCGATTGTAAGAGCCAGAATCAGGATGCCCATGAGAGAAGGTGGTTCCATTAATTCTCAACCACATGTTTGTCCACCAAACCTGAATTTATCACTTGACATGCCACTGTGGGCAGGAAAAGATTCATATGGACTAGACAAAGAGCTATAGGTAATCAATAAATGTTGAGAGAGGGAGAAATCAGGTTTCTCCTGGGATTAAGTTCCCCTATCCAATCCCATGTGGTCATCGCTAAACATATGTATACTAAACAGACTGGTATTTTATGTTATATAATATTATATGTATTATACACAATAATGTAATGCATACACACATACAGAGAGATAGATAGAATAAGTCCTTGATTTGAGAGGTAGTGGAGGGCACAGAAAGAGCTGGGAGATGAAAGGGTGTGACTTATGGAAATGATCATGTATGAAATTCCAAAAGCAATAACAACACAGTGGAAGCATTCTATCCCTTGGCTGTGCTGTTCCATTCCCAGGGTTCACTTGTCATCTATGGCTACACCATCCCTATGTCTGAGGCAGCAAGGGGCTTTTTCTTTTTTGTTTTTTTAAAGATTTATTATATGTAACAACACTGTAGCTATCTTCAGACACTCCAGAAGAAGGTATCAGATCTCGTTACGGATGGTTGTGAGCCACCATGTGGTTGCTGGGATTTGAACTCAGGACCTTCGGAGGAGCAGTTGGTGCTCTTAACCACTGAGCCATCTCTCCAGCCCAGCAAGGGGCTTTTCAGGACAGACTGTTCATGACTCAGCTCTTGGGTTCTTCTTGAGACGTCACCTCCTGAGGCCCAGGCTGGGACTGAAGGGCGTATACTCCAGCTCCAGTCCTTGCTCGTGCGAACATGCCCTGGCCAGGTGTCCCTGTCACTCACTCTGTATGTTTCCAGTGACCTAATTCACTGCCAGTGTCTTGTACTTCATTTTTAAGATTTTCAATTCCAAATTGACCTGAATAATACTTTCCTGGATGTGATCCTAGACATGGAACCAATGTGGAACGGGCCAGGCAATGATGTGAAGATTTAAAGTCTATAAGTCTTCTTGAGGCTATGATTGTCTTATAAATACAGGAACTGGATCAGAGCCTGTTCTTGCAAACCTCAACTTGTCTTTAGGAATATTTGTGTGTGTGTGTGTGTGTGTGTGTGTGTGTGAGCAGTATATTCAGAAGGGGATATAAAGCTGAAATACATGAACGGAGGGTACGTGGAAGTGTATAGAAAATGTATGAAAAGTGTATGGAAAGTGTAGGAGAAAATGATTTAAATATATTATAGCTTCAAAAATATATTTAGAAAACATTCAAGTCATTTTCTCAGCCTGCTACGGCACCAGACTCCCAGTTGTGTCATAAAGGCCCATTTCTGAGTCTGGACCCTTCACCCACTGCCAATCAGCCACGCTCACTCACGTTCTTAGACTTTCTTTTAGGTTCAGAGTTACAAAGGCTAGTTACTATTTTTCTCTGGACAATGAAATGCATTTAAATGAAAATATTAAAATGGCTCGAACTTTATGATAAAGATTATATTGGACTGTGAGAACCTTAATCTTCTGGATCAGTTCCTGCAGTCAGGCATTTTCAGTGATGGCGTTGGAGATTCAGGACTAAAGAGACAGCTCAGCAGTTATGAGCACTTGCTCATGTAGAGGACCTGTGTTCAATTCCCAGCACTCATGCTATAGCTCACAGCCATCAGTAACTCCCGTTCCATGTGATATATACACACATATATGCTCAATACACCCATACATATAAAATACAAATATCTAAAAATTTAAGAAGAAAAGATGCTGAAAACTCAAAATAGTCAGTAGAAGCTTGCCCATGTGCCCCAGGAAGGGCTCATTCTTTTAACAATAATGGAGGCCCTGGCATATGTCTGTCTTGAGCATCCTATTTCTTCTTTCTTTTTTATAGCAAAAGACACATTGATATAAACACCTCCCTGTCTCTGCGATATTCTGACACTGGGGATCTCAGTGGGGTCAAAACATGTCGCCCAGCATTGAACTGGAAAGGCCGAATCCTGTGCCTCAGATTTCTCCGCTGCTAAGAGATGTCTTTCTGCATGGAGAGCCTGCTTCAGTCATCTTGTTACGGTCATGAAAGTGGACTAATACGATCTTTGAGACTTTTATGTTTTTCTTTACTTCCTAAATCTGGCAATCTTAGGGAGTAGCGCCCACTGGCGCCATCTATGAAACGTGCCTCTAGCTTCAAGGCGAGAGGCTCTAATGCTTTCTCAGCTCCCAGGTGCAGAGTGCACACGGGGAACGTCTAAGACGTCTGAATATTTTCTTAGAATCTCTTAAACTCAGCCCAACTCAATACCAGGTTAACATAATTCCTTGCGTCCAAGTCCTGTCATTATGAGAATGACACCGAAGCTCTCATCTCCTTCCATGTCTGTGTTCAGTCAGAGACGCTGCCAAGAGCTCACATGAGCTTCAGGCTGCTTTAACACCTGCCACGTCTCATGTCCTCTTATGGCTTT
The DNA here is from genome assembly GCF_947179515.1 of Apodemus sylvaticus. Classification (NCBI taxonomy): domain Eukaryota; kingdom Metazoa; phylum Chordata; class Mammalia; order Rodentia; family Muridae; genus Apodemus; species Apodemus sylvaticus. The sequence goes on from NC_067472.1 coordinate 202,565,100, forward strand.
AGAGCCAAGGCCAACAGGAGGAAGCTGTAACTGGAATCAGAAGAACAGAACCAAAACCTCATCCTGCCTTAACCAAAACGTCCAACAGTGGGGACAGATGGAATCTGACAAGACCACTCCCAGGGGAGGAGTGGGGTTAGCCATCTACCTTCAAAATTTTTTGACCCAGAATTGTTCCTGTCTAAAAGAAATGCAGGGACAAAAATGGAGCAGAGACTGAAGGAAAGGCCATCCAGTGACTGGCCCACCTTGGGATCCATCCCATGGGCAGGAACCAACCCATGACACTATTCCTGATGCCATGTGCTGGACCCTAGAATGGCTGTCCTCTGAGAGGTTCTACAAGCAGCTTACTGAGACAGATGCTTACAGTCAACCACTGGCCTGAGGTCAGGGACCCCTACGGAAGAGTTAGGGGAAGGATTGAAGAAGCTTAAGGGAATGGCCGCCCCATAGGAAGACCAATAGTGTCAAATAACTTGGACACCTGGGAGCTCCCAGAGACTAAACCACCAACCCAAGAGCTTACCCAGGCTGTCCTGTGGCCCCCGGAACATATGCAGCACATGGTCGTCTTGTCTGGCTTCAGAGGGAGAGGATGTGCCTAATCCTATAGAGACTTGATGCCCCAGGGAAGGGCAATGCTGGGTGGGTGGGGTAAGATGGTGGAGGGGAGTTGGTCGGGGAGTGAGTGGGTGGGTGAAGGAGCACCCTCTCAGAGGCAAAGGGGAGAGGGGTGGGGGGAAGAGCTCTGGGAGGAGAAACTGAGAGTGGGGTGGAGCAACATTTGGAATATCAATAAATAAAATAACTTAATAATACAAATGATTTATTAAAAAAAAATCCCTCCACCTGACATACCTCCAAGCATCACACATAACCTCCTCTGTCTCAACTGTCACTTTCAGCTCTGGCGTCTTCTCCTATCCTCAGTGTTTTTTCTACCATACAACCACCGCCATGTACAGAGTCATATTGGGGTCTCATGCCACATGGTGGGAACTTGACATTGGCCAAGGACAAGGGCTTCAGGCAGGAATCTAACATAAGGGCATAATAGGGAAGTAGGTTACAGCAGGAATTTTTATCCTAGGATGGACCGCTCAAAGTGAACTTGATTGGTCAAGGTGAACTCCTCCCAGCCTAAGTAGAGCAGGGAATCCCGTGCTAGTGAAGATCCTGCTCCACCTACGGCGGAGTGCTCAGAGTGAAGGTGAAGTTCATTGTTCCTCCAGGTCTATGAATTCCTGAATTAAGCAGGTGATCCGCCCAGACGCCTGAGCTGTGGAGCCAACACCCAGCGAACCACTTCCCTGGAAACTCAGCCCCGAGGCTGGGAGGAGGGGCTTGCCCAAACTGTTAGATGGTCTGACCCCCATTAAAGTTGGGGCCTCGATTGGTAAACTATCATCCTGACCTCCTTCTTTTTGCCCCTTCCCTTCCATCCCTCAGCTTCTCTTCCAGCAACCCAGTTCACAGTCGCTGCAGGCAGCTACAGAATGCAACACCTCCACTCAACTCTGGACACACCCTTCCCTGAGATCTTGTCTCATCTTAATGACCTCTGTTCATGCTTTTTTCTTCGTTGCTGATAACGCCAGACAAGAAACCACATATGCTGTTCCTCCTATCGAGCTAGCGTCTAAGACAATTCACCTCATGGAGTAATAATGTGAGATGTAGATGATACCAAAAACCAGTCTAGAACATTTCCCAGGAAATAAACTGTTGAAAATGAAGCAGCCAAGTTATCAAACGCATTCATTTTCCAAATGGTGGTTTCCTCCCTCACCCATCTGCCAGCAGACTCAGGGAGTTTTAGATGATGGTGGAACCAAGAACAGCAGGGAGGAACAATACCCAGCATTCACAGGCTTGTGTGCGTTGGTTACTTTTCCCTGTCACCTTGTTGACTGTCCCCAGACAAGGGATGGCATGGAGCGTCATTCTAGCATCTATTCAGAGACCATGCTTTGCCAGTTTCAGGGACAGAATCTCCTGCCCCTCCTCTCATCTGCTCCAGCGTTCTGTTTGCTGCCAGGTCATCTTCTCTGTCTCTTTCTCCTCTCTGTGACTGGATTTGACGGCTTATCACTCTGCTTTTCACTTTTTCTCTGCCTTCAGAAGGGAAGAGAATCGTAGCGCTCTGCTGCCTGTTCCAGGAAAATATGGAGAAGGGCAGGCATACAGTCCTAGGAGACACCCTCCACCACGGCCTCCCCTTGGCGATGGAATGTAGCATCTCCAATCAGCTCCCACAATTTTGTAGGAGGGTTACAACAAAAGAGAGATATTGGAACATCGGGGACAGAGCCTTTAATTGTGGTAAAGGACATGTCTTGAGACCTTGGTGACACAATTGAGTATCTTGAATAACTAATTTTCACTCCCTGTAGAATCCACAGATAAAACCAGGGGGCATCTCAGTTGTGACTTTACAGAGAGATCAACAGGGTTCTCTTGGTTTGCATTTACTTGAGCACAAACGTGGCATTTGGCTGAGACATCGCATTCTACACTGTCCATCTAGGTACAGCATACTTACGTCTGAACAACTCAAAAATATTAATTCGGATCTCAGATGAGTAGCTGTGAAGATCAGTTACCAGAGTCCTGCCAATTGTTCCTGGGAGCATGATCTCTCCCTCTGGTGTCCTCCACCAACCTATTGATTGAGGTTCTTCTATATCCTCTTGGTTGTACCATGGAGTTTCAGGCATCACTGGGACAGGGTGTGCCATTATAATACTAATAGGTCTCACTGCTCATAGGGCCATTTGTGAGGTAGCCAGGCCAGTGATCTGGTTACCTCTTGCGGTCTTTTGGAGTTCTTGGCAGTGGAGGATGGCAGTTCATAGGGGGAGCCAAATAGTCTTTAGGAGGCTTAGTGTTTTTCTTTGTTTTAATGTCCTTTTCCTTAGGGGTGAGAACCCCCCTCTCTCTACAGGCCATCCCTTGAGCATGCACAATAGTAAATAGTGAATGTAAAGTGACCGTCTGTGTATATGGTGATGGACTCTCCTTTTACCCCTCTGAGCCCCGAGTCAGATCAATCAGTTCTACTCTCTGGGCTGAGGTACTCCAAATAAGTTCTTATATTAGTGCAGATGTCTCTCTTATGTTGGGGTCCACCCAAGGGGCAGCTTATACCAGAAAAGCTTATATGTAGGTGCAGGAAGTGCTGCTGGGTGGTTGGTTCAGGCCCAAGCTTATTGTGGGCAACTATACAAAGCAGTTCTACTGAATTCCATCATGATTGGTTTCCAAGGCACAGAACATAACAGAATATGTAATCAGCTTGGGTATGGAAGGTTTCCTAGTAGCAGCAAAAACACTTGAGAAAGTTTTCTTATAATGGCAGGCTAGCCAGGTAACAGTTACTTAGGCCTTAACATCATGGAGTCAGTTGTGCTAAGTTCTGTGAGCTATTTTACAAACACACTCTATAGTTGTGAATCTCTGTTGCACGATGATCCTGTATCGTTGTCTGTCATCATAGCCAACATACTTGAGCTTGACTCCATCACTGGGCAGTGCTTTCGACATAGGCTGAACACTATATACAATTATACCTCTACCCACTTCCTATTGGGCCCCCGTGCCTACGAGAAGACACACATCCGTGGCGTGCTCTAGAGCTGCGGAGATACTGCTGACCAGGTCTATGAGGAGAGTATCAGCCCGAACAATCAGATCACAGCTTGGTGAGACAATGCACAGGTGCCGGCTGCTTCTTCCACACCACCCAGGTGCCGTAAGAACACAGCTCAGGACCTTCATTCAAAGAGTAAATAGTAGCATATATTGTAGATGAAGATAGCAGGAAACTCTTCAGATAGAGAACATGGAAAATGCAAACAAGCGGGTCAATGTGGAGGTGGTTAAAAAAGTAATGTTCCATAATAATTTCCCAAGATGTTCTTAACCATATTTACCCCTTCCAAATACTCCTGGATTCATTCCATGTCCTGACACATCCACCTTTATATCTTTTAAAGCCACTGAGTCCAGTGTGTGATGCCCAACTAGTTTAGGTGTTAGACGGTCCCCTAGAGCATGGCTAACCTACCAGGGACTATATTATTAGAGTAAATGGATTCTCTCTCTCCCAGAAGCTATAGTGGCCAACAGCTCTTTCAGTTCGTGGTGGAGCTTCCTGCCCACTTCCCCTCTTTGTACCTCAGTTTTGTCTGGCTTGAGCTTTCTCAGGTCCTGTGAATGCTACCACAGCTGCGAATCCATGTGTGCATCTGCCCTGTGGTGCCCAGAAGACACCACTTTGTTATAGTTGCCCAGCACCTCTGGCTTTTATAACCTCTCCCCTCTCTTCTTCTGTGATGATTCCTCAGCCTTGGTTAGAGGTGTGATAGAAATGTCCCATTTAGGGTTTAACATTTCGCAGTCTCTTTCTCTGTATGATGACCAGTTGCGTGTCTCTATTAACCACCGTCTACCGCAGGCAAAGTGTCTTTGATGAGAGCTAAGGAGTGGAGGTCTTTCATGAAAATTATAACCATAGTTAGAAAATGTGTGCTTAGAGAAGGACAAAAAAAATCACTATCATTTCCAGGACATAAAAGGAGACCCTTAAAAGTTAGGTGAAATCATTTATCTGGATGGCATTATTTTGCGAGAAACCTGTCCTGTGGGGATTGGAACAATATAAAACATCCCTCAAATCCTTCATAACACAGTTTCTGAGCCCTTGATCCTACAATTCATAGGGATATGATTTCGGTGTAATCTTATTACAACATGGTAGAAGATCCTCCCAGAACTCTAGCTACCTGAGACTTGCTTTCTTCTTATACAGCAGGGAGAGTGGTGCCAACCTGGAGTGGCCACCGGAAACCAGAGATTCTATAGTAACAGTACTCTCCTATAGACCCAAGTATCTTTTAAAGTATTTGTGAGCTCTATAAATGTTCAGTGCTGAATTACTAGGTCATATGAGGCAGGGCATTCAAGATGGAAGCCTACAATAGAGACTATTATTATTTGAGTACCATTGACTGATGCTGTTGTTGGTCCAAATTCTGATGAGGGGGTCCCACTTAAGATGATGACCTCTTTGTTTCTGCGATCTTTGACAATATTACTCATCTACATCAAAAAAGTTTACACTACAGCCAAAAAAGCAAATTCATCAAGGATTCATTATTCAATGGCAGAATATAGTGGTCTTGGGAGAAAGTTCTGGGGATTGAATTAGAGGAATTTGAGTTTGTAGCTTGGATTGGGCACAGCCTAGTTGGCAGCAACAGTCAGTGAGTGGGTAACATGGGCCCTCATAGAGGACCACAGGAATATTACTTCAAGACCCATGTCACCCACACATAATGAGGACATCCATGTGATTGACATCTGAGGCTCTGGACATTCAACCTTCTGTTTGAAGGTGAGCTATTAGGTCAGGGAGGACAGGAGCGATGGCTCTGATGTTAAGAGTGTGTGCTGCTCTTTTAGAAGCTACAAGTTCAGTTCCCAGCACCCACACAGGTCAGCTCACGTTTGCTTTTAGCTCAGCTCTAGAGGATCTGATCGCCTCTATTGGCTTTTAGGAGCAATGCAGTTTTGTTCACACACCTTGTTTTTTCCCCCACTCCCACACCAACAGACACAGAATAATTAAAAATAAAATAAAATAAAATAAAATAAAATAAAATAAAATAAAATAAAATAAAATAAAACACTGATTTTTAAAAAGGGGGCTGACCCGTGCTCTGGTGGCTCTTGTGAGGCCTGCTGAAGTTCCCTGTTAGAGCCAGGCTGCACAAAACTTGTGTAACCCCACAATCCTGCCAGACCAAAGAGATGTAAGACGCTGGTCTCATTTACACGGGCGGGGTGTTAGTTTATGGAGGTGACAGCACAGACAGGTCAGTTACAGTGAAAAGATATGGGATGTGACTTTTTGTTGGAAGTGAGAGGCCAACATGCGCTTCAGGGTCACGTGGAGAATCAGCCTGTATGTTCCAAAGGGGAAAGCAGGGCGGAGCCTTGGTTGTGTTTCTGAGTCAGCCAGGGAAGGCAGGATTCTCAGCATCCGTTTGGCTGGTGCGTGTCACACCGGACCAGAGCGGTCTTTGCTCTTGGTGTGGTCTCTGGCTCTGGGCTGACCTGAGATGTAGACGAGTTAGGTAAGTGGGTTGGCAGCGCCCAGTGGAGACCCGACTCGTTCAGTGGTTCACCTGACCTCTTATTTATGGAAAGCAAGGACACAATAATAGGAAAACAGAACATGATTGCACCCAGGACACAAAGCCAGGCATCTTGTATTACGTGTCAGTTTTCTGATTTCAAGGATTATATTATCATTATGTAATATGATACATGATGAGAAGCCTCTCTTCCTGACTTCCTTGGAATATTTTTTTATGAATTTCATATGGACGCTATATAGAACATGTGTACACCTGAAGTTATATCTAAATTGCTTCAGTGTTAGCCTAAGAACAATCCTAACTACTTCCTAAAGTTATCGTCAGGGTGCCCCACATCTTTACATACCTTAAGCTGAACTCACCAACTGCCCCCTTGTAATCTATGTTTCTTGGTTTCCTTGGCGTTGGCCTCCCAGCCATATGTGGGCCATTATGGCCTCTCAGGGACACGGCTAGGACCGCCATCATCGAGGCGGCTGGTGCTCGCAGGGTGTGGTGGTTTGAATAGGTATAGGCCTCCTAGAGTCATGTGTTTGAATGTTTGGTCCACAAGGGATGGCACAATTTCAGCAAGCCAAAAATAAATATCTAGTCAGGCACGTCCTGGGGACACTATGGACACACTCCCTTGAGGTGGACGGCCCACATGCCTGTGGCTTCACAGCCAATGAGGCTGACCCTCACGGAGAGCCGTGGCCGCAAGGTCTATGTGCACACGTCAGCCCTGCGTCCACTCTAGGTCGTTCTATCGACAGCTCCGCACGCACCGCACGCACCGCACAGGGGCTGGGGCCGGTGCAGAGCGAGGGGGGCGGGGTCGCGAGTGCCAGACAACAGGAAGCCCTTGCCTGACTGGGTCGCTGTTGGTTCCTGCCTTCTTGCCCACAGTGAGGGTGTAGCCTAGTCACCGGGATGCTGCTCAGTGAGGCGGGCTGTGGTGTAGGGAGTTCGATAGAGAGATGGGGACATCTCAAACATTTTAACCCAGAATTATTCCTGTCCAGGAAACACAGGGACAAAAGAAAAAAGAAGCAGAGACTGAAGGAAAGGCCGTCCAGAGACCGCCCCACCTAGGGGTCCATCGCATCTGCAGACACAAACCTCAGCACTATTGCTGATGCCAAGAAGCGCTTGCTGACAGGAGCCTGGTATAGCTGTCCCCTGAGAGGCTCTGCCAGCATCTGACTAATACAGATGCAGATGCTCACAGCCAGCCATCGGACCGGCCCCGGGACCCCCGGGACCCCGGAGGAGCTGAAGGGGACTGCAACCCCATAGGAAGAACAACAATATCAACTCACTGGGTCCCCTCCCCCTCCCGAGCTCCCAGGACTAAACCACCAACCAAAGAGTACACATGGAGGAACCCATGGCTCCAGTCACATATGTAGCAGAGGATGGCCTTGTCTGGCATCAGTGGGAGGGTACATCCTTGGTCCTGTGGAGGCTTGATGCCCAAGCATAGGGAGATGCCAGAGCCGTGAGACTGGAGTGGGTGGGTGGGTGGAGGAGCACCCTCTAGAGGCAAAGGGGAGGGGGGATGAGATGAGGAGATAGATAGAGAGAGAGAGAACGAGAGAGAGAGAGAGAGAGAGAGAGAGAGAGAGAGAGAGAGCGCACAGACACAACTCAAGCCCCAGGGACAAGATCACTATCTATTAACGGAGGTCCCTGCATAACCTCTAACTCAGCTGTCCTGCAGCAACAGCTCCGTAATAGTCATGTCAAAACCTAATAGAGACGACAATAAAGCAACATTAATATCCTTTTAGCCAAATCACTGTCGTTGTAGTGCATATACATGTGCTCTTGTAGTTGCTTGCGCGAAGTTATTCTCTGATCGGTGTTTTAGCGCCATCTAGCGACACGTTTCTGGAATTCGACTCAAACACTCAAGGCAGGGTGGTTGTGCTGTTTGCGGGCACAGGTGATAATAATATTACTTTGGGTGTAAGGACACGTGCTTTAAACTTCATGATCACATGATCACATGGTATAAAACACGTGTGTCTAGAAAGATAATCCACAGAATGGGAAAGGATACATACAAATTAAAGATTAATTAAAAGCCTGGCACAGTGGACATCTTTTAATCTCAGCAGATCAGTTAGGTATATTTTTTATTTACATTTCAAATGTTGTCCCCTTTCCCGGTCTCCCCCCGCCCCCGAAAATCCTGTAAGCCATCTCCTCTTCCCCAACCAACCCTCCCTTGATTCCCTGTACTGGTATTCCTCTACATTTCAGTATCAAGACTTTCCAGGACCAAGGGTCTCTTCCCCCATTTGGTGTCCAACAAGACCATCCTCTGCTGTCGATGTGTCTGGGGGAGTGGGTAACACCATGGTTGATGGTTTTGTCCCTGGGAGCTCTGGGAGTACTTGGTGACTCATATTGTTGCTCCTCTCAAAGGACATTCTTTTTGTAGTGAGCTGAGCTTGAGACAGAGACCCACGAATGGTCAAATCTCTGAGAGTAAGTGGATGTTGAGAGCTTTGTTGTAAATAAAACACCCATATTATACCTCCTTCCAATAAGGAACTGTTTAAGTTTCCTTTTGTATATAAATGTTTTGTCTTCATGCATGTCTGTACACCACGTGCATACCCAGTGCATAGGGAGATTAGAAGAGGTTGTGGGAGTCACTGGAACTGGGTTTACACGTAGTTATGAGTGGTTATGTAGGCACTGGAAATGTAGCCTGGGTCCTCTTTAAAGAAGTCATCTTTAAAGAAGTGCTTTTGAACTCTGAGCCATCTCTTCAGCTATTTTTTCTTCATTTCAAAATTTACATTGATTTTTCCCAGTCTTTAGGTGTGTCTTAAAATTTTCACCTGTGTGTGTGTGTGTGTGTGTGTGTGCGTGCGCGCACGCGCTGCAGTGTGCGCGTTCATAGAATGAAGATCACATTGTCTTTCCACTGGAGACATCTATGTTTTTAAATGTATGTTCACTGATATATGTTGCCCACCATCTTTATGCCTTTTCTTTTAAAATCATTCAAGTATAATCAAAACAATCTTAGCTTTCCCCATAATGTTTTCATTCTTTATATCACATTAAATTCCTGTCTAATACTTTTTCATTTCCCTTTGACATTTCTTGCATTATTATGCAAAGTGGATTCTAGAGTTCATGGGAAAAACAATGTCCTGGAAGTGAGTGTTGGGGGAAAAAGATAGAGTTTATCAGCAGCGGAGGGATGGAGGTGAAGGAGCTGTGCCCATAAACTGACTTCTCGGCTTCTGGAGTTGAGAGGAAGCTGACACGAGATGAGGATATTAGGATAGACATGGGGAAGGTAACGAAGGCGAGGGATGGACATGTGCTTCTGGAGATCAGATGATGTCTTCAAGGAACCAAGGTTCTGGTTCTTGGACTTTTCCAGAAACGATAGCTGTTAGATGTATGTAGCCTTGAAAAAAATATAAAGAGGGTAGGACAATCTAGCTCAAATTACTCTTGTAGTATAGCTCCGAACAAAACGCTTCTCAGATGATTCGCATATGAACATGCTCGTGTAGAGGAGAGAACCAATGAAGGGAGCAGGCTCACTGTGTAAGCAGAAACGCCGTGTATTTGAATGATTGGTCCCTAGCGTGTAGAACTGTTTGGGAAAGAGTAGGTGGTGTAAAGAGTAGGCTGTTGAGGAAGATGTGCTACTGGTTTAAAGGCCAGCAAGATTCTCATCCGCTCTCTCTGCATTGTGCCTGTGGATAGGATGCGCGCTCTCAGCTACTGCTCGAGGGGCATTCTACCTGCCTTGGTGCTCCCCACCATGATGGTCATGGACTCTAACTCTCCAAACCACAAGCAAGCCCAAACCATCGTTTTATAAGTTGCCTTGGTCATGGTGTTTCCATATAGCAATAGAACAGTAACTGAGAGGTTGGTTTTGCTGTGATATGCTTGTCCTTATTGGCTTTTGGAGGAATGAGTGTTACCTTGTGGCGTTGGAATAGAGAAAAGTATTGGGATGGTATAAGCTTGACTTAATGATCCACATTAGGAGGAGTGTGGAAGGCAGCAGTGCTGAGAGCCACGTGGACTTTGGAGGCATGCATCATCTATCTAGCCTGGGAAATAAGTTGATTTCTCTGCCATTAGCACCATGCTTTTCTTCAATCACTTCAAGCATGCGTGTCTGCTGGACACTGCCTGACAATACCACTGACAGGGTAATGTTCTCTTTCCGTTGAATCGTGTGGAGATTCGGTTTGCACCGAGTGCGCTCCTTGCATCATTTATGGTGGAAAGCAGGCAGGAGCTGTTTCTCAGCAAACCGACGTCCAGTCACTGCTCTTTTCTTTGCAAGTTGTGTTTCCCAGGCTCCGCTCCATCTGGCTTTGACCATAGCATGTAGGCAGAATATACGCGCGCGCGCGGGGGCGGGCGGGGGGATTATTGGGAACTCTGGAGAAAGAGCAAGGTACTTCTGCCTCGACAGCCCCACCAGTGTGGATCGGAAAGAATGCAATTAGCGATTTAGATGAGTGAGCTTGGATGTGAGCCTCAAGCTGCCCGAATCAGAGCTGGCCAAGGCTTCCTTTCTCAAAGTGTTAATCAGTCTTTTCACAATGACTCTCTTTGGATTTCCAGAGCTACAGAAACAGTGAATTACAAGTCTGGCTTCCGCTCCTGGCACACCGTTTGGGTAAAGAATTGATATGACTGTCTTGACAAATTACAAGGAGCTTTATCACGGGCGTGCTTTTTCATTAGTAGGAAAACTATTTCCTGGGTGGGTGATTTAGAATTAAATTAGCCCGCAGCAAAATGCTGGTAAGGGTAATGTTCTCTTTCAGTGGAATGGTGTGGAGATTCAGTTTGCAACTGAGTGCACTCCTTTATTTCAGACAACTTTTACAAGCAAGATAAAATCCCAGTTTTAGCGGAATAGAATTGGGACTGAGTGAAGAATCTGGACTTCCCGAAGGTGTTCTGGGTGAGTACCTCCATATTTATCTGTGGGGCACGTGATCTCCTGGGTCCATGCAGGTGAGCGAGTGCGGGGCTTCCACACGTCCTCCTTCCAGGGGAGGGGTGGCGATCACTCTGCTCCTTTCTGTTCTCTTGTCCCCCCAGATGTTTCAGTTCCAGTGTTGTGGGAAGTGTGGCACACAGTCTGGGCCAGGAATCTGGCCGGAAGCAGGGAGCTACCTGCTGTCTCGGGTGGGTACCTGGGTGCTGGGGACTCTGGACCTGTTCTGTCTTACCGCGTGTCTTGCTGTGCCACACCAGTCAGCTAGCTCTGACTTGATTCAGCGAAGGGAGGACCTAAGCAATAAAGGGAATACCATTCGTTTGTCTTGTGCCCGATTCCTACCTTGTTCAGCACATCTAGTAGCAGGTGAAACGCCACTCCTTAGACCCTGGCCACAGCTGACCGCCGCTTCTGTTTTACCATCCTCCAAGAGCCTTCCCTGGGTTCTCCGTACACACCCCTTTCTTTTTCTCTTCTTATTCACTTCCTGTCTCCTCCATTCCTTTTGCATCTTTGTAAAGGAATTGCTATGATTTCCCATTGCCACCAGTCTGTCTATGTGTATCCCCTCCCCCCTCTCTCTTATTTATTTATTTATTTATTTATTTATTTATTTATTTATTTATTTGAGACAGGGTTTCTCTGTGTAGCCCTGGCTGTCCTGGAACTCACTCTGTAGACCAGGCTGGCCTCGAACTCAGAAATCCACCTGCCTCTGCCTCCCAAGTGCTGGGATTACAGGCGTGCGCCACCACCACCCGGCTATGTGTATCTTCTCAATCAATGATGTAAACAATTCTTCATCTTAAAGTCTCTTGATTTTAAAAACTTTATATGCTTTTACTTATGTAAAGGTAATTGTGGTTAAAATAGATATGTTGATAGAAATATCTTTGTAAATTTGTATTATAACAGAGCTTAAATAACATATATAGGGTGGGGATGTTAGACAGTGGGAGAGCACTAGCCCAAGATGCGTGAAGTCCTTGGTGTTAACCTTGGTACCACAGGGCAGCAGTAAAGAATAGTATGATTTGTAGACAAAGTAATAAAAATATTAACGGCTCAAAATCTTCCTGGTCACTGCAAACCAGTATAATCAAAATAGTGGCAATTATTCCATAAAGGACGGAGTTGTAGGATTTTAATTTATGTTTTTTAAAAATATTTTACTTTCACTTTTTACTGAGTTTCATGGCTGAGGTGATGGATGTGTCCTGTTTTACTGAAACGCTCGTGACTTGGTAATATCTCTTAGGATTTGCAGCTACTGAAACACGGTAAATGTGGAGCATATCCAGAGTTTAAAACTCTCAAAATTTTAAGTCGCGTGTGGTCATCGAAGCCAGGAATCTCAGTGTAATTTAAGAGCACACAGAGAACTGAGCTGTCCTGTTAAAAACACCTTGGGAGTAGTGAGACTTTGGCAAACTAAAACAAGCTCAGGGAAAGAACATTATAGTGATGCACATTGTTATGTGCATACTGACCACTGGTGTGCTTTCTACCATTTCAATTACCCGAGGAGATTCCTGATTTGAACTTTATTTTGTTTCCTTCCTGATCATATCCAGTAACAACCTACCACCCTAGATGATAACAACCATAACACATCAAATGACCAAAAACATCCACCCCAACTTAAGGGAGTAGGACAAGTTCTTCCGGCTGAATTGGGGTGAAGAATTCCTGTTTGGGGCCCAAGGAAAAAAATGGTCTTAAATCAGTCTTAACAACACCAGCTGTAGCATTTGTTACCCAGTGTTACTCTGTGTGTCTGCCTAGTGTATGTGATGCCCAGTCTCTGTGTGATCCTTAGACCAATGTTCATCCTTTCCACAGCAGCCGCGATACCTGGAAACCCTTGTGTTTTATTGCAATCAAAATCTCCTTGTTCTCTCCTACAGTGCTGTACCCTCTAGCGTCAGTGTATCTGCTACTTTGAGCTCTGAATCTTCCTTTTAGCCTTACAATATCTTTGGAGATGGCCAAATTCACTAAAATTAAGCATCAAGTATTTTGATTCCTGAAACTTCTAGCTATGATTTGCCTATGATTTTTGCATGATGCTCCTGAGAATTAATACCAATAGTTTTTCCTATCCATTCAGCTATCAGGGCTTCTCAGGTTTTCAATGGTCTGACTGCTCTCTTACATTTAGCATTCACAGTTTCAAATGCCAAGATCTCTATTAATGACTGCCTGATTTCAGGATCTGATATGGCTCCCTACAGCTGATCCCGATTTCTGTAATAAGCTAGTAAAGGCTTCTGCAGGATTTTAATCTCTATGTTATCAACACTATGTTTTCTTTCAATTGCTTTAAGAACACTGATGGATGTCTGAACTACCACTGGAGCAAACCAGGCTGCTGAGAGGGATGCACGAGAGGAGACGGTTCTCAGCAGTGCTATTACACACTCACGTCTCCTTACTCGGGAATTGTGTTTCTCAGGATCCACTTCATCTTGCTTTTGGATGCAGTCCAGCTAGGCAGGCTAAGAGTGTGGGCTGAGCGGGAGATCTGGAGAAAGACCAGGGTGTGTCTGTCACTCGCATCAGTCCTATCAGTGAGGATTAATGGCTTGGACCAGTGTGCCTGGCTGTGAGTCTGAAGCGGCATGATCAGAGCTGTCCAGCACTTCCTTTAAAAAAAATATTTTTATTGAATATATCCTCCATTTACACTTCAAATGTTATACACTTTCCTGCTTCTCCCCTACCAGAAAACCCCCAACCCATCCTCCCTCCCCCTGCCTCCTTGAGGATGTCCTTCCCACAACCCACTCCCACCTATCCTCCCTTGATTCCACTACGCTGGGGCATCCATCGAGCCTTCATAGGACCAGGGATCACTCCTCCCACTGATGCCCGACAAGGCCTTCCTCCGTCACACTTTTGGCTGGAACCATGTGTACCCCTTGGTTGATGGCTTAGTCCCTGGGAGTCCTGGGGCATCTGGGTGGCAGACATCGTTGTTCTTTCCATGGGGCTGTAAACCCCTTCAGCTCCTCCAGTCCTCCCTCCAACTCCTCCGTTGGGTACCCTGCGCTCAGTCCAATGGTTGTCTGCTAGCATCTGCCTCCGTATCTGTAAGATTCTGGCAGAGCCCCTCCAGAGACAACCATAACAGGCTCCTTTGCCAAGCACTTCTTTTTTGTTTGTTCGTTTGTTTTCGAGACAGGGTTTCTCTGTGTAGCCCTGGCTGTACTGAAACTCACTCTGTAGACCAGGCTGGCCTCGAACTCAGAAATCTGCCTGCCTCTGCCTCCCAGGTACTGAGATTACAGGTGTGCACCACCACTCCCGGCTTTTTGGAAAACACTTCTTGTCATCCATAACAGTGCCAGGGTTTGGTGACTGTTTATAGGATGAATCCCCAGGTAAGACAGTCTCTGGGTGGCCTTTCCTTCAGTCTCTACTCCACACTTTGTCTCCATAATTGCATCTGTGAGTATTTTGTCCCCTTTTCAGAAAAACCAAAGCAGCCACACTTTGGTCTTCCTTCTTCTTGAGGTTCACATGGTCTTTGAATTGTATATTGTTTATTCTGAACTTTTGGGCTGATATCCACCCATCAGTGTGTGCATACCATGTGTGTTCTTTTGTAGGTTTCCTCACTCAGGATGACACTTTCTAGTTCCATCCATTTGCCTAAGAATTTTATGAATTCATTGTTTTTAATAGCTGAATAGTACTCTATTGTATATATACCACAGTTTCTGTATCTATTCCTCTGCTGAGGGACATCTGGGTTCTATTCAGCTTCTGGCTATTATAAATAAGGCTGCTATGAACACAGTAGAGCATGTGTCCTTATTACATGTTGGAACATCTTCTGGGTATATGCCCAGGAATGGTATAGCTGGGTCCTCAGGTGGTGCTATGTCCAATTTTCTGAGGAACCACCAAACTGATTTCCAGAGTTGTTTTACCAGCTTGCAATCCCACCAACAATGGAGAAGTGTTCCCCTTTCTCCAGATCCTCTCCAGCATTTGCTGTCCCCTGAGTTTTTCATCTTAGCCATTCTGAGGTCCCATTTGTCAATTCTCATTCTTAGAGCATAAGGACTGGTGTTCTGTTCAGGATATTTACCCCTCTGCCCATGTGTTCAAGGCTCTTCCCCACTTTCTCCTCTATAATCTTTAGTGTATCTAATTTTATGTGGAGGTCCTTGATCCACTTGGACTGGACTTGAGCTTTGCACAAGGAGATAAGAATGGGTAAATTTGCATTGTTTTTTTTTTACATGTTGACATCCAGTTGATCCAGTACCCTTTGTTAAAAATGCTGTCTTTTTTTTCCACTGGATGTTTTTAGCTCCTTTGTCAAATGTCAAGTGACCATAGGTGTGTGGGTTCATTTCTGGTTCTTCAATTCTATTTCATTGATCTTCCTGCCTGTCTCTGTACCAATACCATGCAGGTTTTATCACTGTTGCTCTGTAGGTATTGCTTGAGGTCAGGGATAGTGATTCCCCCAGGAGATTTTTTGTTGTGGAGAATAATTTTTGCTATCCTGTTTTTTTTTTTTTGTTATTCCAAATGAATTTGAAGATTGCTCTTTCTAGCTCTATGAAGAATTGATTTGGAATTTTGATGGGGATTGCATTGAATCTGTAGATTGCTTTCTGAAAGATGGCCATTTTTATTGTATTAATCCTGCCAATCCATGAGCATGGAAGATCTTTCCATCTTCTGAGATCTTCGCTTTCTTTCTTCAGAGGCTTGAAGTTCTTGTCATACAGATCTTTCACTTGTTTGGTTAGAGTCACACCAAGGTATGTAGTATTATTTGTGACTACTGTGAAGGGTGTCATTTCCCTATTATCCTTTGAGTAGAGGAAGTCTACTGATTTGTTTGAGTTAATTTTATATCCAGCCACTTTGCTGAAGTTGTTTATCAGCTTTAGGAGTTCTCTGGTGGAAGTTTTGGGTCACTTAAGTGTATGATCATGTCATCTGCAAATAGTGATATTTTGACTTTTTCCTTTCCAATTTGTGTACCTTTGACCTCCTTTTGTTGTCTAATTGCTCTGGTTAGGACTTCAGGTCCTATACTGAATAGATAGGGAGAGAGTGAGCAGCTTTGTCTGGTCCCTGATTTTACTGGGATTGCTTCAAGTTTCTCTCCATTTACTTGGATGATGGCTACTGGTTTGCTGTATATTGCTTTCATTATGTTTAGGTATGGGCCTTGAATTTCTGATCTCTCCAAGACTTTTAATATGAATTTTGTATTTTGTCAAATACTTTTTCAGCATCCAATAGATGATCATGTGGGTTTTTTTGAGTTTGTTTATGTAGTGGATTACACTGATGTATTTATTTTTTTTTCATTTTCATTTTTATTTATTTATATTTTTTATTTACATTGCAAATGATTTCCCCTTTTCTGGGTCCCCACTCCCCACAAGTCCCATAAGCCCTCTTCCGTCCCCCTATTCTTCCATCTACCCCTTCCCACTTCCCTGTTCTGGAATTCCCCTATACTCTTGCACTGAGTCTTTCCAGAACCAGGGGCCACTCCTCCATTCTTTTTGGACATCATTTAATGTGTGGATTATGTCCTGGGTATTCAAAGTTTCTAGGCTAATATCCACTTATCAGTGAGTGCATACCATGATTGATCTTTTGAGACTGGGTTACCTCACTTAGTATAATGTTCTCCAGCTCCATCCATTTGTCTAAGAATTTCATGAATTCATTGTTTCTAATGGCTGAATAGTACTCCATTGTGTAAATATACCACATTTTTTTGTATCCATCCCTCCGTTGAAGGACATCTAGGTTCTTTCCAGCTTCTGGCTATTACAAATAGGGCTGCTATATTGAGTTTATTTCTGTATATTATATATTCTCTGTATTCCTGGGTGAAGCCTAGTTGATCATGATGGCTTATTATTTTGATGTATTCTTGGATTTTGTTGGCCAGAATTTTGAGTATTTTTGTATCAATGTTCATAAGGGAAATCGGTCTTAAGCTCTCTTTCCTTGTTTGGTCTTTGTTTAGTTTAGGTATAAGTGTTATTGTGGCTTCATAGAATTAATAGTGTAGTGTTCCTTGTGCTTCTATTTTGTGGAATAGTTTGAAGAATATCTGTATTAGGTCTTCTTTGAAGATCTGACAGAATTCCCCACTAAACCCATTTGGTCCTGTGCTTTTGTTGGTTGGGAGACTGTTAATGACTCCTTCTATTTCCTCAGGACTTATGGGACTATTTAGATTGTTTATCTGATCCTGTTTTGACATTGGCACCTGGTATGTCTCTAGAAAATTGTCTATTTCATCCAGATTTTCCAATTTTGTTGAGTATAAGCTCTTGTAATAGAATCTGATGATTTTTTGAATTTCCACATTTTCTGTTGTTATGTCTCCCTTTTCATTTCTGATTTTATTAATTTGGGTAGTGCCTCTGTGCCCTCTGGTTAGTCTGGCTAAGGGTTTATCTATCTTGTTGATTTTCTCAAAGAACCAGCTCTTGGATTTGTAGATTCTTTGTATAGTTCTTTTACTTTCTGTTTGGCTGATTTCAGCCCCGAGTTTGATGATTTCCTGCCATCTACTCCTCTTGGGTGCATTTGCTTCTTTTTATTCTAGAGCTTTCAGGTATGTTGTAAAGCTGTTAGTGTAAGCTCTCTCCATTTTCTTTTTGGAGCCATTTAGAGCTATTTCCTCTTAGCATGTGTCCCATAAGTTTTGGAATGATGTGTCTTCATTTTCATTAAATTCTAAAAAAGTCTTTAATTCTTTCTTTATTTCATCTTTGACCAAGTTATCATTGAGTAGAGCATTGTTCAACATCCATGTATATGTGTGTTTTCCATTGTTTTTGTTTGAATTTAAGGCCAGCCTTAGACTTTGGTGATCTGATAGGATGCATCGAATTATTTCAATATTTCCGTATCTATTGAGGCCTGTTTTGTGTCCAATTATATGGTCAATTTTTGAGAAGGCACCATGAAGTGCTGAGAAGAAGGTATATTCTTTTCATTTAGGATGGAATGTTCTATAAATATCTGTTAGATCCATTTTGATCATAACTTCTGCTAGTTTCACTGTGTCTCTGTTAAGTTTCTGTTTCCACGATTTGTCCATTGCTGAAAGTGGGGTGTTGAAGTCTCTTACTATTATTGTGTGTGGGTACAATGTGTGCATTGAGATTTAGTAAAGTTTCTTTTGTGAATGTGGTCGCCCTTGCATTTGGAGCATAGAGGTTCAGAATTGACAGTTCATTTTGGTAGACTTTTCCTTTGACCAGTATGAAGTGTCCTTCCTTATCTTTTTTGACAGCTTTTGGTTCAAAGCCGATTCTGTCCAATATAAGAATGGCCATTCTAGCTTGTTTCTTGGGACCATTTGCTTTGAAATTTGTTTTCCAATCTTTGACTCTGAGGTAGTGACTGTCTTTGTCACTGAGGTGGGTTTCTCATATGCAGGAAAATGTTGGTCCTGCTTATGTATCCAGTCTGTTAGTCTAGGTCTTTTTATTTGGGAATTGAGTCCATTGATGTTAAGAGACATTAAGGAAAAGTAACTTTTATTTCCTGTTATTTTCATTGTTAAAGGTGAAATTCTGTTTGTGCGGCTATCTTCTTTTGGGCTTCTGGAAAGAAGATGCTTTTTTTTTTTTTATTGCTTTTTCTAGGCTGTAGTTTCCCTCCTTGTGTTGGTATTTTTCACCCATTATCCTTTGTAGAGCTGGGTTTGTGGAAAGATATTGTGTAAATTTGGTTTTGTCATGGAATGTTTTGTTTTCTCCATCTGTGGTAATTGAGAGTTTTGCTGGGTGTAGTAGCCTGGGCGGTCATTTACATTCTCTTATGCTCTGTATGACATCTGCCCAGGATCTTCTGTCTTTCATCATTTCTGGTGAGAAGTCTGGTGTAATTCTGATAGGTCTGCCTTTATAAGTTACTTGACCCTTTTCCCTTACTGCCTTTAATATTCTTTCTTTGTTTAGTGCATTTGGTGTTTTAATTATTATATGACAGGAGGAATTTCTGTTCTGGTCCAATCTATTTAGACTTCTGTAAACTTCTTGTATGTTCATAGGCATCATCTCTTTTTTTAGGTTAGGGAAGTTTTTCTTTTATAATATTGTTGAAGACATTTACTGGCCCTTTAAGTTGGAAATCTTCAATCTAATCTATACCTATAATCCTTAGGTTTGGTCTTCTCATTTTGTCCTGGATTTCCTGGATGTCTTGGGCCAGGAGCTTTATGCATTTTTCATTTTCTTTGACTGTTGTACCAATGCTTTCTATGCTATCCTCTGCATCTGAGATGCTCTCTTCTCTCTTGTATTCTGTTGATGCTTGCCTCCATGACTCCTGGGTTCTTTCCTAGGTTTTCTATGTCCAGAGTGGTTTCCCTTTGTGATTTCTTTATTGTTTCTACCTACGTTTTTTAGATCCTGGATGATTTTGTTCAAGTCCTTCACCCATTTGGTTGTGCTTTCCTGAAATTCTTTAAGGGCTTCTACCTATTTACTTGTGTTATCCTATATTTTTTTAAGGGAATTATTTATGTCTTTCTTGAAGCCCTCTATCAGCATCATGAACTGTGATTTTAAATCCAAATCTTGCTTTTCTGGTGTTTTGGGGTATCCAGGATTTGCTGTTGGGGAGAATTGGGCTCAGATGGTGCCATGTTGCCTTGATTTCTGTTGGTAATGTTCCTACGTTTGCCTTTCGCCATCTGGTTATCGCTGGTGATAGTTGGTCCTGCTGTTTCTGGCTGTCACTTGTCCCTCCTGTGAGCCTGCAAGTCTATCCCAGCACCCCTGGGTGACCAGCTCTCTCCTGGCACAGCATGCTGTGGCACTTTCCAGCTCCTGGGTGCAGGTGGAGCCTGGACTGACCCTGTCCCAGCTGCTCTTCCACTCCTGTGTTTCCTCTGCTCCTGGCTGTACCAGCCTGCTCAGTCACGGGAGAGAAGATGGCTCCCTCATCTTTAAACCCAGGAGTCAAATCACTCCCTGCAGAGTTCTCCCTTGGCAGGATTGGTGCAGACAGCAGTGGTGCTGCCCAGCTCCTGGGTGCAGGTGGGGACCTGGTGGACCCTGTCCCAGCTGTTCTGGCACTTTGGTGTTCCCTGAGCTCCTGACTATACCTGCCATCTCAGTCGCTGGAGAGAAGATGGCCTCCACTGAGCCATCTTGACAGCCCAGAATTATCATTTTACACTGACATATTCTGAGATCAAGGTCTTGGTTTGCATTCACGAGTGAGAAAACAGAAGCACTTGACCATGTCTGTCTATGTGCTTGACCTGACTAGACCTTGATTTAACTAGCCTTTAGCAATCTCCCAGGATCAAGTTCCACTGAACTGAAGATATTTGTATCTCTTGTTTCAGAGTGTGCTGAGATCCATCATTATCAATTACAATCAATTTGAAAGTGAGAAATAGAGCTTGTTTCCTGACATCAGGAGCTGACCTGGCCTCCCAGCAAGGCTTGCTGTTCACAGAGCATCTGCCGCAGGCCACTCTGTGACTCTGATGGATACGGCCAACTGTCAGGCCATTCCGTAGGCATGTCTCCACATGGACAACATTAGCAGCGTTCAAACCACAGCTAGGAGCCAACATCCCTCCACCTGTGCTAAAACTGGTGATCCTTACTAACTATGGTCACTTAAGCCTCCTCTCATCCCATACAGCAGTTACTAAGACATTGTATCAGTCAGCTTGAGTTGCTATAACAAAAAACACAGCCTCACAAATTAGGCAACAGACACATTCTGACAGTTCTGACGTGCCAGAGCCCGACTTACCTGCTGTTGTGTGTGTGACTTTCCTGGGGAGTTGGGCCACACACAGCATGGACTCACCCCGCATAAGGAACTGAGAGTCTGCAGTAACAGTTTAACAACAGTACAACTTTTTCAACTAATCAGTTTATTTGGGTTGTAATGACAAGCATGTGGGCGAGGGGTTACTAACAGGGTAGAGAGGATGCAAAGGCATTACTAAAAAGCCCAGCCCAGCCTGGTGACTATTCATAGGAGCTGCAGCTCTGGAGTGCACTGAAGAACTGTAGACAGCTTGCCTGGTCTGAGTCTTTCCTCTCAGCCATAGTTTGTGGCTTCTATAATTCTGAGAGGGTCCTGTGGATCTTAATGTTTTCCCTTTTCCTACACAGACAGATGCTTTTTATTCATGACTGGAGCCTCCTGGGCATCCAGGATGGATTTTTTTTTTTTTTTGTAGAAAATGACTTCATGTGTCCCACGGCTTGGATTTTTGTGAGGGCCCCGTGCCTAACTTGCACGACTTGCCTTCTCTGTGGACTCTGGCTTGAATATCTTTATCTTTAGTTGCATCAAAACACGATAATTTTTAGAAAGTTATAGGGGAACCTTCCAACACTTGCTTAAGTATATGATAATATGATATTCAAATGAGCATTGTAATGAGACACATGCATCACTGTACTCCAATGCTTCAGACGGCCGTTCTTCAAGTAAGAACATTCAGGAACTGGTACTTGCAGGAAGGAAGCAGACTCTCAAGGCTGTCCAGGGAGGAAGAATTAAGAGTTGAGATCCCCAATAAGGAGGAAATGCAAAAATCACTTAAAGAAGTACAGGAGAACTTGGGTCAACAGGCAGAAGTCATGAAAGAGGAAACACAAAAATATCTTAAAGAATTACAGGAAAACACAAGCAAGCAAGTAAAGGAACTGAGCAAAACCATCCAGGATCTAAAAACAGAAGTAGAAACAACTAAGAAATCACAAAGGGGACAACTTTGGAGATAGAAAACCTTGGGAAGAAATCAGGGGCCATAGATGCAAATATCAACAACAGAATACAAGAGATAGAAGAAAGAATCCCAGATGCCAAAGATACCATAGAAACCATGGAGTCAACAGTCAAAGAAAATGCAAAATGCAAAAAGCTTGTATCCCAAAGCATCCAGGAAATCCACTCTAATATCAGATAAAATCGACTTTCAACCTAAAGTCATCAAAAGAGACACAAAAGGACACTTCTTTCTGGTCAAAGGAGAAATATACCAAGAAGAACTCTCAATCCTGAACATCTATGCTCCAAATGCAAGGGCACCCTCATTCATAAAAGAAACTTTACTAAAGCTCAAAATACACATTGCACCTAACACAATAATTGTGGGTGACTTCAACTCTTCACTCTTCTCAATGGACTTATCAGGAAAACAGAAACTAAACAGGGATACAGTGAAACTAATTGAAACTTTGGACCAATTGGATTTAACACATATATAAAACATTTCACCCTAAAGCAAAAAGCAGAAAAAAAAAAGAAATCAAAGACTTTTTAGAATTTAATGAAAATGAAGACACAACATACCCAAATCTGTGGTATACAATGAAAGCAGTGCTAAGAGGAAAACTCATAGTCCTGAGTGCCTCCAAAAAGAAAATGGAGAGAGCATACACTAGTAGCTTAACGACACACCTGAAAGCCCTGGAACAAAAAGAAGCTAATTCACCAAGGAGGAGTAGAAGACAAGAAATCATCAAACGCAGGGCTGAAATCAATCAAGTAGAAACAAAGAAAACCATACAAAGAATCAACAAAACCAGGAGCTGGTTCTTTGAGAAAATCAACAAGATAGATAAACCCTTAGCCAGACTAACCAAAGGGCACAGAGACAGTATCCAAATTAACAAAATTAGAAATGAAAAGGGAGATATAACAACAGAAACTGAGGAAATTCAAAAAACCATCAGATCCTACTACCAAAGCCTATACTCAACACAACTGGAGAATCTGGAGGAAATGGACAATTTCCTAGACAGATACCAAACACAAAAAAAATTAAATCAGGATCAAATAGATCATTTAAACAGTCCCATAACCCCTAAAGAAATAAAAGGGGTCATAGAAAATCTCCCAACCAAAATAAGCACGGGACCAGATGGTTTTAGTGCAGAATTCTATCAGACCTTCAAAGAGGACCTAACACCAATACTCTTCAAGCTATTCCACAAAATAGAAAGAGAAGGAACACTACCCAACTCGTTCTATGAAGCCACAATTACGCTGATACCAAAACCACACAAAGATCCAACAAAGAAAGAGAACTTCAGGCCAATTTCTCTTATTAATATCGATGCAAAAATACTTAATAAAATTCTTGCCATCCAAATTCAAGAACACATCAAAATGGTCATCCACCATGATCAAGTAGGCTTCATCCCAGGGATGCAGGGATGGTTCAATATAAGGAAATCCATCAATGCAATCCACTACATAAAGAAACTCAAAGAAAAAAAACACATGATCATTTCATTAGATGCTGAAAAAGCATTTGACAAAATTCAGCATCCTTTCATGCTAAAAGTCTTGGAAAAAGCAGGAATTCAAGGCCCATACCTAAACATAGTTAAAGCAATATACAGCAAACAGGCAGCCAACATCAAACTAAATGGAGCAATCCCACTAAAATCAGGGACTAGACAAGGCTGCCCTCTCTCTCCATTCTTCTCAATATAGTACTTGAAGTTCTTGCTAGAGCAATTAGACAACATAAGGAGGTCAAAGGGATACAAATTGGAAAGGAAGAAATCAAATTATCACTATTTGCAGGTGATATGATAGTATACTTAAGTGACCCAAAAAACTCCACCAGAGAACTTCTACAGCTGATAAACAACTTCAGCAAAGTGGCTGGTTATAAAATCAACTCAAGCAAATCAGTTGCATTCCTATACTCAAAGGATAAGTAGGCTGAGAAAGAAGTTAGGGAAATGATACCATTCACAATAGCCACAAACAATATAAAGTATCTAGGTGTGACTCTAACCACACAAATAAAAGATCTGTATGAAAAGAACTTCAGGTCTCTGAAGAAGGAAATCAAATAAGACCTCAGAAAATGGAAACATCTTCCATGCTCATGGATTGGCAGGATTAATATAATTAAAATGGCCATCTTGCCAAAAGCAATCTACAAATTCAACGCGATCCCCATCAAAACCCCAACTCAGTTTTTCATAGAGTTAAAAAGAGCAATTCTCAAATTCATCTGGATAACAAAAAACCCAGGATAGCTAAAACTATTCTCAACAGTAAAAGAACTTCTGGGAGAATCAGTATCCCAGAACTCAAGCAATACTACAGAGCAATAGTATTAAAAACTGCATGGTATTGGTACAGTGACAGGCAAGTGGACCAATGGCATAGGATTGAAGACCCAGAAATGAACCCACACACCTATGGTCACTTGATCTTCGACAAAGGAGCAGAAAACACCCAGTGGAAAAAAGATAGCCTTTTCAACAAATGGTGCTGGTTCAACTGGAAGTCACCGTGCAGAAGAATTCGAATTGATCCATTCTTATCTCCTTGTACTAAGCTCAACTTCAAGTGGATCAAGGACCTCCACATAAAACCTGACACACTGAAACTAATAGAAAAGAAACTGGGGAAAACCGTTGAGGACATGGGAACAGGGGAAAAGTTCCTGAACAGAAAACCAATAGCTTATGCTTTAAGATCAAGAATTGACAAATGGGACCTCATAAAATTACAAAGTTTCTGTAAGGCAAAGGACATGTCAAAAGGACAAAATAGCAACCAACAAATTGGGAAAAGATCTTCACCAACCCTACATTCGACAGAGGGCTAATTTCCAATATATACAAAGAACTCAAGAAGTTAGACCCCAGAGAACCAAATAACCCTATTAAAAATGGGCTACAGCTAAACAAAGAATTTTCACCTGAAGAACTTCAGATGGCTGAGAAGCACCTTAAGAAATATTCAACATCATTAGTCATTAGGGAAATGCAGATCAAAACAACCCTGAGATTTCACCTCACACCAGTCAGAATGGCTAAGGTTAAAAACTCAGGAGACAGCAGGTGTTGGGGAGGATGTGGAGAAAGAGGAACACTCCTCCACTGCTGGTGGGATTGTAAGATGGTACAGCCACTCTGGAAATCAGTCTGATGGTTCCTCAGAAAACTGGGCATTACACTTCCAGAGGACCCTGCTATACCACTCCTGGGCATATACCCAGAGGATTCCCTAGCTCGTAATAAGGATATATGCTCCACTATGTTCATAGCAGCCCTATTTATAATAGCCAGAAGCTGGAAAGAACCCAGATGTCCTTCAATGGAGGAATGGATACAGAAAATGTGGTATATTTACACAATGGAATACTACTCAGCAATTAAAAACATTGATTTCATGAAATTTTTAGGCAAATTGTTGGAACTGGAAAATATCATCCTAAGTGAGGTAAGCCAATCACAAAAGAATATATATGGAATTCAATCACTGATAAGTGAATATTAATTAGCCCAAAAGCTCTGAATGTGCAAGACACAATTAGCATATCAAATGATTCCCAAGAAGAAGGAAGGAGAGGGCCCTGGTCCTGGAAAGGCTTGATCCAGCTTTGTAGGGGAGTACCAGGACAGAGAAATGGGGGAGGGGTAATTGGGGAATGGGTGGAGAGAAGAGGGCCTATGGGACATATGGGGAGGGGGGAACCAGGAAAGAGGAAAGCATTTGGATTGTAAACAAGGAATATAGAAAAAAAAGAGTTGAGATCCTCAAAATATAGTCACACACACGTGACTGGAAGGAAGGTGTGTGTGTGTGTGTGTGTGTGTGTTTGTGTGTGTGTGTGTGTGAGAGAGAGAGAGAGAGAGAGAAAGAGAGAGAAAGAGAGAGAGAGAGCATGTGTGAGACCCACCAGTGCTATTTTCGTAAATGTTCATGCTTTCAAAAGGTCTTGTTTAATTTACTTAACTTTTAAAAACTTGGATATTTTATTTACATTTCAAATATTATCTCCTTTCCCCATTTCCCCTCTGCAAACCCCTTATCCCATCCCCCTCCCCCTGCTTCTATGTGGGTGCTCCCCCACCCACCCACCCACTCCTGACTCACAGCCCTAGCATTCCCCTACACTGGGGCATTGATCCTTCACAGGACCAAGGGCCTTAACGTTTTAATCTTCATTTTTATTTGTTTGGATGTTTTGTTCTCATATCCCAGTGTACCATGCATATGCAGTGCCCGCAGAGGCCAGAAGAGGGCAACCTGGGACTGGATTTACAGACAGTTGTGAGCCATCTTGTGTGTTGGGGATGTACTGTAGATTATTTGGAAGAATAATGGGTGCTCTTAACTATGGAGGTCTCTATTACTCAATTACCTTTTTAATATTTTTATTTATACCCATACATCTCTGCTTTCCTGGATGCGTCTTTTTGCAGTAGGCAATGGTTGTTAGAGCAGGTTGTGACTGCTGTGGATGGGTCATCCGCATCAACATCCCCAGCCGAGGCTCAGCGAGCACATTGGAACAGTGTGTAGTAAGAATGTGAGAAATTAGGGAGGATTGCCATGGAATGCTGGCTTCTGGGCGTGACATGGCTGAAGCGCACATCAGCTCATAGCAACTGTGATTGTATGCGCAAGACCCAGACAAGTTTAAATCGGTCAAAATTCCAGTGTCTATGGGGACATGGGGGTGCTTGAGGAGCTATTGACAGCTCAAGTGTCCTGAGGAAGGGACCGTATTTTCCCTTTGGTGACATGGTGTAGGTTATATGCTCATGCTCCGATAGCTAACTCGGTAGGGAGAGAGTGAGCCCGTGAGCCTTGCCTGCTCCCATGGCTGACTGTTGACAGGCCTGGTCTTCCACAGCCAGCTGAAGCAAGACTGAGCTTGCCAACAGCCTGGCCTCTTTGAAATGTTTCCTGAGCCTTAGAAGAAGCCGCACAAATATCGTGTTTACAACCCAGCACTAAGCCTTCATCTTCGTTGGTGATTACATTGACCCTGAAGCTTACCTGGGTACCACTTTCTCCCTAAAGAGAAAGTAGGTTTTCTTTAATATCTTCTCTGTGCAAAATCTTTTTGCTACAAAGGAGAAAGCAAATTGAAGAGTCAGAGAAGGGAATGAATGCGAGAGCCTGAGAGTTTGTTAGCAGCACGAGGAGGGGCTAGGGTTTCCTTAAAGGGATAGACCAACACATCCCCCTTCTCCATTTTCATACCTAACCCTACACACAGACAGGAAGAGGGCGCTCACCTTTCACAGTGCCTGGAGATAGGGGATGAACTGCAATGGGCTCTCTCTCCCTGAACTTTCAGCTTGACAATAAATTTCTTCTTGGGGCTATAGGACTCAGGACAGCAGAGCTCAAAGCAGGGCCTATAAGTGCAGTTATGGCCACAGAGGTTCGTCTTCGTACGGGGCAGGATGGTGTCATGATCACAACACTCCTCAGAGGGGTTGTAAGTTCTGCCATCACACTTGGGATTGCACGGCCATGGGTCAGGGTCTGAAAAACTCGGGGATTCTTGAGCTCCTGTAGCTCCTTCAAGTATAAACAGGAGCACTGCAGTCAGGACAGCACCTGAGAAATATTGAGAGAGAGAGAGAGAGAGAGAGAGAGAGAGAGAGAGAGAGAGAGAGAGAGAGAGAGAGTCAGAGTTAGGATGTGCACAGCAGCTGGTGACGATCAGAGGCAAGGACACATCACCAGGTCCTTGGTGGCCAGTGATGATTCCGAATGGCTTTTGAGACTGATTCTGGATGTGGTTCTGGTTTGGGCTGATACATAGGAAATGCAGAATCCTGGGAAGAAGGCAGATAGAAATATTCCACTTAGAACTGCTACTTCTATGGTTATGAGGGAGACTCTGGGAATTGAACAGGAAAGACAGGATTAATTTGAAGTTCAGAGGTGCCTTAGAGCTATAATAATATTTAGACATGATTTTGTCTGGACTATCCTTCCAGAAGATTCCAGAGACCATGGTCCTGATCAGGCTGCAGTGTAGTAGTAGCAGAGTATGTTTCCAACCGAAGCTGTTATAGCAAGCCTGAAAACAATGAAGACCTTGACTGAGCATAGAGTACAGAGGATAGCCTTGATAGACCCAGGATGATGCTCAGTTAGCTCTCAAGGAATGGCTGGTGCTTGCAGGGTCTTTATGTGTAGGTGAGGGACAGACTGGGAAGTATTTCCCTACTGGAGAGTCTGTCAACAGCTTTCTTAATAAGGAGTTCAGCAGACTCATGTTTAAAATGTTTTTACTTTATTATTATTATTATTATTATTATTATTATTAGTGCGTGCATGTGATACACACACAAAGGCAGGTTGGCAGGCACACAAACACAAAGAATGAGAGGACAATAGGATGTGAAAGAAGATCTTCAGACATCATGGAATCAGGTCTCTCCACCTTGACGTGGGTTTTGCCAGTGGAACTCATGCCAAGTGAAGGCCTGCTTGCAATCACTTATGTGCTAAGCCACCTCTGCAGCCCCATGTTTGATAAACATGTGAAAAGGAAACCTTTCTATGTGCCCATTCACATGCGTGAGTGTGTGTGAGAACATCCCAGGAGTGTGGCGTTCAGAGGACAATCTCTGGTGTTAGCCTTTACATCCTTGTTTGAGATTGGGTCTCCTGTTCCCTGCTGTGCATTTCAGACTGCTGGCTCTCAAGCTTCTCAAAGACGCGCTGAGTCTTTTCATGGGAGTCCTGGGAGTAGACTACAGTTCTGGCTTTATATCGGTTCTGAGTATTCAACTCAGGCACTCATACTTGAACAGCAGACATTTTATGCATGGAACTATCTCTTTAGCCCCAGAGCCAGTTAAAAGTTCCAGAGTAGAATTTTATTGAATCTGGAACTGAATTAGAGGCACTTTGGTAAGCTAACTGATGCTCATGAGTAAGAGTAAGAAGCTCACAGCTTCTTATCAGGAGCTGTGTGGCTTCTCCTGTGCTCTGAGGTGTCAGGCTCCACCCCCTCAATGACTCACAATGACTTACAGAAAGCTCAAGAACATAGGAACATTAATAGTCACAGCGTTTGACTTTTCCATGGCAGAACATCTTGCCCCAGGCTTGGTAGTTTTCACGATTAGACAGTGAATTCTGGCTCAAGGTTATAGAGGCTGGAAAGTCACAGGTCACACAGCAGCCTTTAGACAGGACTCTGTTTCTTCAGCTCCATGTGGATAATTTGGGAAGAGAGATCATGAGAAGCAAGCTGCTTTTCTCCAAGACACTGTTTAAGGTGATTACTAGGCGAGAATGGGAGCTCCGGCATTGCTGCCACACACTGACGTCATTTCCTGTAAAACGGCTCTGTCTCCACATTCTAAAACAGCTTATAGATGCTACCCTGAGTCACTCTAGCATTGATCAATTGAGATTTTATGGCACAAACATTTAGGGGACACAATGAAAACCATGTAATAGTTCAAAAACACAGCATATTTTTTTTAACCTATATGATATTTGGGTGACCTGCAATCATCTGCCTAAAGTAATCTAAGGGGCTGGAGAGATGGCTCAGTGGAGTCAGAAACTATTTTGCAAGCAGGAAGACATGAATGTGTATCCACAGGACCTATGGAAAAAACCAGGCATGACCCTGCACATCTATAACCCAGGATATGGAACAGAGACATAAGGATCTGCAGAGCTTGCTGGCCAGCTAGTGCAATCCAAACAGTGACCTTTGTTGGGTTCACTGACAGGACTTGTGTCAAGGCAACACAATGGAGGCAACACAGAGAAAGACACCCACTATTTGCCTCTCTTCTATGTGCACTCACGTGGGTACTCAAATCCACACAACTCATAAACATGCAACACACACACACACACACACACACACACACACACTCAACAACAATAATGATCAACACTTGTCAAAAATCATCTAGATTAAGTCAGATGTGGTCAGCTATGGCCATGGGTGACTTGGGTGATACTGCTATAGAGTGAGAGATGGAGTAGAGTGATGGGATGAGAGAAGGAGAGAGGGAGAGGGAGAGGAAGAGGGGAGGGACACGAGGGTTGGGAGGGAGAGGGAGGCAGAGAGAGGAGAGGAGATGAAATGGACCAGCACATGGTTGCCTGTAGGTGAAATTGTAGGGTGCAAACACAGCCAGATTCTATCCACGATGCCCCCCCAAGTCCTTGTTATCTAGTAGGACCCTCACTTGTACGTAGACCTTGCAGTGATGAAGGAGAGCACTCAAGCGTCACGCCTAGGACTGTGACCCTCATGACCCTCTGGTTCTGGATAAGGCTCAGGATTCCAGGCCACAGTGCTGACAGGCACATCTGGGATGTGCTGCTGGGGCCACAGAGATGGGTGCCACCCAAGGGAAGGGATGGGATCCTTGTTCCTGCTATGCGCTCCAGGCACTGTCTTGATAATTAATAGACAGCTGTCTGAAGAATAACGATGGCTTGTACCTTTAATCCCAGCATTCCGGGGCTGAAGTAAGAATATCTCTGTGAATCTGAAGCCAGGGTGGTCTAAATAGAACTTTCCAGGACACTTAGGGCTACATGGTGAGACTCTGTCTCAAATAAATAAATGATGAAAAGGAAGAAAAAAAGAAAGAAAAACAAAGTGAGAAAGAAAGATACCGTTAGCTAGACAGACAGACAGACAGACAGACAGACAGAATTCATGATAAAGGTGGGATGCTAAACACTCATTGTCTCCTTGGGGTGCAGAATACTTACAAGCGTTTCTGATCTTCATGTTTCTGGATAGGCTGTGTGTGTGGAGTTTGTAAGTTGTGGAGTTGTGGAAGAATGATCATCTGAGCCTTTGAGCTGTGGCCGACACACACACACATGATATTTATACCTCATAGGCAATGATACTCTTGGATGGGTGGAGTTTAAAATGCTACAGAAAGAGTCAAGTCGAACAGATAATCCTACTCTAGAACATTTCGTTGTGTGACTGCTGATAAGGAGAGGTGCTGATACTAAAGTCTAGTTTCTAATTGGTTCTTGACTTGTCAATAAAGAAGGCCGAGGGCCACTAGCTGGAAGGAAGATACCAAGGGGGAAAAAAAGTCACGCAGGGAAAGGGAGAGAGTGGTTTTTTTCTGCTAGGTTTTGGACCTGGAATCAGGATACAATCATGTGGGGGTAAAGGGAGCTGGGAGGGGCCAGAGTGCAGCAGCTCCTGGGCAAGCTGGGTCAGTGCTGGTGGCTCCCGCCAGCTAGGATGTGGAACAAAAGGGAGCTGGGGGTGGGGCGGGGGTGGGGTGGGGAGGTGGGGCGGGGGTGGGGTGGGGGTGGGGGTGGGGAGGCTGGCGGTGCAGCAGCTCCCGGAGAAACGAGGTAGTGTGAGTTTTAAAACTGCACGCAACAGCTGACTGACTATCTTCTGGATTTCAGTCTGGAAGGGATATCACATCTGGAGATATTGGCATTTATTTATGTACAGACTATCAGTAACCATCCACTCTTTCTACCTTCTTCAGGTGTTTCACCCTGGAAGTCTCAAGATCTCACCCTGCCTGTAGTTTGATTTCACAGTTCTACTGTTTAAAATGAGAAAGCACGGGCTTAGCATATGTCAAGCCCTAATCCTCCTCCAAGTAGTGCATCATGTTTCGAAAATTAAACTCTAAGGAAGAAAAAGTGAGTCGAAGAATCAGCAGTTTTTGAAACTCCTGTTCTAGATCATTATTTAAATTCATAATTTCCATCAAATAACTCTGAAGACTTTTAATTGGAAAAAAAAAGTATTTTGCAGTACTGGGAATTGAGTCCAGTTCTTCTAGCACTGAGCTGTATCCATCAAATGTCAACAATACAGTCACGCAAACCAACCCTAAAAGATGATACGACCAGTTGCCACGCTAGTATGTGTGGGATAATTCTCACAAAGCTTCATCCTTAGAAGAAAAGAGTGGATCCAGGGAGAGGGAGATTCAGTCTTCTCCTAAGACGAATGCTGATAGCTTACTCAATCCAAAGAGTCTGTGTTTTTCTCAATATGCTTTCCAGGATAAAATCCTTCTCACTTCTTTTTGCCTTTATTGATCATTAGATGTGACCATTACTCATGGGTATTTGGGCACATGTAATCATTTCCCTAGAGAAACAGCTACAGTTACACTGTGTAAGCCTGTGGCAGTTGTAGAGAGTGGTAGTCCTACTTGTATAACTGCTCTGAGGAAGCTATGTGTGATCAACTGAGACTTAAAATGAAGAAACTATATCTATTCAACAGGACTTAAAGTGGGGGAGGCTACATCTGATCAACAGAGAACTGAAAATGGCTCTTAGAAAGATGAAAACAGGAATCACAGGTACATGTCAGGAAAGGTTGCTTGGTACAATGAACTCATCTGTCTGCAATTAAAAAAGTATTATGACAGAGGGGAGCTAATTGATGAAAGGGTTTATAACGACAAATGTTTAATTTGTCTTTCACCTTGCATAACTGTGTAACCACATCCACCACAGCTAGGTATGTTCTCATGACTAAAGGACATGCCTTTATTTTGACTTGTGTAATTATGCACTATAGTGCAAAATAAGATTAAGGGATAATTGACCCAATGGGAGGGGGGAGGAGGAAGGGAAACCCTTAGGGACTTTTTGTAACGATGGAGCATTTAAAAACTGCCAAGGTTACAATTTCTTTTAATAAAATAATCAAATGAACAGGATTGTGACTGTATAAATAAGAATGTCTTGAGCTATTCAGGGCCACTTGCTTGAAAGTCAACAGATGGTGAGTGTCTTCACTTTTGCTGATACTCCTTCCCTGTCTCAGGATTTGAAGCTTGCGTCTGGAGCTGGTCTCCAGTAGACGAGCACCCAAGCAGGGACTTGGGACGGAGGTGGACAGGATTCTGCGTAAGTGTGCTTATCCAGGAGGCCCCCAGATTTGAAGGAGAGGCATAGAATTGAGAACTTGAGAAGTCCTGTGCTCTGTCCTTCAGAATGGGTCAGCATGAATCAAGAAAGGTATGCACTATGCAGTTATCATAAAACACGTAGTCAAATCTAAAGGCATTAACATTTCTACTAGTTAAGTTTCAGAGTTTTTATAATTCTTTAAGAAAAAAATGTCTTTGGTTTCCCTTTTAGGGATCGTTTGATTTAGATGTTTAGGAAAGACAGGGAGCTGATCTTGGGGCTTGGCACTCAGAGCCTGGGAATGAAGATGTTCCTATTGATGCTTTTGCACTGTAAGGTCTGCTTCACACCTCTGTGACTCCTGCTAAGGAAGAAGCCTCTTTGGTTTCTGAATTTGATGCAGGGTTGTAGAAAGAAATCCTTAACAATTCTTTGAGGGTATCCCTGCCTCCTTCCATGTCTTTCTCTAAACCGCCTTCTCGAAGAAGAAACTGTGGACGATGAGGAGGGACAGGGTAAATCTCTGGATCCTGGAGATGCCTTTGATTTAGAGGAAGGGGCAGTTCGATAGCATAATGCAGATTGGCCTCCTTTAGGGAGAGCTAACGGACAGAGACACCAAATGTTAAATTTAAACCTCCGCTGAGAGCAATAGGCTTTTGGGAGCTTGATTGTGGTCCCTAATGCAAGAAGAATTGCAGGCAGCCTCTCCACTGGTAGAGGAACAAGTTATGGCAGGTCATACTGAGCCTTCAAATAGTCCCAATAGTATGCCTGTTTTTGTAATTAAGAAAAAGTATGGAAAATGGAGATTATTATAAGACCTAAGAAAAATTAATGATACTATGCAGGACATGGGAACATTTTATCCTGGATTTCCTTCTCCTGTAGCAATTTCCAAAGATGATGCTATTATTGCTATTGATCTTCAAGACTGCTTTTTTTTTACTATTCCTCTGCCACCCAAGGATAGACAGATAGTTGCCTCTACCCTATATTGACCTAATTTTTCTAGACTCCATGTCAGGTATCAATAGAAAAATTTCCTTTGAAGGATGAAAAATAGTCCTATTTTATGTCAGTAATTTGTGGATATGGCCCTGTTTCAAATTAGAAAAGACTTCAAGACTATATCCTTGCTACATTGTATGGATGGATGGGACACTGTGCCTTCTTACAAGAGGTGCTCCAACATCTCATAATAGCACTTAGTAAATTTGGACTTAAGGCGGCTCCAGAAAAATACAGATTCAACCCACATATTATTTATGAAGAAGGAGAGAGAGTGACGCTGTCACCTCTCAGCCTTTCCAGATCAGAACAGACAAGCTATAGACCTTAAATGGTTTTCAGACTGTTAGGAGGTATTAATTGGTCAAACCTTATTTGAAATTACCCACTTCCCAACTTAGGTCTCTGTTTGATGTACTTGGTGGTAATTCTGAGCCTAGGTCACAAAGGACTCTTACCTCTGAAGCTCAAGAGGCACTAAGGATAGTAGATATGGGACCTGAAGTGGCCACCTCCTGTAGACAGACAGGAATCTCAGTGGAGGGATAAGGACACCAACTCACCCACAAAATTTTTGACCCAAAATTTGTCCTATTTACAAGGAATACAGGGACAAAGATGGAGCAGAGACTGAGGGAATAGCCAACCAGTAACTGGCCCAACTTAAGACCCATTTCATGGGGGAAGCACCAGTCCCTGACATGATCAATGATACTCTGTTATGCTCGCAGACAAGAGCCTATCATACCCGTGAGAGGTTCTACCCAGCAGCTAACTCAGACAGATGCACACACTCACAGCCAAACATCGGATAGAGCTTGAGGAGTCTTCTGGAAGAGTTGGGGAAAAGACTGAGAGCCCTGGGGGAGGATAGGAACTCCACAGGAAGATAAAGAAAGTCAACTAACCTGGGCCATTGGGGGCTCTCAGAGACTGAACCACCAATCAAAGAACATACATGGCTTGGATCTAGGCTCACTGGACATATACAGCACACGCACAGCTCAGTCTTCATGTGGGCCCCCCAAAAACTGGAGCAGGGGCTGTCCTTAAAGTTGTTGTCTGGCTGTGGATCTAGTTCATCTAACTGGGTTGCCTTGTCTGGCCTCATTGGAAAGAGGATGCACTTAGCCTTGAAGAGATATGGTGTACCCAGGGGGCCTCTCCCTTCTTAGAGGAAATGGGGAGGGAAGATGGGGGCAGGGGCTTTGTGAGGGGGATTGGGAAGGGGGAGGGACAGTGATCATAATATAAAGTGAATAACTAAATAAATTAATGAAAAAAAGAGGTTGAGTGTTATGACTCTTGGAGATAAGTATCAGCACTATAGGATAATATAGGATAATAATGAGGACATTCCTCTATTTCTCAATTTCTTCAGAGCGTTCCAGCTTTGCTCCAATGTCCAGCACTGCTGCCAGTACCTCCCACTCACTGCCACATTCTATCACTCTGCTTCCATATCCAAAGACAAACACACAGATTTTAGCTAGGTAACTTAAATGCTTCATTCACAGGTTTTTCCTACAATTTTGTCTCATAGTGAGTAATATATTTTTGAACAATTTTCTGACAGTCTGTAGCTTACTCATTAGGGCCTTTAAAAATTATACTAATTTAGTTTACATGTATGAGTGTTTTGCCTGCATGCCTGTGCTCCACGGGCATACCTTGTTGTGACTCTGGGTGTCAGAGACAGCATGGAGTCACATAGGACTCCAGTCACAGACAATTGCCATTCTCCACGTGGGCGATAGGGATTGAAGTTGAAGTGTGGGGTGTAGATCATCTTCTACAGCCAGTACAATGGCAACATTCACACCACAAACTATTCTATAACATCGCTTTTGTCTTCCCATGATTAGGTATAAATAAAAGTCAGGCAGTCTCTTCAGAAAAAAAATTGTTATTTGTCCTGTTGAAAAACAATAGCAGTGTTATTAAAAGCAGAGGCTCCTGTAACCCTGTGTTCCTTGGCACATGTGGGAACATGTTAATTATTTCCCTAAGCAATATTAGTATTATTGCTTATTTTATTTTCATTATATAAACAGGCACGACTCACATGAGCTAGGTTGTTGCAATTCTATTGTCAGTTGGTAACAAAGAAAAACAGACAATAGTTTTAGTCCACGACAGTGCAAACATCTAGCTGTCATATTTTCCCATTACCCTCAGGAGTAACATCAAGTTACTAGAGACTCAATATGCCTGATGATGAAGAAAAATCTATCAGGGGGGCAAAGGCTCCTCCTTCAGTTTCTAGTCAGGTTGGAAACAAAGACATTTCACAGAGGGACCAGGAACCATGGAGTATTTCATCAGTGAGAGATCCCCAGAGCATGGATGGTGTCAGAAAGCGGTGGCCTTCAAATATAAGGAGATATATTTTTGAATGTCTGATTTCCTTCCTCGTTTATAATTTTTCTTATTTGGTTCTATTTCTCTATCTTTTTGGTTAATTTGGCTAAAGTCTTGCCAGTCCTGCTGATCATTTCAAAGAACAAGCTCCTCATTCCATTTCATCCCTGACCTTTATTGTTTCTTCTATTGTAATATAATAACTATTACGGGTGTTGCTAGTTTATGTCTTTCCAAGACCTTCAGATGAATCATTATTAAAATGTGGTACTCCCAGTTTCTTGATGTAGGCACTTAGCACTATAAAATTTTCTCAGGGTTTCTTTCTCATTGCAATATTCCCTCCTAAAGAAAAATGTTGATCATGGAAGACAGGGGTGGCTTTATGCATGCAGGGAAACAGCAGGGAGATTGTAATACATGGGTTTGCCTTTGTTTCATCTCTTTTGAGATTGTGAACATCCTGGGAAGAGACAGTGTTGTCAATGATGGATGGCTGAGACAAGGCCATTGTTTCTCCATTCAGAGGTCTAGGTCTAGCAGAGGTGAAAGAGATGACACCAGGGGCTGAGATGCCACCAGGGGGTGAGATGCCACCAGGGGTGAGAAACTGAGCTGTTTCTGGAAGAGAAGACAGGTGGCTGTACTGAAACATTTTATATGTGTTTCTGGGTCAGATCTGTGATAAGTCCCAGAGGGTGTCACACAGGTAGTAATGCATAGAAAATGAGTTGTCATGGGGAGATGGCTCTTGGGATGCTCAAAGAGGCTTTGACTTTAGTCTACAGGAAGCCAAGTAAGAAATGAATTGATGGGTTTCATTGCATTGTTGCTAAGCATTGGGGACAGATGGGGACTGCTACCCACAAGATAACTCCTTAGAGACTCAATGTACTATTGCCTCCAGAAAGTGAGTAACATAAAGCCAATGACAGTTGGCAAAGGATTGAAGAGAAATATTGAAAATCAAACTTTTATTCAGGCAGAAAGATGAGCAATTCCACCTAAAAATGTTTCTTTTTGTTGAAATATGCCTGTTTGGAGCTTTGTGACTAGTGGGTAAGCAGGCCTCAGCGTGCACAGAGCCCTAGATGGTCTCCACGGCCTGATCAAATAATTATATCTCTACATCTTCTTTTTATGGGGCTCCAGTGAATCACCATGAGAGATCAGACTAAAGGTACTCCTTAGGGATGTTCATTACACTCCACACCCATAAAGCTTGCGTGGATCTTGTCTCTGGGCTGGCTGTTCTCCAAACCCAGAGCCACCATGTTTACAACGAAGAAAATAATCTGGATGCCAATGCAGCACCTGGGTTTCAGGCTGTGAGAATGAACTTATTGTGTTGAAATTTTAGTGAGGTAGCACTTCTTGAATGCCTGCCCTTCCAATTCAAGTTTCCCAATCCTTTTCTTTGACTCGCCATAAAGTTGATATTATTATATTGCAAATAACTCACACATGATTTATAGAAAATTTCACATCAACTGGTAAGGTTTTGTGTTGTGTACACTTTCCATTTTGTAATCTATGAGAGTTCAACTGTAAAAATCTAAGCAGTAATAAGCACAGTGATGGTACGATAGAAAAAATATCACGAGATGGTTTGGGTTATATCATATGGAAATTTTACTGATAAAACTGAAGAGGTACAGAGAAAAATTCTGATAAAGTTGAAAATGTATGTAGAAATATTTTTGATAAAATTGAAGATTTCAGCAGAAAAGGTTTTTGATAAAAATAAAGACATGTATATTTTTCTTTTTTTCTTTTAATATTTTTATTTTCTATATTCTTTGTTTACATTCCAAATGATTTCCCCTTTCCCAGTTCCCCCTCCCCATATGTCCCATAAACCTTCTTCTCTCCACCCATTCTCCAATCACCTCCCTCCTTTTTCTCTGTCCTGATACTCCCCTCCAACGCTAGATCAATCCTTTTCCAGGATCAGGACCCTCTCCTTACTTCTTCATGGGAGTCATTTGTTATATGATTTGTGCCTTCAGTATTCAGAGCTTCTGGGCTAATTAATATCCACTTATCAGAGATTGCATTCCATGTGTATTCTTTTGTGATTGGGTTACCTCACTTAGGATGATATTTTCCAGATCAAACCATTTGCCTAAAAATTTTGTGAATTCATTGTTTCTAATTGCTGAGTAATATTCCATTGTGTAAATATACCACATTTTCTGTATCCACTCCTCTTTTCCAGCTTCTGGCTATTATAAATAAGGCTGCTATGAACATAATGGAGCATGTGTCTTTATTGCATGTTGGGGAATTCTCTGGGTATATGCCCAGGAGAGGTATAGCAGGGTCCTCTGGAAGTGTAATGTCCAGTTTTCTGAGGAACCGCCAGACTGATTTCCAAAGTGGTTGTACCATCTTACAGTTCCACCAGCAGTGGAGGAGTGTTCCTTTTTCTCCACATCCTCCCCAACACCTGCTGTCTCCTGAGTTTTTGACCTTAGCCATTCTGACTGGTGTAAGGTGAAATCTCAGGGTTGTTTTGATTTGCATTTCCCTATGACTAATGATGTTGAGCACTTCTTAAGGTGCCTCTCGGCCATCCGAATTTCTTCAGGTGAAAATTCTTTGTTTAGATCTGTACCCCATTTTTAAATAGGGTTATTTGGTTCCCTGGGGTCTAACTTCCTGAGTTCTTTGTATATATTGGATATTAGCCTTCTATCAGATGTAGGGTTGATTAATATCCTTTCCCAATTTGTTGGTTGCCGTTTTGTCCTTTTAACAGCGTCATTTGCCTTACAGAAACTTTGTAATTTTATGAGGTCCCATTTGTCAATTCTTGATCTTAGAGCATAAGCTATTGGTGTTCTGTTCAGGAACTTTTCCCCTGTTCCCATGTCCTCAAGGGTTTTCCCCAGTTTCTTTTCTATTAGTTTCAGTGTGTCTAGTTTTACATGGAGGTCCTTGATCCATTTGGGGTGGAGATTAGTACATGGAGATAAGAATGGATCAATTCACATTCTTCTGCATGCTGACCTCCAATTGAACCAGCACCATTTGTTGAATAGGCTCTGTTTTTTCCACTGGATGTTTTTGGCTCCTTTGTCAAAGATCAAGTGACCATAGGTGTGTGGATTCATTTCTGGGTCTTCAATTCTATTCCATTGGTCCACTTGTCTGTCACTGTGCCAATACCATGCAGGTTTTAACACTATTGCTCTGTAGTATTGCTTGAAGTCAGGGATAGTGATTCCCCCAGAATTTCTTTTGTTGTTGAGAATAGTTTTAGCTATCCTGGGTTTTTTGTTATTACAGATGAATTTGAGAATTGCTTTTTTCTAACTCTGTGAAGAACTGAGTTGGGATTTTGATGGGGATTGCATTGAATCTGTAGATTGCTTTTGGCAAGATGGCCATTTTAACTATATAAATCCTGCCAATCCTCGAGCATGGCAGATTTTTCCATTTTCTGAG
The DNA here is from genome assembly GCF_947179515.1 of Apodemus sylvaticus. Classification (NCBI taxonomy): domain Eukaryota; kingdom Metazoa; phylum Chordata; class Mammalia; order Rodentia; family Muridae; genus Apodemus; species Apodemus sylvaticus. The sequence continues at coordinate 202,604,736 of NC_067472.1, forward strand.
GTCTTCTTCGATTTCCTTCTAAATGAAGACATTTATGAAAAATTACTGGCAAAATGAAGACAAATGTACAAAAAAGACATGAAAAAATTGGAAATACCGCCAGTTGAGATGATGTTGTGCTTATAGTTTAGATCCTTTCAGGGTAGACAGGGAACTAATAGACATATGGAATTATGATGCTATTACTCCAGGGAAGCCCAGCTGAGGTCTTCATCCCCTATGTTAGCAGAAGCCAGAGGCAGCAAAGGAATCAGTAATACATACTCACAATGTCCAGTGGGAAGCAGTAGTGTTAGAGGTGAGGGAAAGGTCTCATACTCTCTATTGTCCCCACCAATGATCCAGCAACACAGTTCCATAAACCTAGTCAGCAAGAAAAATGGTGTGATGGACATCCAGATGTGGTCATGAAAGGTATCCAAATCCTGTCTTGGCTCTGGCTTCCAGGAAGGAATATTTAAAAATATCTCTTTAAATCAAAAGTATTCTGAAGTGGAAACTTCTGGTTTCTTTGTAAAGTCACTTATGTCAAACGATGTTTTGCTGGGCCACACTGATGAAAGGATGTTTTGCAAAAGCAGACACATGAAGGGATGTTTTCCTGTGAAGGGACCCATGAGAAGGAATATAAATATGACCCCACAGACAGTGGGAGCTCGAACATTGGTTTGCTTTGCTTCGTCTCACTATTTGCTAACAACATTCAAGCACTGGTTCGCCTTACATTGCATTGGTTTACCTTATATTGCATTGCTGAAGTTGTGGTGGTGCCACAGAGAGAAACTAGCCAAACGACTTCTCATGAGGCTCCTGTGGCCTCTTGCTACTTCAACTGTCTCTGTCGGTTGTCTAGCCTTGAAGTTTCTTATGGATTGAACTGGCCTTGATGATTCATGTGTGGTGACTGTCAAGAGGACTGGACTTTAGCTGCTGGTTTGTGTGTGGTGTCTGCTGATGGGACAGGACTGTAGCTGCTGATTCATATTTGTTTGTTGCTACTGGACTGAACTTCTGATAGCCTGACAATGAAGACTGGACAATGAAGAAAGAACTATTCTAAACAGGTCTATAGTCTAATAATTTTTCCTTTTCACTACCTCTGGTGGGTGGTGGGCTAGAGGTGAGGTTGAACACTTATTAAAGCAGGTTGGAAAAAATATGCCATCAGTTCTCTTTTAACTTTTATGTGCTTTTGAACCCTTTATCTGATCAAGAGATCAAGTGAGGGTATTTACTAAATAGAATCTAAATGAAAAATTGTGTAGTTTTACCTTTTCTCCAATCATAAAAGAACCTAGAGTCATAAGGTATGTTAAAAGGTAACAGGTGTGTGTGTGTGTGTGTGTGTGTGTGTGGTGTGTGATTTAATTAAAATGTGGGTGAAAATTTTCATATAAGAGCTCTATGAGCATCATTTCCACATGTATTTCTTCTCTAACTTCTATCTTCATCCCTCCCAATGCACCTCAAATTCATAACTTCTTTCTATATGTATATACACACATATTTATGCACACCCACTGGTTCCTATTAGTGTTGTATGTATAGGGTTGACTGTTTAGGACTGGATAATCTCTCAGGGCTTTGTAATTGGATAACACTGATTATACATCCTGCAGAGGCCATTAATTGTTTGTAGCTCCAGCTTAATCTGGTGCAGGGCCTTCTGAGATTTCTCCTATTTACATTGACATGTCAACTTGTGGTGTAATTGTGCACATTTTATTTAGTTGATCATGTTTTTTAAAGGTTTCCCCATCAAATAGAGAAAGCACAGTCTCATAGCGTAAATCCTTGTCCTCTGACATTTACAATCTTTCTAGTCTGTAGAGAGAATGTTGGTTTCTTTAAAAAACAAAACAATATTATAAGACTGTGTTTTCCTTTTAATCCAAGGTGTGGGGTATGGGGCTGCTTCTAACTGTTCACTGCAGCTGACTATGACTTGCCTCATGCTCTAGTGGGGATATGCCTTTCACAGCAACAGATAGTTTCTGAGATTATGTGATATTTGGAATTCTGGGGACTTTTCAGAGGGTGTATAAATGCTAGGACACTGAGTGGTGGGTTGTGTTGTTTGGTTGCTGTTGCTTGTAGATTGTTAAGTAATCATGTACAAAAAACAACAAGAAGAAATTAGATATCCCGACAGATATCTTGCCTCGAGGAATTCAAAGCCTCTAATAAGCAGAAGTAGTCTAGTGATAACACTGCCCCCTTTCCTTCTATCTCTTTTCTACCCTAGCTAATGTTAGGGGTTGAATGGGTGGAAGAAAAATAGTGGAGTAGGGTGAAAGAAAAAAGTACCCAGAAAGTAGCCATAGTCCAAGGACACCCAACATGGGGTTAGGCAGAATGGGGAATTTCACTTTAATTTCCATAGACAGAGCAAACAGCAGGGATGAAGAAATGTTATTTCAAGATGCCACCCAAAATTTTATTGTGGCTGCTACTGCTTAAATATTGCCTGTTTTGCTCCCAAAGAGGAGTTTCTCTTATTTCTTTTTCTGAATCCTATTTTCTGCTTCAAAAAAGTTTGGAAGAACAGCTGGGCAGTTGAAAAAATTGTTGGTGGAAACAGAGGGGCCTGCAGCACAAAACACAGCTGGAATGGAAAATCAAAGTCTTAGCTTTCTCTTTCCTGAGAGGTTTGCAGAGCTGGCGTGCAGCTGGAAAGATTGCAGGTGGAAGTGAGGACTTCAGAAAGGGGAGAACCAAAGGGTTCAGTCCAGCTCACCAAGCAAGAGAATGCCAATTTCTCACAAGGGGAAAGAGGGAAAGCAACTGTTCTCTAAGGCTGTTGGGTCAGAGCAAGACTGATGCGGTTGGAGGACAACAGTCCATTTTGAAAGAAAGGCTTAATCTTGAACCAATGGCACTGGCAGAGTTTGAGGAGTGGTGGCCCTGGGTTACAAAATCACAATTAGCTTTCCTAGTAGTTATAGAGCATATGTCTGTTAATAGAGGGGGAACAAAATTATGATGAGCTAGGATGGCATGCTATAGAAACGATAGACCTAAGGCAGTTTAAAGAGGTCATGGTTTCACGTGAGATGTATTTGCCTTATGTGGAAAAGCCTCTAAATAACTTGGGTATGCAAAATAGAATTATTTTCAAAGTCTGGAAGAGATTGTGACAGCTGTACTAAGGGCCAGTCCATAATTGTAATGGCTAACATGGTGGGGGGGGAAGAAGTTGCAAATATGTAACAGTGGAATAGAGATAGGGGGATGGGTGACCAGATACTGAGTGAAGGGTGGTACTCTGATACACAAGAGCACATTTAAGTTGATGATGTCATTATCAAACAATATTGTTTTACAGCTTTAAGAGATTGGGACAGCCAGGTGGTGGTGGCACGCTCCTTTAATCCCAGTACTTGGGAGGCAGAGGCAGGCGGATTTCTGTGTTCGAGGCCAGACTGGTCTACAGAGTGAGTTCCAGAACAGCCAGGGCTACACAGAGAAACCCTGTCTTGAGAAAACCAAAAATAAAATAAAATAAAATAAAATAAAATAAAATAAAATAAAATAAAAAGAGACTGGGATAAAGTCGAGGAGCAGAGGAAAATGTCTACCTCTTTTAAAACAATGATACACAGCTATAGAGACGCCATTACTAATTTTTTCTACAAATTTTAGTCTCATCTGTGAATATCGCCATACCAGACACTGACACGGACAGGTATTGACAGAGATCTATCATTGTGAATATTGAATGTAAAACAATTGTTAGGGCATTAAAGGAAAAGGCAGCACCCACAGATAAATGGATAAGTGATATGGATAGTGGTTCTAATATGTATACTCCTAATATGATAGATCAAGCTATAGCTAGAGATCTCCAATATCAAAATTCCTGGTACTTCAGTTGCAGCAAATACATCCATTTGCAAATAAAACTGTGACCAATTCACTAAATGGCTCAGATCTCTAAAGGCCCAGTAGGTTAACTGTAGCAAAGGTGAACACAGCATTCCAGGGGCAATGTTTTTTCTATATATAAACCAGAAAGAAAAAAGGTTTCCAGGGCTGTGAGGTGATGTGATAGGATAGTAATTGGATGGATGAGTGCACGTCCAAGAGAGAATCCCAGGCAATTTTCCATAGTCAGAAAATGAGATGGGGGCCTGGCTTGAGGCTCTGAAGAAATAGGTGTGAGCTGTTTATCTCTTGTTAGCTAGTAAGTAACATTTAGGCTGAAAAGCCTCAACTAAATATTACAGTTCTAACGCATGCTCCTGCAGGTAGTGCTGCTCCAGACTTGGCCGTAGATAAACATCTTTTTTATTTGATATATTCTTTATTTGCATTTCAAATGATTTCATAGATAAATATCTTATCCCATCCCTCCAAACTTAACGTTATAAAATATCTACTGGAGTTTAATACCCTTTGTTCACAGGTACAGTGGGGCTAACCTTGGGAAGGAGTGGATTGACTTCTCAAGGATTCAGTGTGCATCCAGGTATTACGGATGAATATTTCAAAGGGGGAAATTAAAATTAGGGCCCGTGATAGTATTGCTCAGACACTACTGTTTACCTACACCAAATGTAAAGCTGCTCCCATAGAAATAACAGGCGTATTTGCCAGTACTGGAGAACTGTGTGTTCTGTCAAACATTTGTTACTGATCAGGTCAAATTAAAATTACCAGTAAATGGTATTGAAATAGCTTGATGGATACAGGAGCTGCTGAAACTATCATTTTATAAAACTCTTGGAATTCAGAATAGCCACTTCAAAAGGTTTATGTACAGTTTATGGAATTATCTCAGATAAAACAAAGTGTGCAGTGGGTTAAATGTGTGGTCAAGGAAGGTCAAATAGAAAAATTAGTAGCTGGCATATTCATAAATTTGTGGGGAAGGGATCTCTTACGACAGTGGGGTACTCAGATTAATACTCCTGCAAGCCCAGAGACAGTCCATCTTGAAATAAGGGGTGAAATGGTCATGCTCCTTGGGAAGATCTTGCTATATGTCATCAAAAACAACCTCAGGCTGTGCCAATTGTCCAAACAGAGTACACTGTACGGATTGAGCTTCCAAATTTACAACGAAGAGGGTACTGCTAGAATATCAATAGCCCTACCCTTAAAAAGGTTGACTGACCACTGTATTGGTAGGTCAGTGGCTCCTAACTAAGAAAAATTACAGGCATTGAACATCTGGTACAACAGCAGCTGAAGGCTCAACAGATAGAAGAGTCTACCAGCCCATGGGACACCCTTGTATTTGTTATAAAAAAGGAATCGGGACAATGGAGAACTTTAACAGATTTAAGAGCAGCGAATAGCATAATTCAACCAATAGTTCCATTACAGCCTGAATTCCTTTGACATTTTTTACCTAAGGCATAGCCTATGATAAAAATTGATTTAAAAGATAGCTGGTTTTTTTTTTTTTTTACAGTTTCCTTGCATGAACAGAATAGGGAGACTTTTCTTTCACAGTACCTACTTATAATAATGGTTGACCAGTTAAAGGACATCAGTGGAAAGTTTTCCCACAGGGATTGTTAAATAGTCCAATTTTATGTTCGTGCAAGAAGCACTAGAAATTACTCTTAGGCAATTTTCTCAATCCATTATTAATTATTACATGGATAATATTTTGTTGGCTCATTCTAATGCAGAGAAAATGTTTAAGGAAATACAAAAGTCTTCTGCCATGCTTGGGGTTACTGATTGCTCCTGAAGTACTACAGAGAGGAGACTCTATTAACAATTTGGGTTAACAAAGTCAACAACACATTCAACCATAAAGGTACAGGTCAGAAGATAGTGAAGCAGTATAGGGCAAAACCAGATCAGGGAAGTGGGAAGGGTTGGGTGGGAAAACAGGGGGAGGGAAGGGGGCTGATGGGACTTTCGGGAAGTGGGGGTCTAGAAAAGGGGAAATCATTTGAAATGTAAATAAAAAATATATCGAATAAAAAATAAAAAAATAAAAAAAATCAAAGCAAAAAAAAAAAAAAGAAGATATCAGTTGCAATCTCTTAATGATTTTCAAAGATTAATGGGAGATACTGATTATGGCCTACAAAGGGATGAACTACTCAAGAGTTAAGCAATTTGTTTCAAATGGTTCAAGGAGATTTGGACTCCAAGATGGTTAACAGCTGAAGCAGAACAGAGACTGCGAGAAGGATATATGGATCCATAGATTCCCCAACTTGATTGTATCTTGGTTAGTTTGCCTTCAACTCGTTTTCTTACTGGGCTCATTATGCAAAGGGTGGATAGTGTGATGGAATGGGCTTTTTCTTAGCATACAAAGAAACTAAAAAATTAAAAACTTACATGAAAAAATTTCTTTTTTTAAAAAAGATTTATGTATGTATGTATGTATGTATGCATGTATGTATGTAAGTATATGACTACACTGTAGCTGTGCAGATGGTTGTGAGCCAACATGTGGTTTTGGGAATTGAACTCAGGACCTCTGCTGGCTCCAGCCCCACTTGCTCCAGCCCAAAGATTTATTTATTTATTTTATGTGAGTACATTGTAGCTGTCTTTAGACACACCAGAAGAGGGCATCAGATCTCATTACAGATGGTTGTGATCCACCATGTGGTTTCTGGGATTTGAACTCAGGACCTTTGGAAGAACAGTTAGTGCTCTTACCCACTGAACCATTTTACCAGGCCAAAAAGATTTCTGATTTAATCATAAGGGGTAGAATAAAACTATGCCAGATTTTGGGAACAGACTCATCAGATATCATAGTACCTTATAGTAATGCTGAGATTATGTCATTATAAGGAATCAGTGAAGACTGGCAAAGAGCTTGTAGCAAATATTTTGGAAAAATTAACAAAAATATCCTAAGAGCAAGCCCATATTCTTCAGTTAACAATGAGAATCATATACAATTCTTATGGTGGTATTAGATTTTCCTGAAACTTAAATATTGTTAGAACCTAGGTAAAATATTATGGCATTAAATGAAATGTTAAGGCATTGTTAAAATGTTAAGGCCTAAATAACTGTTACCTGGTTAACCTGCCATTACACGGAAATTTTCTCATACATTTCTGCTGTTACTAGGAAACCTTCTAATGACAAGATTGATTAGATATTATGTTATGTTCTGTGCCCTTGGGAAACATTCATGACAGAAGTCAGTAGAATTGTTTAGTATAGTTACCCACAATAACCTTGAACATGAACCAACCACCAAACAGCACTTCCTGCACTTGTGTATAAGTTTTTATGCTTTAAGCTGTCCCTGGGATATACCTCAACACAAGAGATACACCTGTACAAATCTAAGAAACTATTTGTAATAAGTCTATTTGTTATAAGACTTCCAATTTTAGTAGTGGTGGAGTAAAGTTTAAGTTCCCAAGACCTCCCTGGGAACTGACATCCTACTTAGCGGAAAGAAACATGCATGTGCGTAACTGACATCCTGGTTGACAAGTTAAGACATGAATGTTGGACAAATCCCATCCTGGAAGACAGCTTAACACGTGAATGTTAGTCAAGACAAGTCTGTTGACATAGTTGAATACCCAACCAATGGCACCAGGGTAAATTCATGTTCCAGGCAAAGACATGTTCCTAAGGAAATCCCTGTATCATTAAATCCTGGTTGGTGAAATAATTTGGCACAGATGCTTGTGGGTCTTGGGCTTAAAAACCCTTTAGAACCTTAACTTAATGTCATGGTTCAGTTTCTGAATGTGGACCATGGCCCTGGTCAATAAACTATGCCTATCTGACTGAGATTAGTTTTGTGTGGTTTGATCCCTGGACTACAACAATGTAATTACTGACTCTTAATATGCAGAAAGAGTTGTTTAGTTTATAGAAACTGCCAAATTTATTCCATAATGGAGAATTAACTTGTTTGTTTATACTACTACAGAGGGCAGTCAGAAATAGAATGTACCTATTATATATCACCCACATTCAATTTCATACAGGCTTGCCAGGTCCATTATGACAAGGAAATGGGGAAATGGATCAATTATTAATAGGAAATTTGGTAGAAGTCTCAAAATTTCATGAAAAAAACATGCTAAGAGTAAAGGTTTAAAGAAAAAAATTCTATCACTTGGCAATGAGCCAATAATGTTATAAAAATGCCCTATAAGTACTCTGTATAACCAACTCCCATCTGGATTGGTAGCATACAAAAACTTAATCTGTCAGATGGATGTATTTCATTTTGCAGAACTTGGAAAACTAAAGTTTGTACATCATATCATTGATAAATATTCAGGCTTTCAAAGAGCAATTGCTTTGAGTTTTGAAAAGGCTGATTCTATGCTTACCAGGTATTGGAAATAATGACTGTTATGTGGTTACCTCTGCAAATTAAGACTGAAAATGTTATCATAGATGTCTCTAGTAAAATGAAACAATTCTAACTATGCATATTATAAAATAAAGCACATTGCAGGTGTACCACTCACTTCTACTGCACAAGCAGTTGTAGAAAGATCTCATTGCATCTTAAAAGCAGTGCCTGTAAAACAAAATGGACGAATAAAGATCCCCGAGAGTAGAATGAATCATGTTCTGTTAACTTGAAATTTTCTGTATGTTAATGAGGAAAAGAAAGCACAGCAGCCAATAGACACCGAGTTATAGGAAAAACTGTGGAATAAAATGAACTTATATACTGTAAGTATGTGTTGACGTCCGAATGGAAACCTGAAAAAGTTTTGTGTTGGGGATGCAGGTTTGTTTCTATTTCCATAGGAAGTGAAAAGCTATGTGTGCCATCAAAACAGATAAAGATTAGAAATGAGCAGGAGAGGTCTCCCGAAAACCTTGGTCATTGAATCAAAAAGGGCTTATTTCATGGAAAACGTCTCTGTGTTCATAATTTCTCATTAAACACAACACAATGGCTTAAAACAGAAATGGGGAAATGTCATGAAGATTTTTGTTTCTTCACACAAAAAAGAAACACAGAAAAATGATGAAAATATGTTCTTGTTTTTTAGGTGTGGCTATCCGGCTGCCTCAGATTGTTCATAGCAGTGCACTGTGGCTTTCTAGTGCTCTATCAGGGAAATGATTTTGCCAACTGCAAAGAATTTTTGCAGTTGTGTGATGTTTGGAATTCTGGGGACATTTCAGAGGGTGTATAGATGTTAGGGACCCAAAAGCAGGGAGGGTTGTTGGTTGTTTGCTGTTAGTTGCTGTTAAATAGTCTTTCTCAAAGAAAGAAGAAGAAATTATATATCCCAATGGTGCAGACCAAACTTGCCCCAAGGAATTTGAGTATTTAAGCCCTTTTCCCTGATAAACTCAGAATCCAGTGGCTTCCCCTGGGCCCATCTTGATGACCTTTAATTTCAGTCACCAACTGGAGTCAGAGTTCCCAGTTCCCACGCTCTGATAAAATGAATGTGTAGGAAGCCTGCCAGTGGTGTGGCAAATATTCCATAGGTTTTCTTTTGCTTATCAGTATAAAAACAATACTCATCTTGCAGGTTCATGAATCAATTGTGAGAATGATGCTCTGTGGGAAATACAAATTCACATGAAAGTTGATGATTACAAAGCCCTATCCTTAGCTGAGTAGCTTTTTGGTAGTTGGTGGTTGCTCCAAGATAGTTTCCTTCAGGGGTATATTCACTAGTGAGTGGCCCATGAGACAGCAAATAACCTCACATCCTAGCTCTTTTAAGTTACCTGATGAAATTCAGTGGGTTGTAAAATAAACTGAAAGTTGGGGGCAGACTGTTTGAAGAAAAATGCAGTCCATAGGGAGTGGGAGAGGAACAAGCAGGTACTGGGGGACATAAATACAATAAAATAAATTATATACAGGATTAAAAGAAGCAATAAGTATTGCAACATGTTTAGAAAGAGAAAGTTGCAGATGGCAGAGACATGAGTGAGTACCAAAGAAAAGTCATGCTGGAAAAGGTTGAGACCGCCATCTTAGTGTGTCAAGTTGTGTCTGTGAAGCAAATCAAAGCCACACTTATGGTCACTTGATCTTCGACAAAGGAGCCAAAAACATCCAGTGGAAAAAAGATAGCCTTTTCAACAAATGGTGCTGGATCAATTGGAGGTCAGGATGCAGATGAATGCGAATTGATCCATTCTTATCTCCATGTACTAAACTTCACTCCAAGTGGATCAAGGACCTCCATGTAAAACCAGACACACTGAAACTAATAGAAAGGAAACTGGGGAAAACCCTTGAGGACATGGGCACAGGGGAAAGTTCCTGAACAGAACACCAATAGCTTATGCTCTAAGATCAAGAATTGACAAATGGGACTTTTTGTAAAATTACAAAGTTTCTGTAAGGCAAAGGACACTGTTAAAAGGACAAAATGGCAACCATCAAATTGGGAAAGGATATTCATCAACCCCACATCTGATAGAGGGCTAATATCCGATATATACAAAGAACTCAAGAAGTTAGACCCCAGGGAACCAAATAACCCTATTAAAAACGGGGTACAGATCTAAACAAAGAATTTTCACCTGAAGGAATTCGGATGGCCAAGAGGCACCTTAAGAAGTGCTCAACATCATTAGTCATTAGGGAAACGCAGATCAAAACAACCCCGAGATTTCACCTCACACCAGTCAGAATGGCTAAGGTCAAAAACTCAGGAGACAGCAGGTGTTGGCGAGGATGTGGAGAAAAAGGAACACTTTAAAAACATTAAAAAAAATTAAAAACATTAAAAAAAGAAAGGTTGAATGTCAGAATATTGTTACTGAAATCTCAGTGGAACACATTTGTCTTAAATCTGAGATCAAGGATTATGCCTATAATAGTATTTGTGCTAACTTTGAAAATAACAAGGGGCCTGAGATCAGGAATTCCTGTGTCACACTGTCTTAATTTGGGCTTCTATAGTTCCTAGGTAAGGAAATCTAGGAGATGCAGTTGTTAAGAAGATGAGAGATGTACGAAGATAAGCCAAAAGGTACAGATGACCTGAAGCTGGTGCATAGGGAAGTTCATAGAGATACCTCTACTGTCAGTAGCCAAGAGTATGTGTCACCAAATAAAAATTTCCTTGGGTTAGAAGGGCTCTAATCTCAAGAGTATACCAAATTCTTTCTTTTAAACCACTTATCTATACTTCACATGAGTAGAGTCTGAGAACCCTGAGTTTCATTTTTTTTTTATCATTTTTCTTTTTTCTTTTCCTTTCCTTTTTTAATTCGATATTTTTATTTACATTTCAAATGATTTCCTCTTTTCTGGTTCCCCACTCCCCAAAAATCCCATAAGCCCTCTTCCCTCCCCCTCTTCCCCCATCCACCCCTTCCCACTTCCCTGTTCTGGTTTTGCCCTATACTGCTGCACTGAGCCTTTCCAGAACCAGGGGCCACTCCTCCGTTCTTCTTGGACATCATTTGACATGTGGATTATGTTCTTGAGTATTCCAATTCTCTAGGCTAATATCCACTTATTAGTGAGTGCATACCATGATTCAACTTTTGAGACTGGATTACCTCACTTAGTATGATATTCTCCAGCTCCATCAATTTGTCTAAGAATTTCATGAATTCATTGTTTCTAATGGCTGAATAGTAGTCCATTGTGTATATATACCACATTTTTTGCATCCATTCTTCTGTTGAGGGATGCCTGGGTTCTTTCCAGCTTCTGGCTATTATAAATAGGGCTGCTATGAACATAGTGGAACATATATCCTCATTGCATGCTAGGGAATCCTCTGGGTATATGCCCAGGAGTGGTATAGCAGGATCTTCCGAGAGTGATGAGCCCAGTTTTCTGAGGAACCTCCAGACTGATTTCCAGAGTGGTTGTAGCAGCTTGCAACCCCACCAGCAGTGGAGGAGTGTTCCTCTTCTCCACATCCTCGCCAACACCTGCTGTCTCCTGAGTTTTTAATGACAGCCATTCTGTCTGGTGTGAGGTGAAATCAACCCTGAGTTTCTATGGGAGAATCTGTCCAGTAAGGTAACTAATGTCCAGGACGTGTTTAAAATACAAAGAACAGTCCTGTTCTGACATTGATTTCAGTGCTACGGTTGCTCCTCACATTCCTCATGTAGCTGGGAATCAACTCAGAGAGTGATCTTGGGAATCCTGGGATGGTGGGAGAGCCTGCCTAGCACACAGAAGGAAAAGCTAAATGTACAAGGGGGGAAATCCAAGTGTGATGATAACTTTTGTGGAAGAAGACATTTGTTACAGACTCAGCCACAGTGCAAACCAAAGGGACAAGGGGCCCACAAGTTCAGCCAGCTCCCTCCTCTGGGTATTCAATTTTCTTTTCTTTGTTCCATAACTTTTTTGTTATAATTTAAAATTTTCCTCCTCTATTGAACATTATGAGATATAGATTCAAATGGGAGTATTCATACACTATTATCTGGATACAGTTTCCCCTCCTTAGACCAGTTTTGTCTCTCATTTAAAAAGAACAGGGTTTTAGAAGGCAGCAACAAAACATAACAAAACAAAGCACAGTAAGATAAAAGGAAAACCACCATGTTGAAGTTGGACAAGATAAGCCAACAGAAGATAAAAGAGTCCCAAGAGAAGGCACAAAATCAAAGACCCACTCATTTACACATTCAGGAGTCCTAGAGGATACAGGGTAACCAGCACAGAACTGAGAGCTGTGGTATATAGGTAGAGGACCAGGTAAAGATCCCCTGTAAGCTCTGCACACACTGCCTCAGTCTTCTGTTGGTTCATAGAAGCTCGCTCAGTCACTTCAGATGACCTCGTTCTGTGCCCCCAGCATCTTCCCCCTTCTTCCGCCTCCTCTTGCACAGGGTTTCCTGAGCTCTGAGGGGAAGAGGGATTCGATAGAGACATCTGGCTTAGAGCTGTGTGTTCCAAGGTCTCTCTTTCTGAACAATGCCTTGCTGGGGTTCTCTGTATTTGTTCCCACCTGCGGAAGGACAACGGCTCTATGATGATGGCTGAATAAGGCACTGGTGTATGTCATTTTTGAATTTTCAAGGACCTAGACATAAGTAGCTTGAGCATCACATTCTTTCTGTTCCTGTGTGTGATGACCTTTCCCTGCATACTGAGGAGGCGTGTAACTGCATTGAATTTTTTTTTGTCTTCTCCTTTTGTACGTTTGTCTAAGTAAGTTTATTGTTTGTTGGCTTTTTTTGTTTGAGACACAATCTTTTGTTTGAGTCCAAGATGAACTTAATCTCACTAGGCAATTATATTGCTTTTCAACTATTTTCTCTACTGGAAAAAAACTGGGCACCTCACTTCCAGAAGATCCTGCTATACCACTCCTGGGCATATACCCAGAGGATTCCCCAGCATGTAATAAGGATACATGTTCTACTATGTTCATAGCAGCCCTATTTATAATTGTCAGAAGCTGGAAAGAACCCAGGTATCCCTCAACAGAAGAGTAGATGCAAAAAATGTGGTATATCTACACAATGGAGTATTATTCAGCCATTAGAAACAATGAATTCATGAAATTCTTAGGCAAATGGATGGAGCTGGAGAACATCATACTAAGTGAGGTAACCCAGACTCAAAAGATGAATCATGGTATGCACTCACTAATAAGTGGGTGTTAACCTAGAAAACTGGAATACCACACATCAAATGAGGTACAAGAAGAATGGAGGAGTGGCCCCTAGTTCTGGAATGACTCACTGAAGCAGTATAAGGCAAAATCAGAGCAGGGAAATGAGAAGGGGTGGGTGGGAGGACAGGGGGAGGGAAGGGGGCTGATGGGACTTTTGGGGAGTGGGGGTCTAGAAAAGGGGAAATCATTTGAAATGTAAATAAAAATATATCGAATAAAAAAAAGAAGAAAGAAAAAAAGAAAAAAGAAAAAAGAAAAAAGAAAAAAAGAGAAAAACTCAGGTTAAATAATAATGGTGCAGGCAGGAAAGAAAGAGATGAAAGATAATTTTCAGGGGCTAGCAGTGTGGCTCAGTTGGTAGTGCTTGCCAACATGCAGGGATCTCTGGGTTCCATTTCTAGTGTAGCAAAATCTGGTTATGGTGGTTGTAACTCCAGCACCCAGAAGTCTGAAACAAGAGAAACACTATACGCTTTAAGTCAGTATTTTGGAAACATAGAAAGTTTGAGAATAGCTGGGGCGGTGGTGGTGTATACCTGTAATCCCAGCACTTGGGAGGCAGAGGAAGGCAGATTTCTGAGTTCGAGGACAGCCTGGTCTACAGGGTGATGTGGAACAGTCAGAGGGTGTACCAGGATGGGGATAAAATCTGGATTGTAAAAAAAAAGATAAAATAAAATAAAAAAGAAAGAAACCTGATTTCAAAAAAATGATGTGCCATTGGTCTGAGTGCGGGTTATCTCACACGGTATAATATTTTCTTGGTCCATTCATTTCCCAGGAAGTTTTATAATTTAATTTTTCTTCATGGCTGAGTAGTAGTCCTTTGTTTATGTGTACCACATTTTCATTACCCGTTTATTTAATTTGTGAATATCTCTGCTGTTTCCTTTGTTGTGAGAGGAGCACAATGAACACGGATGCGCCATACACCAGAGGAACAGGACACAGTGTCCTTTGTATGTGTGCTGCATGGCTCTGTAGCTAGAGCAGATCATAAATCTATTTCTAGTCCTTTGAGGATCCTCTGCCCTGGTTTCTGTAGTGTTGCATTGATAAGCTCTTTCACCAACAGTGAATAGGTGTTTTTAAAAAGAAATATTTTCTTAAATTTAGCTATTTTGACTACAGTAAGTTTAATTTTCACTTCTTTGATGACCAATGATGTTAATCCCTTTTCCAAAAAGGCATTTCTTAGCCGTTTGCATTTTGTCCTTGATCAGTTCCAAGCCTGATTTTTAGTTGGGTGCTTTTTTTAATGGGGATTTTCTTCTTATGATTTAAATAGTAATTCTATGTCAGAAATGTGGCTGGCATTATTTTACCCACTCTGTAGGCTGCCACATCAGTCAATTAACATTTCACTTGCATTACGGAAGGGTTTTAATTTCACGAGGCCCCACTTATCCATTGCTGCTTCTATTTCTTGCTTGACTGGTGTTCTATTAGAAAGTCCTGACCCAAGTCTACATTCTGAAATGTACCATCTGCACTTTTCCCCTAGAAGGTTCAGCGTTTAAGACCTAACACCGAGGTCTTTTATCTATAGGGAACTGATTCTTATGTAGGATGGGAGATAGCAATCACATTTCATTCTTCTATATGTAGACATGCCTTTACCCTAGAACTATTTCTTGAAGATGCTGTGTTTCCACTATTCTGATTTTTTGGCAATTTTGCAACAAACAAACAAACAAACAGATGGCTGTAAAAGTACATGCTATCTATGGATCTTCAACTCTATTCCTTTTGTAAATGTATCTAGTTTTGTGTCAATCTTATCCTGTCTTCATTTTTATGGCTCTGTAGTATAACTTTTACCCATAATTAATTAATGAATGAATTGTTTTCACTTTCTTAATTAAAGATTATTATTTTTTTTTACAGTCAAGATATTGCCCCCCTCCCAGTCCCCTGTTCCACAGTTTCTCACCTCATTCCCCTTACCCTTTGCTTCTGAGAGGATGTTCTCTTCCCCCTGGGTATCTCTCTTCCCTAGGGCCTCAGGACTTTACAGGATTAGGCACATCCTAATGAGGCCAGACAAGGCAGTCCTCTGCTACATATGTGCCAGGGCCTGAACCAGCCTGTGTGTGCTCCCTAGTAGGTGGCTCAATCTCTGGCATCTCCCAGGGCTATGGGTTAGTTGAGACTGCTGGTCTTCCTATGAGGTTTCCCTCCCCTTCAGCTCCTTAAATCCTCCTTCTAATTTCTTCATAGAGCTCCTCAACTTCAATCCAATGGCTGTGTGTAAGTATCTGCATCTGTCTCTGTCAGCTACTGGTAGGGTCTCTCAGCAGACAACCATGCTAGGCTTTTGTCTGTAAATACATCATAGCATCAGTAATAGTGTCAGGCCTTGGTGTTCCCCTGGTCCCTATAAGTTGGATCCCAAGTTGGGCTGGTTACTGGACAGTATTTCCTTCAGTCTCTTCTTCATTTTTGTTCCTGCAGTTCTTTTAGACAGGGACATCCCCATCATAGCACCTTTCCATCCTGTCCTTGGAGTCCCATGCTTACAATTCCATCACCCATTGCCCCTTCTCGTATTTTCAGAGAAATGGGAGCTTGTCCCTGGTTAACACCCCACTCGAGGACATCTAGTTCCAGCAGGACTAGGCACATCATCCTACCGAGGCTCAAGCAGGCAGTGTATGTGGGGATGGGATCTAATGGCAGGGAACAAAGAATAAGACAGTCCCTGCTCCACTTGTTAGGGAGCCCACATGAAGACCAAGATGCACCTATGCACATTCTTATTTACCTAGTAACAAGTCCCTTAGGGGCAGAGAACAAGATGAAAGGGAGCCCAGTTGCTAAGGCCTTGGGAGTTTTGCCTACAGATGACAGGGTAATTATCAAAGACAATTGAGTCCCGGAATACACTGTTAAGATTGAACTTATCTCCCCATTGTAAAATATGATTTTCCTGGTTTTATAATTATAAATTTGCTGACAAGCTTTGGTGTGCCCCTTGAGGACTTCATGCTGTGCAGCTTGCAGACTAAATAGATTCTTCTTTTTCTGTTGTGTCAAGAAGAGTAAAAGATCTCTGATCTGAAGTCCTCTAGTTAACTGTATGTTTACTTTACCATGAAAACAATACCAGAATAGGTAGATGGTAAACTATGCTAGACAAATAAGAATCGTGTTGTTAGAATAATATGACGTCTATCTCTTTTCTTGTAATCAGAAATTCTACCTGCCAGTACAAGAGAAACTGGCTGTTAAAAAATATTTGGCTTGCTCAAATTCTGTTAATTTGAAATAGAAAAAGCATTGCTTTAGGAGATAGATGTATTTTGGGAAGAAACTTTACAGGAAGCTGAGTGATCAGGTATGGAATATAGAATAACTTGTTTTTAAAAATATGAAACTTGTAATCATTATGTGCAACTAAAACTTCTTATGGATAAGAAGTTATTGTAATGTGATTTTTTTGTGCATGAGGGATTTTATTTAGAAGGTATGTTGTTTTGTTTGTTGATGTCTAGTTTTTTGAGTTCTTTATGTATTTTGGATAGCAGCCCTCTGTCAGAAGTGGGGTTAGTGAAGATCTTTTCTCATTCTGTAGGCTGCTGTTTTGTCCTTTTGATACTATCCCCTTTTCCTCACAGAAGCTTTTAACTTTTATTAGGTACCAATTATTAATTATTGATTAGTTGATGCTTTAGCTATTGGTGTTCTGTTCAGTCTTCAAGAAGGTGTCTCCTGTGCTGATACATTCAAGGATATTTCCCACTTTCTCTTCTTTCAGGTTTACTGTATCTGATTTTATGTGAGGTCTTTGATCCGCTTGAGTTTTGTGTGGGGGTAATAGATATAGATCTATTTGTATCCATGCAGACATGCAGACAGACATTCAGTTAGACAAGCACTGTTTCTTGAAAATGCCCTTTTCCCCTTGGTATGATTTTGGCTTCTTTGTCAAAAGCAAGTATCCATAGGTGTGTGGATTTATTTCTGGGTCTTTAATTTGATTCCATTGATCAGTCTGTCTGTTTTTATGCCAATTCCATGTGTTTTTTCATTACTATTTTCTTGAATTATTTTATTCAAGAAATTTATTGACTTTTATTGAATAGGATTGTTTTATTTATCTACTGTTTTGTTTTTCAATATGCAGCTAAAATTATTCTTTCAGGGTATATAAAGAATTGTGTTGTGATTTTGACAGGAATTACATTGAATCTGTAGATTGCTTTTGGTAGGATGGATATTTTTACTATGCTAATCCTTCCAATCCATGAGCATGGAAGATCTATCTTCTTATATCTTCAATTTCTTTTTTTCAATGACTTGAAGTTCTTTAAAATTTTGTCTTTTTAAAACAGCTCGTCTATAATGATGAGTTGGCTAAAATTCATTATGTCACCAAAGGAAACTGTCAAAGAGTAAAAATAAATACACATAATGAAAAGAAACTCATTTCGGAAGTATGCCAACACACACATGAGCCTCTCGCCACCCACTTTCAGCCTGCGATGAACTTGTGCCTGAAGATCATCTCCCATCCTTGTATATCAGGCCACAAAGCAACTTCTAGTCTGCACATAACCACTCACTTCCAAGACATAGTCCTCTCATAAATTACCATCACATCTCTTCCTGAACACCCTGAAGGAGATACTACTTCACCAAACCCTTGTAATGCCTACTTCCTATGTTTTAATACATTGCCCTTTGAATGTTTTATTATTAAGCACTCCTCACAGCCCTTAGAGAACAAACATTTTCTTCCATATCATACTCACGCCTATCTGGTTGGAGGTAGATCTAGATCAGTTTAATAATAATAGGCCAGAGAAAACAACAAAGTTCATAAAGTGTCTCATAAAAGCCTGCAAGATCTTACCATTGGCAACTTCAATGCATTGAATAAGTAAGTGAATGATGATTAAGATAAGTAGATGTTTTATTTTTATAGTTTGGATGTCTGCTCATCCTCATGACATAAATTCTTATAAATGACACATGACCTTCTGTGATCAAAGACACATGAAAGACTGTTGTCAGAGTCCAGGCTCCTACTGAATACAGCCTGTGACATTAGGTGTCATTTATTTCACCAGAAAAATCACTGTAGACCCACATTGTGACAGAAATTGCATGCAGTAATAAAGGCAGATGTAACTGTTGATGACATGGATCGTTATTAGCCAGGCCAATGTCAGTGACAACAAGCAAATGCCATGAATTGAGTTAGCTGAGCAAGACACGTGGAACTACTGCTCATATCTTGCTTATGACAGACGCTCAAGACCAACAAACAAGATTGCCATTGTAAGAAAACTTCAGATGAGGTGAGAGCAATACTGCACATAATCAGGTCCTAAATGTCATTTCCAAAACAAGTGTTCTAAAATTTTCATTAATTATCTGAATGTCAACAACTTGGGGCTTGTGCTGTGGATATGGTTTATCCCCAGAAGTGTTGCTAATGTTTGGGAAGCACAGGCAGTGTGTTCTCAGAGAAGGAAGTATGTCACTGGGAGCCAGCTTTGAGAGGTGAACCATTTCTAGTTTGGTTTCCCTGCTTTTGGTTCATGATGTGAGCTCTCAGCTGGCCAGGCCACCATTCTGCATGCTGACGTGCTCCCTGTTGTGATGGTGACAGACTATTATTTTTTTGGAAATATATGTGTCAAATAAACGTTTTCTATAAGTCATTTTGATGGTGATTTTTATCACAGAAATAGAAAGAAATAGAAAAGTAAATTATATACCCTTTTATCTACTGCAGAGCAAGTTGTAGTTGCTCTCTAACCAGTTTTCTTATTGTTTTTGAGGAGAGAAGCTATAGTGGCAGATCAGGGGGCAAAAAAGTGAGTGAAATGAGAGAGGAGAAAAATAGAGTGACTGTGCTCTCTGATGCAGAATAGAACGTAGATGTGATGGAGAAAAGGAAGACGAAAAGATGGAAGATTCAATTATGTGGCGATTTCACTCAAGCCTCTTGTAGGGGAGCAGTGCAAAATGGGCAGAGGGATTTTTAGTATAGGAAGAGACCTTGATCCAGGAAGTTTCTAACCCCTAACCATTATACCATATGAAGTTATCTAAATATAAAACAGTTGTAGTGGCTTTTGATGACTCAATAAAGTAATAATGTGGTGAGGGTAGACAAGAGAGACTTGGTCCTCATGACTCTTTAATTCCCTTCTGTACGTGTGTCCAGCATCACAAAGAGTTTACTAAAGTGAGAGTTAAGTATAGTTAACGTCCTTGTGTTTAGAACAGTGAGATCTGGCCAAAGCTTGGGGGAATGTTTCTGTTCAGTGCTGGGATTTTTATATCAGTGAGACAGGGATACCAAAGAACCCTTCTACTGAAGACTCTCCAGAGTGATAGCAGCCAGTGCTGGGCATGGGAAAGTCACAAAGAAGCACAGATAGGTCCCCAAAGGCCAGTGCATTTCAATAGTGACAGCATCTGAATAATTCCAGAAGCATTATTGGATTCAGAGTTCAAGAGAAACATGAAAGCAATTGAACTTGTGGGTAGAGCTGTTGGTGTCATGAAAAACAGCATGACAGAGGCCATGAGAACAGCCCATGCCCACAAGACAAACTGGTCATTTTCTATTATAGGTTTCAGAGGAGGAGGTCCCATACCATGTAACTGATTAGTTTCTCATAGTACATGCTTGTGGTAAGTTGATATCTGAGCAATCACAGAGGAGGAAAATCTGAGCCATCTAGTTAATGTGGGTCCAGCTTATAGGACGTGACACCTCTAACTCTTGGTAGTTTAGGGCTTAGTGACCTTTCCCAGTGGTAAATGAGATTTTTATCAGCTTTGAGGGGCGAGGGGGAGGAATAGGCTGCTACAGGTGAGTGTCTTGGGAAGACATGCCCTAATCACATGTGGTACTCTTCTACAGGCTAGTGTCCAGGGATGTATAAGAAGGAGAAAGCAAGCCAAACATGAATATTCACCTTCCTCTTCTCTCAGATGGAAGCTGCAATGTGCCCAGTCACTCTACCGTTCCTTCCTACATGTCTTTCCCTCTCTAATGAACTGATGAGCTGAGGCCCCTAAAATGACCTTTCCTTCATTTTTATTAGCTTGCATTTGTCAGATATTTTGCCACAGCAGCAAGAACTGATAGAGAAGGATTCACACAAGAAGCAGAGTTATTGTGATGGCCAAGCTGACCACGTAATGCATAGGTTTATGAAATGAATTTATAGAAGGAATGTGATAGGGTTTGGAGTTTTGAGTGAGAAGTCTTAGAATGATGTAAACAAGGCTTAGTAAGGCAATAATACCAAGAGAAATATAGACAGTAGAGGTTTGCTTTGTGAGGTTTTACTTGTGACAATGCAAATTTATTTGGAAGAACAGAATCTGAACAAAGATAGAAGCAGTAGAAATTCCTTTGGGAAAACTACAACTGATTAGTCAGCAGGGTTCATAGAAGCAGCTATCACAGACCCTGCAAGGGTTTATGCCAGGTCCTCTCCATATATGTTATGATTGTTAGCTTGATAGCTGGTTCTGTGGTATTCCTACCAGTGGGAACCGGGTGCCTCTGACTCATTTGCCTTCTCTTGAGGCCCTCTTACTCCTATTCGATTGCCCCACTTGACCCTGATATGCCTGGTTGTATTGCATCTTGCTGTGCTATGTGCAGTTGATATGCCGGGAGGCCTGCTCTTTAAAGACAGGAAAGACAGGATCTAGGGGAGAGGGGTGGTAGGGAGGATGGGGACCGAGGGGAGTGCAAGGAGGGGAACCAAAGGCCTTGCCTAGTCCTCTGTAGCTCTGTTCCTCATTTCTATCTCTAGGAGCACTGGTGTGTTTGCTACTTTTGTGTTCAAGAAGTTACCCGTGATGGCAAGTATTGGTGACTGCTACACACCAGCCAGGGGCTGTGTCTCGCTATTCCCACTGTTATACCATATCTTTGCCTTACAGCTCAGTGACCTCCAAAGTTCTAGATGTTAGAAGTTCACTGATTATCTTCTGAAGAACACACTATGTTACTACATAGGGTTTTTATATATGAAAAATAAGGTGAATTAACTCTGAAAAAATGTCTAGGAAAGAGATTTTAAAGATTCATCCAATAGGTATGTTAAGTATACTACAGCCAGGGTCTAAGACAGTCAGATATTGAGCAGTATGTGGCACCATTTCCATAAGTTCTACTGATTTTGAAATGAAAGATGAAAAGACTTTTCCTTCACCTCTGCCAACCACTAGAATTCACAGAAGTGGCAGAAAAGAAGCTGCTGAAACACCCCCAGAAGTTCTTTGGTGCATTTTTCCCTACAAAGTCATAAGAGGTGATCAGCAAAGAAGGCAAGGCCAACCAGTGGCACATCATTGCCAGTGAAGACCAGTATCAACAAAGCCCACTAAAGACCCACCAAGAATGACAAGGGAGCACCAACGCTACGCAGCATTGTCCACTGTCTGTTGGGTTATATTTATATCTTTTTAAAATGTCACATGCTTTCTCAATTGTTCACTCTAACAAAACATTACATGTTCTTTCCCCAGGCAGCTACATACCACACGTGTGTGTGTGTGTGTGTGTGTGTGTATAGCAAAACATCCTCCTACATGTCCACTTCAGCGAAGCCATCCTCTGATAAGACAGTTGTCAGCTTAGATTTTTCACGACCTACTTTAATAACGGTTATCAAATGCTTTAACCCACTTTCTAGCCCATAGTCCAAAAGTATGGGAGAAAAGATGGTAAATTGGACAAGCAAGTGTGGACTGTTTAGAAGTAATTCTTTGTATCAGTTCCATACAGGGGACTGTGTGTGACACTGATGTA